>NC_086104.1:5066985-5389172 GCF_963921235.1 Mobula hypostoma
CCCTTCTGAAGTGACATTTCTGGTGGCCCTCCATGGAAGCTGGCACTCGCTCCTTCGTCTTTGCCTGTTCTGTGTGTGCCCGCGGAAAAGCCTCCCACCGACCACCTGCTGGTCTGCTTCATCCCCTACTTGTCCCTGGCCGCCCTTGGTCCCAGATTGCTCTGGATTTCGTTACTGGACTACCCCCTTCGCATGGGAACAGTGCTGTACTCACCATGGTGGACCGCTTCGCCAAAGCCGTTACCTTCATAGCCTTTCCCAAACTCCCTACAGCCCGTGAGACAGCTGATTTCCTTGTTCATCACGACTTCCGCCTTCATAGAATTCCCTCTGACATTATTTCTGACCAGGACCCCAATTCATCTCTCAAGTCTGGAGATCCTTTTGTCAAGCCCTTAGAGCCTCAGTAAACCTGCCTTCGGCTCCCATCCTCAGACTAATGGTCAAACAGAACAAGCACTGCGCTGCATACCCGCCAACAACCTATCATCCTGGAGCACCCATCTCATTTGGGTCGAGAACGCCCACAACTCCCTGGTCAGCACCGCCACCAGAATGTCTCCCTTCGAATGCTCCCTCGGTTACCAACCCCCTCTGTTTACCGCACATGAAGACATTGCCGTGCCTTCTAATCAGGCCCATCTCCGCCGGAGCCGCAAGATCTGGAAGGATTCACGCACGGCTCTGCTCCACTTAGCCGACCGCAACCGAAGGATTGCTTATCACCATCAAACTCCTGCACCAAATTATCGGCCTGGTCAGAAGGTTTGACTCTCTTCAAAAGACATCCCCCTAAGAATGAACCCAAGAAACTTGCCCCTCGCTACCTCGGACCATTCGAAATTGAAAGCATCATCAGCCCCTCGGTGCACCAACTCAAACTGCCCAGATCTATACGCATTCATCCCACGTTCCACGTCTCCCAACTGAAACCTGTATCCGTCAGCCCTTTGTGCCCCCCTGCTGAACCTTCCACCCGCCCGGGTCATCGACGATCACCCAGCGTACACCATCCGGCGAATACCGGATGTGCGCCGCTGAGGCAGGGGTCGATTGGGAGGGATACGGTCCTGAGGAGCGCACCTAGATTCCCCGCTCCTTCATCTTGGACCCTTCCCTCATCCGAGATTTCCATCTGGACTAGCCTGGTTGTTCGCCTGCTCCTATGCGGGGGGGGGGGGGGGTTACTGTTACGGTCCCAACCGTTAAATCCCCATTTTCTCCTAATTTCCTTTGGCGACACACCTGGTTTTCATCAAGACCTGCAACATAAGAATCCCGCCTTTGCACCCACTGGGACCATTCAAGATTGAGAGTGTCATCAATTCTTCAGTGGTCAGACTCAATCTGCCCTGATCCATGCACACTCATCCCACATTCCACGTCTTCCAACTGAAACCTGTGTCTGTCAGCCCTTTGTGCGCTCCTGCTGAACTCCCTCCACCCACCCAGATCATTTACGACCACCCAGCGTACACCGTCTGGTGAATACTAGATGTGCGCCGCCGAGGCAGCTCCTTCATCCTGGACCCTTCCCTCATCCGTGATTTCCATCGACACAATCCGGACAAGCCTGGTGGTTCGCCTGGAGGCTCCCGTTGAGTGGGGGGAGTACTATTATGGTCCCAATTGTTTTATTCCCTATTTTCTCTTAATTTCCTTTAATTGTGCCACCGTTCTGACCGTTAATTTCTCATTTGCTCCTAATTCTCTTTGATGACAGCACACCTGGTTTCCATCAAGACCTGCAGCATAAGAACTCCGGTATTACAACCAGTAGTTGCCAGATCATTGGTTTTCCCTGTGTGGTAATTAACGTTTCCCGGCCACTTAGGATCGTGTGTTTTAAGTTTTGCTCCAGTATTGAGGTTTACCTATGAAACTCCGTCTCTCCGTATCAAGATCCCTCCTGTTTGCTGTTCAACGCTCACGCCCGCGTCTGCATCCTAACTAAATCTCCATGCCTGTGTCCTGTGCTTGGGTTCGCCTCGCTTATTGCAACACCAAGCGACCACTGCTATGGTTGTGGTGAGAAGAGGCACTGAACCCGTGATTGCACTACAACATTCCGAAATTGCAGAAAAATATGCTATTGGGGCTGGAACTGTCGGTTCCGCCTCGCTCTCCCACTCCACGGGCTTCAGAAGATCGACAGTCGTCCACTTTCTCTATTACTCACCTCAGCCATAGGGGTGCCAGTGATGGAGGCAGCAGCGATCAGACTGTCCAGAAGTATGAGAGAAGAGCCCACGATGGTTGTAAAAATAGGAGATAGTGAGGTGTCTTGTCTGATTGAGATGGCGCTACTATCTCCTGTCTCCTGTGCACCCGTCCCCCCTCATGAACGGACAAGCTAATGGACAGCTGATTAGCACCATCGGGATAGCCGGTGTCCCGATGATGGAATTCTTTTTGGCACCTACCTCGGTAACAATAGATAACATGGATGTTACTGATACTTTTATCATTTCTAAAACAAGCCCTCTGCCCTTGTTAGATACACAGACTTTCTGTAAGTTAGGTGCGACCTGTACTGTCGACCTAATGGTATTTACATGTATCTTCCACAAATTCGGGTCCAGCAGATGTTAAAGCTCACAAGAAGAGTGGATGATCGTCATGATACTCCAGTACTGTACTGCTGGCAACTGGATTGCAACCCTTATTCCCCGCTCGAACAACAACTATACACAGCCCGGGGGATTCCTCTGACTAGCAAGGACAGTATTTGCAGTAACTCCTTGACAACAGCCGGGAATGCAAAGCGCTTAACTAACTGCCTCAAGGATACGCGGAAAAGCTCAGCAGCGTATGTGGCGGCCGTAAAGCATGACCTGGATAAGTCCGATCATGCCACCCTTATCCAATATGCTGATGATATCCTGATAGCTTCGGACACCGGCTCTCACTGTCTAGCTGATACAATTAAGGTATTACAGCATCTGGCTGACAGGGGACACCGGGTTTCTCTGGAAAAGTTGCAGTGATGCCAATACACCGTACTGTATAAAAAACATAGGAACATTGAAAACATAGAAAACCTACAGCACAATACAGGCCCTTCGGCCCACAAAGTTGTGCCGAACATGTCCCTACCTTAGAAATTACTCGGGTTACCCATAGCCCTCTATTTTCCTAAGCTCCATGTACCTATCCAAAAGTCTCTTAAAAGACCCTATCCTGTAGGCCTCCACCACGCCCATTCCACGCACTCAACACTCTACGTTAAAAAAAAATACCCCTGACATCTCCTCTGTACCTACTCCAAAGCACCTTAAACCTGTGCCCTCTTGTGGCAGCCATTACAGCCCTGGGAAAAAGCCTCTGACTATCCACACGATCAATGCCTCTCATCATCTTATACACCTCTATCAGGTCACCTCTCATCCTCCATCGCTCCAAGGAGAAAAGGCCAAGTTCACTCAACCTATTCTCATAAGGCATACTCCCCAATCCAGGGAACGTCCTTGTAAATCTCCTGCGCACCTTTTCTATGGTTTCCACATCCTTCCTGCAGTGAGGTGACCAGAACTGAGCACAGTACTCCAAGTGGGGTCTGACCTGGGTCCTATACAGCTGCAACATTACCTCTCAGCTCTTAAACTCAATCCCACGATTGATGAAGGCCAATGCACCGTATGCCTTCTTAACCATGCAGTCAACCTGCACAGCTGCTTTGAGTGTCCTATGGACTCAGACCGCAAGATCCCTCTGATCTTCCACACTGCCAAGAGTCTTACCATTAATACTATATTCTGCCATCATATTTCACCTACCAAAATGAACCACCTCTGGGTTGAACTCCATCTGCCACTTCTCAGACCAGTTTTGCATCCAATCAATGTCCCACTGTAACCTTTGACAACCTTCCACACTATCCACAACACCCCCAACCTCTGTGTCATCAACAAACTTACTAACCCATCCCTCCAGTTCCTCATCCAGGTCATTTATGTAGCCGCGCCCCCCCGCTACCCCAGTAAGCCTCAGGCTCGCTCAACTCGCTGTCATCCAGGGGAAGCAGCCTTCGGCCCCACCAAACTGGGTAATTAAGTTTGCGTGGATGCTGTGTGATGTATCCCACCCCGCCAAATAACAGACAATATACCAGATACGATTAATTGATTACAGTTTATAGATATTACTGGAACTATGTAATTAATAGAGATAAAATATAAAGGAAAATAAAAGGCGCCAAACTTATCAAAGTTCAATTTCTTCATGCACAAATAGTTGGAGCTCTAGTAACAATCCTCTCTTCACCATTCCATTCCCTCTGACCACTTCGACCCGCCACCTGGGACCAACCACGGTGGTCGACCAGACGATCCACATGAGTCTGTCACCATCTCCTCTCTTCGCCGAAGACCCTGGCCCTCGGACTCCTGCTCGGGGTCCCACCCCGTTAGCCAGCTCACAGCACTATATCCACTCTACCTCTCCCCATCATGCCTTCTGCCCCCAAAAACCCACACGTCACAGTAGCTTACAGACATGCAAGAAAGAATAACATCTATCCCGATTGGTTCATTCGTCCTTTTATCAATAATATAACCCAAAGCTGCTGCTAGTGAGAGGACTTTCTCAGCAGTTAACATAACAATGAAGCTATTTTAATTAGCCTACGCAGTAACATAAAAGAAGAAACCCCTTACATTTATAAAAATCACGAAGAGTGAGGGTCCCAGAACAGATCCCTGAGGCACACCACTAGTCACAGACCTCCATGCAGAATATGACCCGTCTACAACCACTCCTTGCTTTCTGTGGGCAAGCCAGTTCTGGATCCACAAAGTAATGTCCCCTTGGATCCCATGCCTCCTGACTTTCTCAATAAGCTTTGCATGGGGCACCTTGTCAAATGCCTTGCCGAGATCCATATACCCTACATCTTCTGCTTTTCCTTCATCATTGTGTTTAGTCACATCCCCAAAAAATTCAATCAGGCTCGTAAGGCACGACTTGCCCTTGACAAAGCCATGCTGACTATTCCTAATCGTATTATACCTCTCCAAATGTTCATAAATCCTGCTTCTCAAGATCTTCTCCATCAACTTACCAACCACTGAAGTAAGACTCACTGGTCTCTAATTTCCTGGGCTATCTCTACTCCCTTTCTTGAATACAGGAACAACATCCACAACCCTCCAATCCTTTGGAACCACTCCCGTCCGCATTGATGATGCAAAGATCATTTTCAGTCTGCTGCAAGTCATCACTACAATCACCAAGATCCTTTTCCATAGTGATACTGAAGTAAAGTATTATTTAAGTACCTCCACTATTTCCTCCGGTTCCATACACACTTTTTCACTGTCACACTTGATAGGTCCTATTCTTTCACATCTTATCCTCTTGCTCTTCCCATACTTGTCGAATGCCTTGGGGTTTTCCTTAATCCTGCCCACCAAGACCATCTCATGGCCCATTCTGGCTCTCCTAATTTCCTTCTTAAGCTCCTTCCTGTTAGCCTTATAACCTTCTAAATCTCTAACGTTACCTAGCTCTCTGAAACTTTTGTAAGCTTTTCGTTTCTTCTTGACTAGATTTATTACATAGAAACATAGAAAATAGGTGCAGGAGTAGGCCATTCGGCCCTTCGAGCCTGCATCGCCATTCAGTATGATCATGGCTGATCATCCAACTCAGAACCCTGTACCTGCCTTCTCTTCATACCCCCGATCCCTTTAGCCACAAGGGCCATATCTAACTCCCTCTCAAGTATAGCCAATGAATTGGCCTCAATTGTTTCCTGTGGTAGAGAATTCCACAGATTCACCACTCTCTGCGTGAAGAAGTTTTTCCTCATCTCGGTCCTAAAAGGCTTCCCCTTTATCCTCAAACTGTGACCCCTCATTCTGGACTTCCCCAACATCGGAAACAATCTTCCTGCATCTAGCCTGTCCAACCCCTTTAGGATTTTATACGTTTCAATCAGATCCCCCCTCAATCTTCTAAATTCCAACAAGTATAAGCCTAGTTCATCCAGTCTTTCATCATATGGAAGTCCTGCCATCCCAGGAATCAATCTGGTGAACCTTCTTTGTACTCCCTCTATGGCAAGGATGTCTTTCCTCAGATTAGGGGACCAAAACTGCACACAATACTCCAGGTGTGGTCTCACCAACGCAACTGCAACTGCAATAGTACCTCCCTGTTCCTGTACCCGAATCCTCTTGCTATAAATGCCAGCATACCATTCGCCTTTTTCACTGCCTGCTGTACCTGCATGCCCACTTTCAATGACTGGTGTATAATGACACCCAGGTCTCGTTGCACCTCCCCTTTTCCTAATCGGCCACCATTCAGATAAAGTGCCGACAAAGTGGATAACCTCACATTTATCCACATTAAATTGCATCTGCCATAAATTTGCCCACTCACCTAACCTATCCAAGTCACCCTGCATCCTCTTAGCATCCTCCTCACAGCTAACACTGCCGCCCAGCTTCGTGTCATCTGCAAACTTGGAGGTGCTGCATTTAATTCCCTCATCTAAGTCATTAATATATATTGTAAACAACTGGGGTCCCAGCACTGAGCCTTGCAGTACCCCACTAGTCACTGCCTGCCATTCTGAAAAGGTCCCATTTATTCCCACTCTTTGCTTCCTGTCTGCCAACCAATTCTCTATCCACATCAATACCTTACCCCCAATACCGTGTGCTTTAAGTTTGCACATTAATCTCCTGTGTGGGACCTTGTCAAAAGCCTTTTGAAAAACCAAATATACCACATCCACTGTTTCTCCCCTATCCAACTCTACTAGTTACATCCTCAAAAAATTCTATGAGATTCGTCAGGCATGATTTTCCTTTCACAAATCCATGCTGACTTTGTGCAATGATTTCACCGCTGGTGCTAAATCAAAAGAGGGTGAATTTGTAGAATGTTTATAAGATAGTGTTTCATAGCAGCTCATGGCTGAGCCCAGCAGGGGGTCCCCTATTGTTGAATGGGTGTGGTGCAATCAACTGGAATTGATTAAAGAGTTTAAGGTAAAAGAACCATTCGAGGAAAATAGTCATGATATGACAGAATTAATACTGTAATTTGAGAATGAGAAGCTAAAGTCACATGTATCAGTATTGCAGTAGAGTAAATGGGAATTACAGAGGTATGAGAGAGGAGCAGGACAACATTGATTGGAAAAGAACACTGGCAGGGATGATGACAGAGCAGCAATGCCTGGAATTTCTGGAAGCAATCTGGAAGGCGCAGAATATTACGTCCCAATGATGAAGAATTATTCTAAAGGCAAGGTGACACAACCATGTCCAACAAGAGAAGTCAAAGCCAACATAAGTCAAATAAAGGGCATATAATAGAACGAAAATTTGTGGAAAGTTAAGAGGATTGGGAAGCTTTTAAAAATCAATGGAAGACAACCAAAAAAAGTCATTAAACAGGAAAAGATGGTACATGAAAGTAAGTTATCCAAAAATATTAAAGAGAATACCAAAATTTTTTTCAGATACATGAAGTCTAAATGAGAGGTGAGAGTGGATATTGGACTGCTGGAAATGATACCGAAGAGTACTAATGGGCAACAAGGAAAGGAAAATGAATTTAATAATTATTTTGTATGAGTCTTCACTAGAAGACACCAGCAGCAGGGTACAAGTTCCACAGTGTAAGGGAGCAGAGGTGAGTGAAGTTGCATAATAAGTGAGAAGGTTCTTGGGAAAATGAAAGGGCAGAAGGTAGATAAGTCACCTGGACCACACTGTGTGCACCCCAGGGTTCTAAAAGAGGTGGCTGAAGAGATTGTGGAGATATTAGTACTGATCTTTCAAGAATCAATTTATTCTGGCATGGTTCCAGAGGAATGGAAAATTGCAAATGTCACTCCACTCTTCAAGAAGGGAGAGAGAGGCAGAAGAAAGGAAATTATAGGCCAGTCAGTCTGATCTCAGTGGTTTGGAAGAAGTTGGAATCGATTGTTAAGGATTTGATTTTGGGTTTCTTGGAAGCATGTAATAAAGTAGGCCATAATCAGCATTGTTTCCTTAAGGGAACATCTCACCTGATGAATCTGTTGGAATTTTCTGAAGAAATAACAAGCAAGATAGACAAAACAGAATTGCTGGATGATGTGTACTTGAAGTTTCAGAAGGCAGTTGACAAATTAAGAGCCAAAAGCAAAGATGCTGGCATAGATAAAGCAGTGGCTGATAAGCAGGTGGCAAGGAGTGGGAATAAAGGGAGGCTTTTCTGGCTAACTGCCGGTGATTAGTGGTGTTTGGCAGCGGTCATTGTTGGGATCACTTCTTTTTTAAGTTATATGCCAATGATATGGATGACAGTATTGATGGTTTTGTGGCAAGGTTTGCGGATGATATGATGCTAGGTGGACGGGCAGGTAGTTCTGAGGAAGAGGCCACAGAAGGATTTAGACAGATTAGGAGAATAGGCAGCTGGAATGCAGTGGCACGAAGTGTATGGTCACTTTGGTAGAAGAAATAATAACGCAGATTATTTTCTAAATGGAGAGAAAATTTAAAAGTCTGAGGTGTAAAGGGGCTTGGTAGTCTTATGCAGGATTCTTTAAGGGTTAATTTGCAGGTTGAGTTGGTGGTGAGAAAGACAAATGCAAGGTTATTATTCTTTTCAAGAGGACTAGAATTTCAAAGCAAGGATGTCATACTGAGAACATAAAAGTACTGGTGAGGCCTCAGAGTATTGTGAGCAGTTTTGGGCCCCTTGTCTTAGAAAGGATGTGCTGACATTGGAGAGAGTTCAAGGTAGATCCATGAAAATGATTCTGGGATTGAACAGCCTGTCATATGAAGAGCATTTGATGGGCTTTCACTGGAATTCAGAAAAATGAGGGGTGACCTCACTGAAACCTATTGAAAGTTGTAAGTTCTAGATGGAGTGGATGTGGAGAGGATGTTTCCTATGGCAGGGGACTCTAAGACCTGAGGACAGAGCCTCAGAATAGAGGGGCATCATTTTAACATTGGGATGATGAGGAATTTCTATAGCCAGAGAGAGTGGTAAATCTGTGGAATTTGTTTCCACATCTGGCTATGGATACTAAGTCATTGGGTCTATTTAAGGTGGATATTGATAGGTTCTTGATCAATAAGGGTATCAGAGGTTACGGGGAGAAAGCAGAATAGGTTTGGAAGGGATAATAAATCAAACAAGATGGAATGGAGGAGCAGACTCCCTGGGCTGACTGGTCCAACCCTGTTCCTCTGTCTCATAGATTTCTGGTCTTACTCCATGATCCATCAATTCAGTTACGATTCTATAACTCAGGTTCTCAGAACAATTGTTCAACTCATTTATTTAAATATTTATTTAAAAATTCTTTATTTGTTCATTATTATTTACCTGGTATTTATTCTTTGTATGTTTTCTTTACAATGTTGTTTGTCAGTCTTGTTTGTGTGTAGTAACACACACTATGTTGGAGGACGACCCCAGACCAAGTAGTATCTATTGAAAAGAATAAACAGTCGACGTTTCAGCCCGAGACCCTTCATCAGGGACTCGCTTTAGCCAACTTTCCACCCCTGCTCAGCCAGCCAAGCTTCACCTGGACAGAGTCAGGAACAAACTTTATAGTACACTGCAGTCACGGCACCTCTGAAATTCATAGCCATAGTCATACTTTATTGATCCCAGCGGAAATTGGTTTTTGTTACAGTTGTACCATATATAAATAGTAATAGAAATAGTAATAGTAATATTACTATTAGTAAATAGTAATAGTCATGGAAATAATAAATAGTAGTAGAAAAATAGTAATAGTTAAATGGTAATATGTAAATTATGCCAGTAAATTATGAAATAAGTCCAGGACCAGCCTATTGGCTCAGGGTGTCTGACCCTCCAAGGGAGGAGTTGTAAAGTTTGATGGCCACAGGCAGGAATGACTTCCTATGATGCTCTGTGCTGCATCTCGGTGGAATGAGTCTCTGGCTGAATGTACTCCTGTGCCCACCCAGTACATTATGTAGTGGATGGGAGACATTGACCAAGATGGCATGCAACTTGGTTAGCATCCTCTTTTCAGACACCACCATCAGAGAGTCCAGTTCCATCCCTACAACATCACTGGCCTTACGAATGAGTTTGTTGATTCTGTTGGTGTCTGCTAACCTCAGCCTGCTGCCCCAGCATACAACAGCAAACATGCTATCACTGGCCACCACAGACTCGTAGAACATCCTCAGCATCGTCCGACAGATGTTAAAGGACCTCAGTCTCCTCAGGAAATAGAGACGGCTCTGACCCTTCTTGTAGACAGCCTCAGTGTTCTTAGACCAGTCCAGTTTATTGTCAATTCGTATCCCCAGGTATTTGTAATCCTCCACCATGTCCACACTGACCCCCTGGATGGAAACAGAGGTCACCAGTACCTTAGCTCTCCTCAGGTCTACCACAAAAGTTTCTCCAGCATGCCACCTCCAATGGGATCCCACCACTAAGTACATTTTTCCCTCCCCCCAACTCTGCTTTCCGCGGGGATCGTTCCCGAGGCGACTCCTTTGTCCATTTGTCCCCCCCATCCCTCCCCACCGATCTCCCTCCTGGGACTTATCCTTGTAAGCGGAACAAGTGCTACACATGACCTTACACTTCCTCCCTCACTACCATTCAGGTGAGGTGACACTTCACCTCTGAGTCAGCTGGGGTGATATACTGCATCCGGTGCTCCTGATGTGGCCTTCTATATATTGGCGAGACCTGACGCAGACTGAGAGATTGTTTTGCTGAACACCTACGCTCTGTCCGCCAGAGAAAGCAGGATCTCCCAGTGGCCATACAATTTAATTCCACATCCCATTCCCATTCTGACATGTCTATCCACGGCCTCCTCTACTGTAAAGATGAAGCCACACTCAGGTTGGAGGAACAACCCCTTATATTCCATCTGGGTAGCCTCCAACCTGATGGCATGAATATTGACTTCTCAAACTTCCGCTAATGCCCCACTTCCCCCTCGTACCTCATCCGTTATTTATTTATTTATATACACACACATTCTTTTTCTCCCTCTGTCCCTGTCACTATATCCCTTGCCCATCCTCTGGGCTCCCCGCCCCTTTTCTTTCTCCCTAGGCCTCCTGTCCCATGATCCTCTCATATCCTTTTTGCCAATCAACTGATTTGCTCCTGGCTCCATCCCTCCCCCTCCTGTCTTCTCCTATCATTTCGGATCTCCCCCTCCCACTCCCAATTTCAAATCTCTTACTGTCTCTTCTTTCAGTTAGTCCTGACGAAGGGTCTCAGCACAAAATGTCGACTGTACCTCTTCCTAGAGATGCTGCCTGGCCTGCTGCGTTCACCAGCAACTTTAATGTGTTGCTCGAAATTCCAGCATCTGCAGATTTCCTCGTGTTTGCGTTTCTCCAGCATTTTGTGTGTTCACCACTACAGGGGGTGGAAGAGCCAGATTTCAGGTGTTCCCCTGACAGTCTTATGTCTCACTCATAACCAATTAACCCTATAACCCGAGGTGCAGGATCTCGGCATGAAATCATTTCCATCGATGCAGCCTGACCTTATGTTCTGTACTCTCTGGAACCGCCACACCCTTCCCCTAGTGAGGCAACCAGAACGACACATAATATACCTGCTTAATAAAAAAGAAATTGCTGGAGGAACTCAGTGGGCCATGCTGGATCTGTGGATGTGGCGAGGTGGGCAACAATTTCTGTCAAGTCATGGAACATTACAGCACAGAAACAGGGCCATCTAGCCCATACCGAGCTATTATTCTGCTTGTTCCATTGCCTTGTACTCAAACCAAAGCCTTCGCATCGATGTATCTATCCATATTTTTCTGAAGTGTTGAAATCAAACATGCATTCACCATTTCCTCAGGCAGATTGTTGCACAGACATTCCCTTTAAACACTTCATCTTTCACTCTTATCCCATGATCTTTAGTTATAATCTCACCCAAACTCACTGGGAAAAAGTCTGTTTGCATTTACCATATCTATATATGGAAATATTTACCATATTTATATATCCCCATAACTTTGTATACTTCTATCAAAACTCCCTTAATTTTCATACATTCCAAGGAATAAAATCCTAACCTACTCAACCTTTCCCTTTAACTCAGGTTCTGCAGATCGAGCAACATTCTTATAAATTTTCTCTGTACTCTTTCAATTTTATTAACATCTTTCCTGCAAGTATCTTTTAATTTTATTTTATTTCTTTATTGTCACCAAACAATTGATACAAGAGCATACAATTATCACAGCGATATTTGATTCTGTGCTTGGCACTCCCTGGAGTACAAATCGATAGGAAATATGATAAAAATTTAAATTATAAATCAGAATTAGAAAATAGAAAAGGGAAAGCAAGGTAGTGCAAAAAACACCGTGAGGCAGGTCCAGATATTTGGAGGATACAGCCCAGATGCCGTTCAGCAGTCTTATCACAGTTGAAAAGAAGCTGTTTCCAAATCCAGCCGTACGAGTCTTCAAGCTCCTGAATCTTCTCCTGGAGGGAAGAGGGATGAAAAGTGTGTTGGCTGGGCGGGTCGTGTCCTTGATTATCCTGGCAGCACTGCTCCGACAGCATGCGGTGTAATGTGAGTCCAAGGACGGAAGATTGGTTTGTGTGATGTGCTGCACTGTGTTCACAATCTTCTGCAGCTTCTTACGGTCTTGGACAGGACAACTTCCATACCAGATTATGATGCACCCAAGAAGAATGCTTTCTACAGTGCATCTATAAAAATCAGTGAGGGTTTTTGGGGACACGCCAAATTTCTTCAGTTTTCTCAGGAAGTAAAGGCGCTGGTGGGCCTTCTTGACAGTGGGTTCTGCTTGGTTAGGCCAAGTCAAGTCATTTGTGATACTGACCCCGAGGAACTTAAAGCTTTCGGACCTGTTCCACCTGCGCACCACCAATGTAAATTGAATTGTGCAGTCCGCTACTCTTTCTGAAGTCAACAACCAATTCCTTTGTCTTGCTGACGTTGAGGGATAGGTTATTGCCTTCGCACCATGCCACCAGGTTCTTAATTTCCTCTCTGTACTCAAACTCATCATTACCCGAGATACGGCCTACAATTGTGGTGTCACCAGCAAACTCGCATATTGAGTTTGATGGAAACTTGGCTACACAATCATGGGTGTACAGTGAGTACAGCAGGGGGTTGAGTACACAGCCTTGTGGGGCACCAGTGCTCAGTGATTGTAGAGAAGAGCTTGTCCCCTATTTTTACAGCCTGGGTCCTGTCTGTGAGGAAGTTAAAGATCCAGCTGCAGATCTGAGTGCTAAGGCCCAGGTTCCGGAGCATAGGAATCAGTTTATTTGGCATGATGGTATTAAAGGCAGAGCTGTAGTCAATGAAAAGGAGCCTTACATATGTGTCTTTATTCTCCAGTGTTCTAAGGAGGAATGTAGGGCCAGAGAGATGGCACCTGCCGTTGATCTGTTGCTCCGGTAGGCGAATTGCAAAGCGCCGAGGTTGACCGGTAGGCTGTGGTTGATGTGTGCCGTAACCAATCAGTCGAAGCACTTCTTAGCAATTGTTGTCAGAGCCACAGGTAGATTCATTGCTGAATAGTCATTCAGGCATGCCACCCTGCTCTTCTTCGGCTCCGGGATTATCGTTGCCTTAAAACGAGGGAATCTTAGACTGAAGCAAGGAGCAGTTGAAGATGTCAGCAAACACTCCAGCTAGTTCGCTTGCACAGGGCTGGAGAACCTGTCCCGGGATGCCATCTGGGTCCGTCGCCTTCCTTGGATTGATCTTCAGGAAGGCCCTTCTAACATCCTCCTCGGTGACAATGAATCTTGATGCCACCAGGTCCGGTTCATCCGGAGGGAGTGGGACGCTCCTCTTCCGTTCGAATCTCATGCAGAATACGTTAAGTTCGTCAGGAAGAAAAGCGCCACAGTTATTGATATTCCCAGCCTTTTCTTTGCGCCCAGTGATCTCATTTAGACCCTACCATAGTCTACCAGCATCCATCTGGTTAGTCTGGGCTTCCAACTTGGCTCAATATTGCCTCTTGGCGCCCTTAATGGCTTTCCAGAGTTCACGCCTGGATTCCGTGTGGCGACTGGTATCCCCGGGCCTAAAAGCCACAGTTCTAGCCTTCAAAAGGGACTTGACCTCATGATTCATCCAAGGTTTCTGGTTGGGGAATACCTGGATTGTCTTGCGAGACACACAGTCCTCCGTGTGTTTCCAAATAAAGTCCATGACAGCTGAGGCATACTGAGGTTAGTTGCGAGTCCTTGAATACCCACCAGTCCACCGATTCAAAGCAGTCACGGAGGACCTCATCTGTTTCCTCTGTCCAAAGCGACACTACTTTTGACACTGTGACCTCCCGCTTCAGTTTCTGTTTGTAAGCCAGGAGGAGTATGGCCTGATGGTCCGATTTTCTGAAGTGAGGTCGTGGGACGGAACGGTAGGCATCCTTGACTGCTGTGTAGCAGTGGTCAAGTATATTCGGGCCTCTAGTGGGGCAGGAGACATGTTGGTATAACTTTGGCAGCACCTTTCTGAGGTTGGCCTGGTTAAAGCCCCTGGCTGTTATGAGCACAGCCTCCGGATACCTGGTCTCAAGTTCACTGATGTTGGCATACAGTCTGTTCAGAGCAGACTCCACGTCTGCCGGGGTGGGGGGAGAGAGAGAATGTAGACTGCTGTCAGTATGACTGGCTGGATTTGATTTATCCAGCAAATCACTGCATATGTATCTTCAGGGAAACAGTATGGCTACGGCTGACATCACCCATTCTTTTTTCCCCAAATATTAAAATATTTCCCACTCTATCAAATTCCTCCTTCCTCAGCCCTTTACCTCAGGGGTCCCCAACCATTTTTAATGCCACGGACCAGTTTAATATTGACGATATTCTTGCGGATTGGCTGATGGGAGGAGGTGTTCAAGTTCAACAGTGCATGACAGGGAATGAGGAAAGGAGCAGCTGACTCATCATTTCATATTGTTTCCTCTCGGCCTGGTAACACATCTTTGCGGCCCGGTGGTTGGGGACCACTGCTTTACCTCCTCCATCGATCACCTGCCAGCTTCTTACTTCATTCTCACCCATCCATCTTCTCCCTCACCTGGTCACATCTACCACCTGTTTTTCGCACTTCTGTACCCTTCCCCTCCAGTCCTAATGAAGGGTCTCGGCCCAAAACATCGACTGTTTATTCCCCTCCACAGATGCTGTCTGACCAGCTGAGTATTGATTATTCTTTATGCTTGCTTAATCGCAAATACATTCTCACATGGAGGCCAGTCTCCCCATCTTCCTGCACCAGCATACAACTCCCTCCCATCACTGAAGCTTGCACTCAGCTGGTAGCAATATTGCCCACAAGTTGGAAGACTTGCGTGTTTTGTGGCACATTGGTTGTAACGATCGTACTTTCTGCGACACACAATTGAGCAGTGTGAGAGCTTGTGAAATAAAGCTATGATAAATCATGCTGAGTACGGAACCACACTGGGTCGACTGTGAGAATGTGGCAAGAGTGCATGTGGCTCCCTGATTAGGCCGCCTCCTTCCAGAGAGCTCTCTCTTTCGTGCAGGCCTTTGAGTGTAGACATTTTTCATGTCAGTCCCCTGGGTCATCGCTCCAGCAGCGTACATGTCCCAGTGTGTACCATGGCTAACGTGCCTCAGTAAAAATGTTTAATCTACTGCTCTGTTGTAGTTCTTGCTCCATGCGTACAGAACAAGAAGCCCACACTCGGCTTGGAGGAGTAACGCGTCATATTCCGTCAGGATAGCAGGAACAATGATTTCTCCAACTTTTAGTAGCTTCTCTCCCGCCCCTCTTCTTCAATTCCCCACTCCTACTGCCCCCCCACCTCTTCTCTTCACCTGCCTACTACCTCCTCCTGGTGTCCCTTTTTTCCTCTCTCCTCTGATCCATTCTCCTCTCCTATCAGATTCCTTCTTCTCTAGCCCTTTACCTTTTCCACCTCCCAGCTCCTTACTTCAGCCACACTCCCCCACCCTTCTGGTTTCACCCCTTCCCCTCCCCCTCCCCCATACTTTATTCTGGCCTCTCCCTTTCTTTCCGGTGCTGACAAAAGGTCCCGGCTCAAAATGCTGACTTGTTTTATTCTCTCCACATGTGCGGCTGGATCTGCTGTTTCTCCAGCACCCTGTGTTGCTCTGGATTTCCAGCATCTGCAGAACCTCTTCTGCTTGGGAAATACATACCTTTTGTTTGTGGAATCATTTAGTGAAATGACTGCCTGGAAAGGAGAGAGGTAACAGGGAACAAATTCTTGCTTCAGTGTTGCTGTGATGTGCCACTTTATTTTGTTTTGAAAGGAAAGAGATCAAAGGATCCGCCATCCTCAAGGCAGATAGAATAATTCGTATTGAAGAGAATTTCCTCTCCAATATCACTGCATTTTAAAGCTCTCTTTCCCCTCCAATGAGATGAAAGAAGTTGGATAGAGACAGACTGGAGATCTCTCAGAACAGTAACAATGTGCTAAGTCATCCAGTCGAGTTCAAAGCAGAAAGTGTCCGGTTGCCACAGTTCACATTGTGTGGGCCGCAGTGATCCGCCACAGTAGAGTGCGCTTGGTCTGAGTGCTCACTGCTACGTAGGTTCTGTATCAAGGCACTTCCACCGAGACAAGGCCCTGCCCAAAAGTGCAAAACAGCTCATGAGTTGATACAGTGATGGCTCCTGCGCAGAGCAGCTTCAGGAAGGCCAGGCCACTCCAGCTCAGTCAGCTCTGCTGCTACAAAGGGGGAGAGAGAGAGAGTCCTGTGGTGTACAGAATGGGGCCACGTCCTTTTCACCCCCTACCCCTCGAGTCCATTCTGTGTCAGTACCAGAGGCAGCCTTTGACTCTTCAGTGATGCTGACCATCACAGAGGGGAACCTGTCAACAAGAGCAAGGGCAATTGTTATTGGGAATTGGTTTATTATTCTCACATGTACCGAGATACAGTGAACAGCTCATCTTGATACAGATCAGATCATTACACAGTGCATTGGGGTAGAACAAAGTAAAACAATAACAATACAGAATAAAGTGTAACATCTACAAAAACGTGCAGTCCAGGTAAATGATAAGGTGCAAGACTATAATGAGGTGGATTGGGAGGGGAAGAGTCCATCTTGCCATACTAGGGAACTATTCAAATGTCTGCTAACAGCAGGGTAGAAGCTGTCCTTGAGCTTGCTGATACACGTTTTCAGGCTTTTGTATCTTCTGCCTGATGGAAGAGAGAATGCCCTGGGAGTTGTGATCTTTGATTATGTTGGCTGCTTTACTGAGGCAGTGAGCAGTGCAGACAGAGTTCACAGAGGGGGGACGCTGGTTTCTGTGATGTGCTGAGCTGTGTCCACGACTCTCCACAGTTTGTTGTGGTCACGGGCAGAGCAGTTCCATGCCAAGCCGCAATGCATCCAGAAAGGATGCTTTCTATGGTGCACTGATAGAAATTGGTAAGAGTTGATGGGGATATGCCAAGTTTCTTTAGCCACCTGAGAAAGCTGAGGCCATAGCACCTACACGATTGGATAGTTGAAACATCCAACTCAGTCTTTAAAGATGCCCAGTGACTTGGCCTCCAGAGCCATCTGTGGCAATGAATTCCAAAAATTCACCAGGCTCTGGTTACAGAAATTCTTTCTAAGTCATTCCTGCCTGTCGTCGTCAAACTTTACAACTCCTCCCTTGGAGGGTCAGACACCCTGAGCCAATAGGCTGGTCCTGGACTTATTTCCTGGCATAATCTACATATTACTATTTAACTATTTATGGTTTTATTATTACTATTTAATTATTTATGGTGCAACTGCAACAAAAACCAATTTCCCCCGGGATCAATAAAGTATGACTATGACTATTCTTTATTCAAACTCGCTCAGTAGAGGTTTCATCTTTTAAAATGATTCCTTCCAGAAGGAATCCAACTGAAACAGCCAGGAGCTGTGGAGTTCGGGACGGAAACGTGGTGTGGATCAAGCCAGAGTGGTCTGAGGGCCTGGGGAGCCACAAGGTAAATACTTGGCATTGGAATTCATTTCAGATCTTTTGAGGAACTGTATTCAGCTCTGGCCAACTTAGCAATGATAAACTAAGTTTGGAGACAGTCCTGGTTAATGTGCACTATACCATCGGAGGGTGGACTACAAAGTCCTTCCATATATCCCCTGCCATTTAGAAATGGTTACAAGGTTTTCAAAACAAAACATTCTTCTGAGCTCAAAGGGTGGGATGTTGGAGTCAAGACAGAAGTTGGGAACTATAAGCAAAAGACAGGGGGAAGGCAGGAGAATGGGATTGAAAAGGAATAATAATTCAGCCATGATGGAATGGTAGAGCAGACTTGTTGGGACAAATGGTTTAATTCTATTATATCTTAAGGTTATAGTCATAGTGTAATACAACATGGAAACAGGCCCTCCAGTCCATCTGGCCCATGCTGACCAAGAGCTCCCAATCCAATCTAGTCCCTTTTGCCTGCGTTTGACCTGCAACTTACTAAGTTTTCCCCATTCATGTGCCAGTTCAACTATTTATTAAATGTTGTTACTGCACCAGCCTCAACTGCTTTCTCTGACAGCTCATTCCACATTAGTACGACCCTTCATGTTGAAAAAGCAAGTTGCCCCTCAAGTTCCTATTACATCTTGCCCCTATTACCTCAAACCTATACCGTGTAGCTCTCGATTCCCTGATGCTCAGAAAAAGACTGAGTCACTTCACAAAAAGTGCAATTGGAACCAGGCTCCTCCATGGTTGGATTATTGGGGGGGGGGGTGGGAACAGATCAATTAGAGTGTTCAAGAGAGCAGTACATTTTAATCCTCAATGTTCAAAGTTTAAAGTAGATTTGTTATTAAAGTACATATATGTCACCATCCACAACACTGAGATTTGTTTTCTTGCAGGCATTCACAGTAGAACAAAGAAATACAAAAGAATCAATGAAAGACTGCACACAAAGTGAAACCTATAAGGATAGGGTAGGCAGTTCAGCCTTAGAATGATGGAATGGAGTTGAGGTGCGAATGTTTCAATGAGTAACTTACAAGGACGTTATCACTCACGGCACACATACCCAGCTCATCTGGTTACCAGCTCCAGTAAAGTGCAACAGTTAGGATGACACAGCAGACAACAGTCCCCACTACACCTGCTGCGATGTGCCAAGGTGATCCTGGAACTGGGAAGGGTGTGGAAAGAGTGAGAAAATTAATATCATGTGACTGAAGCACAGGCGTCATTGTGCACTGCAGCAGCAAACAGGAGCACTCTAGTTAAAGCCAAGCCAGAACTGTAGAGCTGCCTTGGACAAAGCCATGGCTACCACACTGTTGTCATGGCAACAGGTTGAAGTTCCTCAATTCAAGGTCAGAGCCAAAGTAAATCTATCAATGCTTACACTCAGTGGCCACTTTATTAGGTACACCTGCTCATTAATGCAAATAGCTCATCAGCCAATCATGTGGCAGCAAGTCAATGCACAAAATTATGCAAACATGGTCAAGGGGTTCAGTTGTTGTTCAGACCAGAGATCAGAATGGGCAAGAAATGTGATCAAAGTGACCGTGACAGGGGAATGATCGTTGGTGCCAGACGGTGGTTTGAGTATCTCAGAACCTGCTGATCTCCGCTCAGTGCTGGGACCCCAGTTGTTTACAATATATATTAATGACTTGGATGAGGGAATTAAATGCAGCATCTCCAAGTTTGCGGATGACACGAAGCTGGGTGGCAGTGTTAGCAGTGAGAAGGATGCTAAGAGGATGCAGGGTGACTTGGATAGGTTGGGTGAGTGGGCAAATTCATGGCAGATGCAATTTAATGTGGATAAATGTGAAGTTATCCACTTTGGTGGCAAAAATAGGAAAACAGATTATTATCTGAATGGTGGCCGATTAGGAAAAGGGGAGGTGCAACGAGACCTGGGTGTCACTATACACCAGTCATTGAAAGTGGGCATGCAGGTACAGCAGGCGGTGAAAAAGGCGAACGGTATGCTGGCATTTATAGCAAGAGGATTCGAGTACAGGAGCAGGGAGGTACTGCTGCAGTTGTACAAGGCCTTGGTGAGACCACACCTGGAGTATTGTGTGCAGTTTTGGTCCCCTAATCTGAGGAAAGACATCTTTGCCATAGAGGGAGTACAAAGAAGGTTCACCAGATTGATTCCTGGGATGGCAGGTCTTTCATATGAAGAAAGACTGGATGAACTGGGCTTGTACTCGTTGGAATTTAGAAGATTGAGGGGGGATCTGATTGAAACGTATAAGATCCTAAAGGGATTGGACAGGCTAGATGCGGGAAGATTGTTCCCGATGTTGGGGAGGTCCAGAACGAGGGGTCACAGTTTGAGGATAGAGGGGAAGCCTTTTAGGACCGAGATTAGGAAAAACTTCTTCACACAGAGAGTGGTGAATCTGTGGAATTCTCTGCCACAGCAAACTGTTGAGGCCAGTTCATTGGCTATGTTTAAGAGGGAGTTAGATATGGCCCTTGTGGCTACAGGGGTCAGGGGGTATGGAGGGAAGGCTGGGTTCTGAGTTGGATGATCAGCCATGATCATAATAAATGGCGGTGCAGGCTCGAAGGGCCGAATGGCCTACTCCTGCACCTATTTTCTATGTTTCTATGTTTCTATAACAGTCTCTAGAGTTTACACAGAATGGTGTGGAAAAACAGAAAAAAAAATACATTCAGTGAGCAGCAGTTCTGTGGGTGAAAACACCTTGTTAATGACAATGGTCAGAGGAGAACGGTGAGACAAGGTGGTGAAAGTAACTCAGATAACTATGTTACAACAGTGGTGTGCAGTAGAGCAACTCTGGAAGCACAGCGCATTGAACTCTGAAGTGGTTGGGCTACAGCACTGGAAGATCACACTGGGCTCCATACCTGTACATATTAAAGTGGCCACTTTAATATGGTTCTGTACATCTCCACACACTATACCACCTTTCATTTATTTTCTTTGTCAGTTAAGGAAAATAAACAAATACTATGCAGAAACAAAGACAGACAAACAACCAATATGCAAAAGACAACAAATTATTCTAATAAAATATGAACAACACGGAAAAATGAGTTGTAAAGTCTTTGAAATCAAGTGTGTAGGTTGTGGAATCAGTTCAAAGTTGAGGTGATGGAGGTTACCCACACAGAGCCTGCGCCACACAAATATACCCACGTAACAAATTAACCAACTAACCTGTTCGTCTCTGGAATTTTGCAGAAAACCAGAGCACCTGGAGCTCCACGCAGTCAAGGGGAGAACGTGAAAACTCCTTACAGACACTGTCAGAATTGAATCCCAGTCACTGGTGCTATAATGAACACTATGCCACCGAAGGGCCTGTACTGTTCTGTGTCCCATGGATAGGAAAGGTTTAGAACGATATGGGATAAACCTGAGCAACTGTGACTGGCTTAAATGGAAACCTTAATTATATTGGACTAGCTGGGCTGAAGAGCCTGTATGCATTGAGGGCTGTGCGAGTCAAATCACAATGACTCTGAACCAGCAGCAAGCAAACAGCATGTACAAACTGATGGCATGAACAGACCTTAAGATATAGGAGCAGAATAAGGCCATTTGGCCCATTGAGTGCTCCACCATTACATCATGGCTAATCCAATTTTCCCTCTCAGCCCCAGTCTTCTACCTATATCCCTTCATGTCCTGACCTATCAAGGACTTATCAACTGCCGCCTTAAGTACACATGAAGACTTGTCCTCCACAGCTGCCTGTAGCAAAGAATTGCACAGATTCACCACTCTCTGGCTAAAGAAATTTCTCCTCAACTGTTCCAAAAGGACACCCCTCTATTCTGACACACTCCCACCACAGGAAACATCCTCTCCACATCCACCCTATCAAGGTCTTTCACAGTTCGATAAGTTTCAATGAGGTCACCCATCATTTTTCTGAATTCCAGTGAATACAGGCCAAAACCGTTCACAATACTCCAAGTAAGGCCTCACCAATGCTTGATAAAGTCTCATCATAACATCCTTCCTTTTATATTCTGGTCCTCTCGAAATGAATGTGAACACATTTGCCTTCCACACCACCAACTCAGCTTGCAAATTAACCTTTAGGGGATCTTGCATAGTTTTTTTGTATTTTTTCTCCATTTGGAAAATAGTCAACCCTCTCATTTCCCGACACTGTATATATGCCACTTCTTTGCACATACTCCTAATCTAAGTCCTTCCATGGCCTCTCTACTTCCTCAAAACTAACTGTCCCTCCACTCATCTTCATATCATCTGCAAACTTTGCAACAAAGCCATCAATACCATCATCCAAATCATTGAGATGTAACGAAAAAGGAATCAGGCCCAATACAGACCACTCTGGAACACCACTAATCACTGGAAGTCAACCAGAAAAGGCTCCCTTTATTCACACTCTCTTGCCTCCTGCCAATCAGCCACTGTTTTATCCATGCTAGAATCTTCCCTGTAATACCATGGGCTTGTAGCTTGTTAAGCAGCCTCATAAAGAGACACCTTTTCAAAGATCTTCTGAAAATCGAAGTACACATCATCGATCCTCTCTTGTCTGTCCTGCTTATTATTTCTTCAAATAATTTCAAATGATTTCTCACATAAGGTTTTCCCTTGAGGAAACCATGCTGACTACAGCGTATTTTATCATCTGCCTCCAATAACCCTGACAACTCATTCTTAATAATCAACTCCAACATCTTCCCAAACACTGAGGTCAGACTAACTGGCCTATAGTTTCCTTTCTTCTGCTTCTTTCCAGTCTTGAAGAATGGAGTGACATTTCCAATTTTCCAGTCTTCCAAAACCATTCCAGAATCTATTGAAAGATCATTACAAATGCCTCCACAATCTCTTCAGGCACTTAGAAACACAGAACACCTACAGCACAATACAAGCCCTTTGGCCCACAATGCTGTGCCGAACATGTACTTAGAAATTACCTCGGGTTACCCATAGCCCTCTATTTTACTAAACTCCATGTACCTATCCAAGAGTCTCTGAAAAGACCCTATCGTATCCGCCTCCACCACCGTTGCTGGAAGCCCATTCCACGCACTCACCACTCTCTGCGTAAAAAACTTACCCTGACATCTTCTCTGTACCTATTTCCAAGCACCTTAAAACTGTGCCCTCTTGTGTTAGCCATTTCAGCCCTGGGAAAAAGCCTTTGACTATTTACATGGTCAATCCCTCTCATCATTATTCAGTTTGTCATTTCCTTGTCTTTCGTTACAAACTCTCCTGCATCGTTTTCCAGTGGTCTGATATCCACTCTTGCTTCTCTTTTAACATTACGTATCTGAAAAAATTTTTGGTAACCTCTATAATATTATTGGTTAGCTTACTTTCGTAATCCAGCTTTACCTTCTTCCTAACTTTAAGTTGTCTCCTGTTGGTTTTTAACCCTTGCATACTGTTGATATTCTATACTTTCTGCTGTCAAATGTCAAAACAGGTCAAATTTGACCCGAACAGTATGTATGGGTTAAAAGATTCCAAATCCTCTAACTTCCCACTAAGCTTTGCTCTATTATATGCTCTCTGGGCTTTTATGTTGGCTTTGACTTCTTTTATTAGCCATGGTTATGTCGTTTTGCCTTTAGAATGCTTCTTCCTCTTTGGGATGTATCTATCCTGTGTTTTCTGAACTGCTTCCAGAAATTTCAGCCATTGCTCCTCTGCTGTCATCCCTGCCAGTGTTCTTTTCCAATCAATTCTGGCCAGCTTCTCTCTCATGCCTCTAATTCCCTTTCCTCCACTGTAGTACTGATACATCTGACTTTTGCTTCTCCTTCTCAAATTTCAATGTGAATTCAATCATATTATGATCACTTTTCCCCTAAAGGTTCTTTTACCTTAAGCTCTCTAACCAATTCTGGTTCATTGCACAACACCCAGTCGAGAATAGCTGATCCCCAAGTCATGATTCAGCCATGATTCTGTGATGCCTGCATCACACATGTCAATCTGCAACTGTGCTTCAAGTTCATCTACATTATTCTGTATACCGCACACATTCAAATAGAACACCTTCAGTCCTGTATTCACACTTTTGAATCAACTTTTTTTTTTATAACCTTCATATACATGAGGAAAAAAAACTATGTTACATCTCTGGCTAAATGTGCAATGTGCAATTCAATTTTGTCTGCCTTTTACCTTGCAACTTATCCTGCTGACTGCAATTTTGCCCTATCAACAGCCTCTCCTCACTACACATTGCCTATGATTGCCTATTTTCAAAAGGCTTTTGACAAGGTCCCACACAGGAGATTAGTGTGCAAACTTAAAGCACACGGTATTGGGGGTAAGGTATTGATGTGGATAGAGAATTGGTTAGCAGACAGGAAGCAAAGAGTGGGAATAACGGGACCTTTTCAGAATGGCAGGCAGTGACTAGTGGAGTACCGCAAGGCTCAGTGCTGGGACCCCAGTTGTTTACAATATATATTAATGACTTGGATGAGGGAATTAAATGCAGCATCTCAAAGTTTGTGGATGACACGAAGCTGGGCGGCAGTGTTAGCTGTGAGGAGGATGCCAAGAGGATGCAGGGTGACTTGGATAGGTTGGGTGAGTGGGCAAATTCATGGCAGATGCAATTTAATGTGGATAAATGTGAAGTTATCCACTTTGGTGGCAAAAATAGGAAAACAGATTATTATCTGAATGGTGGCTGATTAGGAAAAGGGGAGGTGCAACAAGACCTGGGTGTCATTATACACCAGTCATTGAAAGTGGGCATGCAGGTACAGCAGGCGGTGAAAAAGGTGAATGGAATGTTGGCATTTATAGCAAGAGGATTCGAGTACAGGAGCAGGGAGGTACTACTGCAGTTGTACAAGGCCTTGGTGAGACCACACCTGGAGTATTGTGTGCAGTTTTGGTCCCCTAATCTGAGGAAAGACATCCTTGCCATAGGGGGAGTATAAAGAAGGTTCACCAGATTGATTCCTGGGATGGCAGGACTTTCATATGAAGAAAGACTGGATGAACTGGGCTTGTACTCATTGGAATTTAGAAGATTGAGGGGGGGATCTGATTGAAACGTATAAAATCCTAAAGGGATTGGACAGGCTAGATGCAGGAAGATTGTTCCCGATGTTGGGGAAGTCCAGAACGAGGGGCCACAGTTTGAGGATAAAGGGGAAGCCTTTTAGGACCGAGATGAGGAAAAACTTCTTCACACAGAGAGTGGTGAATCTGTGGAATTCTCTGCCACAGGTAACAGTTGAGGCCAGTTCATTGGCTATATTTAAGAGGGAGTTAGATATGGCCCTTGTGGCTACGGGGGTCAGGGGGTATGGAGGGAAGGCTGGTGCAGGGTTCTGAGTTGGATGATCAGCCATGATCATAATAAATGGCGGTGCAGGCTCGAAGGGCCGAATGGCCTATTCCTGCACCTATTTTCTATGTTTCTATGATACTTTTTGCATTGAAATATACACAGCTCAGGACACTCGTCGCATATGTTCAACCTCTTGATTCCTAACTTGGACTAAGGTCTTATGAACAACTGCCTCCACAACATCTCCAGTAATTGTTCTGGCACCCTGGCTCACATCCCCCTGCAACTTCAGTTTAAACTTCACCCTGTAGCATTAACATCCTTCCCACTGGGATATTAGTCCCCCTCCAGTTCAGGTGCTCTGACTTCTGGGAGTTTCCACCCCCTGACCCCTCTTCCTTTTCCCCATTCTGGGTTCCCTCTTTTCTCCTCCCTCTGGTTTCGCTCCTCTTTTCATTTCTCCATGTTCCATTCTCCTCTATCAGATTCCTCCTTCCGCTCTTTACCATTTCCATCTATCATCTCCCAGCTTCTCACTTCATCCCTCACCCCCACACCATCCCCCCCCTTACCTGGTATCACCATCACCTGCCAGCTCCTTCCCTCACCTCCTTATTCTAGCTTTTTCCCCCTTCCTCTCCAGTCCTGTTGAAGGGTCTTGACAAGAAACGTCGACTGTTTATTCCCTTCCATAGATGCTGCCTGACCTGCTGAGTTCCTCTAGTATTTAGTGTGTGTTGCTCTGGATTTCCAGCATCTGTAGAATCTTGCATTTAGAGCGCAAAAGATCATGTTCCCTGGTGCGTGTACCTTGAGCGATTAATGCAAAACTCGACTTTCACGCGTGGTACTTTGAAACAGCCTTCAGGTAACTGGCTGAAGAAGGCAGAGCAAAGAGAGAACACCTCTTGGCTATGCCATTTCAACGCCGCCATACTCACAGAGAACGATGAATACAAAGGACACCGTCTCGTTCAGGTGCCTGTCCCTCATGGCGCAGGTATAATTGTTGATGGGCCTGTGACCCAGGCTGAGTATGCTCCGTGTGTGGATGCTGCCATCCGTGCTGTTTAGGTTCTCCGTATGGGCGTACATGGTCAGCTGTTTCCCTAGCCCGTTCTCCCAGGTTACCGTTGGCTCTGGGAACCACCCAGACGACTCGCAGACCAGAACAGAGAGGCCCTGGCTGGTGACATGAGAGTGGATGACTGGCTGTTCGCCAACGGCTGGAATAGAAGAGGACACATCTCAAAGTTCAAAGTAAATTTATTTTCAAAGAACATATATGTTACTATACACTACCTTACGATTCATTTTCTTGAGGGCATTCAAAGGTTAATTTACTATCAAAGTACACAACTCTGAAATAATTCTTCTTCAAATAGCTACAAAACCAAGAAAGAATGGCAGCACGCTCATCAACCCCCAAATCACCCTCCCCCACACAAAAAAAAGAGAAAGATCAGGCGAAAAACACAGAATATAAAAAAAACTACAAGATTGGGAAAAAAAAATCTATAGTCCAAGTCCACATCCAAAATGCAGTAAACCTGGGCAACGCTCTATGGGCACAGAGGCAGGCCTTTGCCTCGCCAGCAGCAAGCGATTCCCCAAAGATCAAAAGTCAGCCTCCCTTCTCTGGCAGCAGATCAATCCCACCAGTGGTAAAAAGGCCATCTCCCCTCTCCGGCAACAGAGCCTTCCCACCAGTGATAAAAAGGCAGTCTCTCCTCTCCAGCAGCAGAGCGATCTCCCAGCAACAAGGCAAAATACTGAGAACATGAGTTGTAAAGTCCAAGAAACTGAGTCCATAGTTTGTGGAATCAGTTCAGAGTTGAGGTGAGTGAACTTATTCACACCAGTTCAGAACCCTGATGGTTGAAGGGGAATAACCATTCCTGAACTGGTGGTGGGTCCTGAAAGCTCCTGTACTTTCCCTCCAATAACAGCAACGAGAAGAGAACATGGCATGGAAGGTGGGGGCAGGGGGGGGTCCTTGCAACCTATGCCAAATGAGAGACTCCAGTCTGACCACTCTGGGTGCAAATACCACCAGATATAGATTAGTCTTATTGTCTCATGCACATCAAAACACTCTGTGAAATGTGGAAATGTGTCTTGCGATAACAACCAACACAATCCAAGGATTGGGCTGGGGGAAGCCTGCAAGTGTCCCCATGCTTTTGCTGCCAACATAATATACCCACAACAAACCCTAACCTGTATGTCTTTGGAGTGTGAAAGGAAACCGGAGCACCTGGGGGGGAAACATACGATTGTGGAAAGAATATACAAACTCCTACCAGCAGCGAGAATTGAACCCACGTTGCTGGCTCTGTACAGTATTACGCTAACCACTACACCACTGTGCTGCCTACTACCTGAGAAATACTGTATAACAGTCTTCAGTCACACAGCAAGCCTCCAGAAGAGAGCCCAAGAGAATACAAGAGATTGGAAAGGACCCTGAAGGCCAGATCCCATTTTCACCGAATGCGGGCAGGCACAACCTGAAACGCCTGATACCGCAACCCATATACAGAGAGCAGCTAGCAGAATGCCACTGACCCAGGTTCAATCCCCATTTCCGGTGCTGTCCGTGTGGAGTTTGCACGTTCTCCCTGTGACTGTGGGGTTTGCCCCATTGCTTCAGTTTTCACCCACTTCCTAAAGTTGGCAGATGGACAGGATGATGGCTTCTGGCGTGTATGCAAGGGGATTGATGGGAATGTGAGGGAAAATTAGCACGTTAAGTGTGTTCTGTGGGCCAGCATGGACTTGATGGGCCGAATAAGCTTTTCCAATATAGTGAGGAAATAAGGAATGAGTTCCAGCATCATAGGACAAGTATTAAAGATGACCAATTACAATCCAGATTGGACCTCCGAGGCAAAGCTGGAGCAGAAGAATTGCACAGTGAGGAGGACATGTTACTATGGCATGTATCCTGAGCCCTCAAGGATGGAAACAACATAGAACACAGAACTTTACAGCACAGTACAGGCCTCTCGGCCCACAATGTTCTGTCAACCTATTAACCTACTCTAAGATCAATCCAACTCTTCACTCTCACATAGCCACTCCGCCTTTTACTTAAAATATGTGCCTATCTCTAAGTCTCTTAAAAGTCCCTAACATATCTGCCTCTACCATCACCCGTGGTAGTAGGGGACTCCATAGTGAGAGGTACAGATAGGGGTTTCAACCTCAACAGGCAGGATTTAAGGATGGTGTGTTGCCTCCCTGGTGCCAGGATCCAGGACGTCATGGACCAATTGCAGGGCATCCTCAGGGGAGAAGGTGATCAGCCGGAGGTGGTGGTGCATGTCGGCACAAATGACGTCAGGAAGAGGAGGAGAGACATTCTACAGCGTGACTTCAGAGAACTCGGAAGAAGGCTGAAAAGCAGGACCTCCAGGGTGGTTATCTCCGGTTTGCTTCCAGTTCCTTGTGCTGGTGAGGACAGGAACAGGGAGACAGGTAATTTGAATGTGTGGCTGAGGAGCTGGTGCAGGAAGCAGGGATTTAGATTCTTGGACCACTGGGATCTGTTTTGGGGTAAGGATGAATTGTACAGAAGAGACAGTTTGCACCTTAACAGACGGAAGACCAGTGTTCAGGCAGGCAAGTTTGCCACTGCCACACGGGTGTGTTTAAACTAAGTAGTGGGAGGGAGGGGACTAACTGGAAATATAAGAATGGAGTTAAAGGGAAAGAGAGAATAAGAAAAGTTAAGAAAGACAACAGAATTAACGGGGCAGAAAGCTAAGGAAGGGGATCGGAGAGCATGGCCAAGTGCAATAGGAAATCGATGTGAAAAGTGAGGGGAGTAAAAGTATTACTTTAAAAGGATTAAAAGTATTATATATGAATGCACAGAGTATAAGAAATAAAGTGGATGAGCTTGAGACTCAGTTGGAAATTGGCAAGTATGATGTTGTGGGAATAACAGAGACATGGCTGCAAGACGACCAGGGCTGGCAAATGAATATTCAGGGGTATAGATCCTATCGACAGGTTGGCAGAGGGGGTGGCGTGGCTCTGTTGGTGTGGAATGAAATTCAGTCACTTGCGAGGGGGAACATAGAATCAGGAGATGTAGAGTCTGTATGGATAGAACTGAGAAACTGTAAGGGCAAAAAGACCCTAATGGGAGTTATTTACAGGCCCCCAAACAGAAGCCTGGATATAGGGTGCAAGTTAAATCAAGAGTTAAAATTGGCATGTTGCAAAGGTAATTCTACGGTTGTTATGGGGGATTTCAACATGTAGGTAGACTGGGAAAATCAGGTTGGTACTGGACCCCAAGAAAGGGAGTTTGCGGAGTCCCTCCGAGATGGATTCTTAGAGCAGCTTGTATTAGAGCCTACCAGGGAGAAAGCAATTCTGGATTTAGTGTTGCGTAATGAGCCAGGTTTGATAAAGGAACTCGAGGTAAAGGAGCCATTAGGAGGTAGTGACCATATGATAAGTTTTAATCTACAATTTGAGAGGGAGAAGGGAAGATTGGAAGTGTAAGTATTACAGTTGAACAAAGGGGACTATGGAGACATGAGGGAGGAGCTGGCCAAAGTTGACTGGAAAGATACCCTAGCAGGGATGACAGTGGAAGAACAATGGCAGGTATTTCTGGGAATAATACAGAAGGTGCAGGATCAGTTCATTCCAAAGAGGAAGAAAGATTCTAAGGGGAGTAAGGAGCGACCATGGATGACAAGGGAAGTCAAGGACAGTATAAAAATAAAAGAGGAAGTATAACATACTTTATACTTTATAGTCGCCAAACAATTAGTACTAGAACGTACAATCATCACAGCGATATCTGATTCTGCGCTTCCCACTCCCTGGATTACAAATATTAAATATTAAAAATATTAAACATAGTAAAATTAGTAAATATTAAAAATTTAAATTATAAATTGTTACGTAACTGGCAACAATGAATGTTCATCGAGACAGGTTTTATGAAAACAACCAAACATTTATTAAACACACATAAACGATAAGAGGGAAAAAAAACACAAAGGAAAACTTTAACCGGAGGTTAAACAGGTACGCAGCCGTTCATCAACTCCACTCGGCTCTGGTTCTGAAAGCGTTAAATGCGAAAACAGTTCTTAAAGCAATACAGTCGAAAGTCCAACAGTTTTACACATTCAATTGGGAGAGACTTCTCTGGAGAACGATTTCTTCACCGACGCACCTTTACTGCCGGTTCTGTCCATAGGATTCCCGATGCCGAAAATAAGCAGTTTAAATCAACTGACCTTAAATTATTCAAAGAGAGAGAGAGCCTTTGTGCATGAACTCATTGTGCTATTGCAAGAGTTATCTCGGTGCAGGTTCTCTTCAATGACGACTCAGTAAGGTCGATCCTTTATTAAACTGCCAAACGATGCCGACTTCTCTCGATCCTTCACTTCGATGAATTCTTCACTCTCCCTTCAAGACTGTCGGAATTGAGTAAATTGGTACTTCCAGCCACAAATTCCCAGTCCAAATACAATATCTTGTAAGAGAACGCACCTTCCATTTTAAAAATGAAACTGCGTCACAAAAACAAACATGCAACAAAAATGGAGGCACAGCACGTTCTACCAGGAAATCTACAAACTCAAAAACCTATTGCGTCACCTGAGTCGACCCTTATATAGTCACGGGGGGGTGCACATGTCATCACGTGACCTCACATCGGCAGGAAAATCACAGCAGGTGACCTCCAAAAGACCATTACAGCATTCTCACAAAAAAAAACAGATCTCCTTGAGCATGTAACAATTTCTATACATAGAAAATAGAAAAATGGAAAGTAAGGTAGTGCAAAAAAAAACCGAGAGGCAGGTCCGTACATTTGGAGGGTACGGCCCAGATCCGGGTCAGGATCCGTTCAGCAGTCTTATCACAGTTGGAAAGAAGCTGTTCCCAAATCTGGCCATACGAGTCTTCAAGCTCCTGAGCCTTCTCCCGGAGGGAAGAGGAACGAAAAGTGTGTTGGCTGGGTGGGTCGTGTCCTTGATTATCCTGGCAGCACTGCTCCAACAGCGTGCGGTGTAAAGTGAGTCCAAGGACGGAAGATTGGTTTGTGTGATGTGCTGCAGCGTGTTCACGATCTTCTGCAGCTTCTTTCGGTCTTGGACAGGACAACTTCCATACCAGGTTGTGATGCACCCTAGAAGAATGCTTTCTACGGTGCATCTACAAAAATTAGCGAGGGTTTTAGGGGACAGGCCAAATTTCTTTAGTTTTCTCAGGAAGTAAAGTCGCTGGTGGGCCTTCTTGGCAGTGAACTCTGCTTGGTTGGACCAAGTCAGGTCATTTGTGATTTTGACCCAGAGGAACTTAAAGCTTTTGACCTGTTCCACTTGCGCACCACCGATGTAAATTGGGTTGTGCGGTCTGCTACTCCTTCTGAAGACAACGACCAATTCCTTCGTCTTGCTGACATTGAGGGATAGGTTATTGTCTTCGCACCATGCCACCAGGTTCTAAACTTCCTCTGTGTACTCAAACTCATCATTAGCAAGAATAAGTGGGAAGCCAGAGGAATGGGAGACTTTTAAGGAGCAACAGAAGATAACTTAAAAGGCAATACGGGGGGGAAAAAGATGCGGTACGAAGGTAAGTTAGCCAAGAATATAAAGGAGGATAGTAAAAGCTTCTTTAGGTATATGAAGACGAAAAAATTAGTTAAGACCAAAATTGGGCCCTTGAAGACAGAAACGGGTGAAATTATTATGGGAAACAAGGAAATGGCAGACGAGCTGAACAGGTACTTTGGATCTGTCCTCACTAGGGAAGACACAAACAATATCCCAGATGTAACAGTGGCCAGAGGACCTAGGGTAACAGAGGAACTGAAGGAAATTCGCATCAGGCAGAAACTGGTGTTGGGTAAACTGATGGGACTGAAGGCTGATAAATTCCCAGGGCCTGATGGTCTGCATCCCGGGGTACTTAAGGAGGTGCATTGGTAATCATTTTCCAATGTTCTATAGATTCAGGATCAATTCCTGCTGATTGGAGGGTAGCTAATGTTATCCCACTTTTCAAGAAAGGAGGGAGAGAGAAACCAGGCAATTATAGACCAGTTAGTCTGACATCAGTGGTGGGGAAGATGCTGGAATCAATTACAAAAGATGAAATAGTGGCATATTTGGATAGCAGTTGCAGGATAGGTCCGAGTCAGCATGGATTTATGAAGGGGAAATCATGCTTGACTAATCTTCTGGAATTTTTTTGAGAATGTAAATATGAAAATGGACATGGGAAAGCCAGTGGATGTAGTGTACCTGGACTTTCAAAAAGCCTTTGATAAGGTCCCAAATAGGAGGTTAGTGGGCAAAATTAGAGCAAACGTTATTGGAGGTAGGGTATTGACATGGATAGAAAATTAGTTGGCAGACAGGAAACAAAGAGTAGGGATTAACAGGTCCTTTTGAGAATGACAGGCAGCAACAAGTGGGGTACCGCAAGGCTCGGTGCTGGGACCGCAGCTATTTACAATATATGTTAATGATTTAGATGAACAGATTAAAAGTAACATTAGCAAATTTGCAGATGACACAAAGCTGGGTGGCAGTGTGAAATGTGAGGAGGATGTTATGAGAATGCAGGGTGACTTGAGCAGGCCTGGGTGAGTGGGCAAATGCAGTTTAATGTGGATAAATGTGAAGTTATCCACTTTGGTGGTAAGAACAGGAAGGCAGATTACTATTTGAATGGTGTCAAGTTAGGAAAAGGGGAAGTACAATGAGATCTAGGTGTTCTTGTACATCAGTCACTGAAAGCAAGCATGCAAGTACAGCAGGCAGTGAAGGAAGCTAATGGCATGTTGGCCTTCATAACAAGGAGAGTTGAGTATAGAGCAAAGAGGTCCTTCTGTAGTTGTACAGGGCCCTGGTGAGACCACATCTGGAGTATTGTGTACAGTTTTGGTCTCCAAATTTGAGGAAGGACATCCTTGCTATTGAGGGAGTGCAACGTAGGTTCACAAGGTTAATTCCCGGGATGGCGGGACTGTCATATGTTGAAAGATTGGAGCGACTGGGCTTGTATACACTGGAATTTAGAAGGATGAGAGGGAATCTGATTGAATCATAGAAGATTATTAAGGGATTGAACACGCTAGAGGCAGGAAACATGCTCCCGATGTTGAGGGAGTCCAGAACCAGAAGCCACAGTTTAAGAATAAGGGGTAGGCCATTTAGAACGAAGTTGAGGAAAAACTTTTTCACACAGAGGGTTGTGATTCTGTGGAATGCTCTGCCTCAGAAGGCAGTGGAGGCCAATTCTCTGGATTCTTTTAAAAAAAGAGTTAGATAGAGCTCTTAAAGATAGCGGAGTCAAGGGATATGGGGAGAAGGCAGGAAAAGGGTACTGATTGTGGATGATCAGCCCTGATCACAGTGAATGGCGGTGCTGGCTCGAAGCACTGAATGGCCTACTCCTGCACCTATTGTCACCCCTGACGAGTCATTCCACATACCCACCACCCTCCTTACCTCTGACAATCCCTTATACTTTTCTCCAATCACCTTAAAATTATGCTCCCTTACATTTCCGCCCTGAGAAAGATCTCTGGCTATCCACTCAACCTCTCCCTAACCTGGCCTCTTCTCCCTTCCTTTTCAGTCTGAAGGAAGCCTTGGCCAGAAACGTTAACTGTTTATTCTTCTGTGGATGCTGCCTGACTGGCTGAGATTCTCCAGCATTTTATGTGTTACTTTGGATTTCAGGCATCCACTACCCCTCCCTCAAACTACATCACTATTTTATTATTTCTTGTCAGTCACCTTTTGTACAGCAACACTGCACCTTTGTGGACATACAATCAGTCTGTACAAATGCTAATCTAAAGTATTTATTTTTATTGTTTTTCTAAAAATAAGTTTTTAAAAGAAATTCTTTATGCTTATTGTTTTATTTATATGCTGTGTCGGATCCAGTACAACGATCATTTGTCCTCCTTTATACCTGCCGACTGATGAATGACAACAAACCTGGAATCTTTAATCTGCAGAATCACGTGTTCATAAAATATTTTTTTAAAAACAGTCTGGATTATTTAATTAACTGTTCCAAATGCACAGCCAACATATAACCATATAGCAATTACAGCACGGAAACAGGGCATCTTGGCCCTTTTACTCCATGCCGAACTCTTACTCTCACCTAGTCCCACCGACCTGCACTCAGCCCATAACCCTCCATTCCTTTCCTGTCCATATATCCATCCAATTTAACTTTAAATGACAACATCAAACCTGCCTCTACCACTTCTGCTGGAAGCTCGTTCCACACAGCTACCACTCCCTGAGTAAAGAAGTTCCCTAAACTTTTGCCCTGTAACTCTCAACTCATGTCCTCGTTTGAATCTCCCCCACTCTCAATGGAAAAAGCCTATCCATGACAACTCTATCTATCCCCCTCAATTTTAAATACCTCTATCAAGTTCCCCCTCAACCTTCTACGCTCCAAAGAATAAAGACCCAACTTGTTCAACCTTTCTCTGTAACTTAGGTGATGAAACCCAGATAACATTCTAGTAAATCTTCTCTGTACTCTATTTTGTTGACATCTTTCCTATAATTCTGTGACCAAAACTGTACACAATACTCCAAATTTCGCCTCACCAATGCCTTGTACAATTTCAACATTACATCCCAAGTCCTATACTCAATGCTCTGATTTATAAAGACCAGCATACCAAAAGCTTTCTTCACCACCCTATCCACATGAAATTCCACCTTCAGGGAACTATGCACCATTATTCCTAGATCCCTCTGTTCTACTGCATTCTTCAATGCCCTACCAATTACCATGCATGTCCTATTTTGATTAGTCCTATCAAAATGTAGCACCTAACATTTATCAGCATTAAACTCCATCTGCCATCTTTCAGCCCACTCTTCTAACTGGCCTAAATCTCTCTGCAAGCTTTCAAAACCTACTTCATTATCCACAACTCCACCTATCTTAGTATCACCTGCATACTTACTCATCCAATTTACAACCACATCATCCAGAACATTAATGTATATAACAAATAACAATGGACCCAGTACAGATCCCTGAGGCACACTACTAGTCACCGGCCTCCAATCTCACAAACAGTTATCCACCACCACTCTCTGGTGTCTCCCATCCAGCCACTGCTGAATCCATTTTACTACTTCAATATTAATACCTAATAACTGAGCATTCATAACCAACCTTCCAAGTGGTACCTTGTCAAAGGCCACACTGAAGTCCATATAGACAACATCCACCGCTTTACCCTCGTCAACTTTCCTAGTAACCTCTTCAAAAAATTCAATAAGATTTGTCAAACATGACCTTCCACGCACAAATCCATGTTGACTGTTCCTAACCAGACCCTGTCTGTCCAGATAATTATATATACCAACTCTAAGAATACTTCCCATGAATTTACCCACCACTGACATCAAACTCACAGGCTGATAATTGCTAGGTTTACTCTTTGAACTCTTTTTAAACCATAGAACCATAGAAACTACAGCACAGAAACAGGACCTTTGGCCCTTCTTGACTGTGCCGAACCATTTTCTGCCTAGTCCCACTGACCTGCACACGGACCATATCCCTCCATACACCTCCCATCCATGTATCTGTCCAATTTATTCTTAAATATTAAAAACAACCCGCATTTACCACCTCATCTGGCAGCTCATTCCATACTCCCACCACTCTCTGTGTGAAGAAGCCCCCCCCAATTTTCCCTTTAAACTTTTCCCCCCTCACCCTTAACCCATGTCCTCTGGTTCTTTTCTCCCCTTGCCTCAGTGGAAAAATCCTGCTTGCATTCACTCTATCTATGCCCATCATAATTTTATATACCTCTATCAAATCTCCCCTCATTCTTCTACACTCCAGGGAATAAAGTCCTAACCTATTCAACCTTTCTCCGTAACTGAGTTTCTCAAGTCTTGGCAACATCCTTGTAAACCTTCTCTGCACTCTTTCAACTTTATTTATATCCTTCCTGTAATTTGGTGACCAAAACTGAACACAATACTCCAGATTCGGCCTCACCAATGCCTTATACAACCTCATCATAACATTCCAGCTCTTATACTCAATACTTCGATTAATAAAGGCCAATGTACCAAAAGCTCTCTTTACGACCCTATCTACCTGTGACAACACTTTTAGGGAATTTTGTATCTGTATTCCCAGATCCCTCTGTTCCACTGCACTCCTCAGTGCCTTACCATTAACCCTGTATGTTCTACCTTGGTTTGTCCTTCCAACGTGCAATACCTCACACTTGTCAGTATTAAACTCCATCTGCCATTTTTCAGCCCATTTTTCCAGCTGGTCCAAGTCCCTCTGCAGGCTCTGAAAACCTTCCTCACTGTCTACTACACCTCCATTCTTTGTATCATCAGCAAACTTCCTGATCCTATTTACCACATTATCATCCAGATCATTGATATAGATGACAAATAACAATGGACCCAGCACTGATCCCTGTGGCACACCACTAGTCACAGGCCTCCACTCAGAGAAGTAATTCTCTACCACCACTCTCTGGCTTCTTCCATCGAGCCAATGTCTAATCCAATTTACCACCTCTCCATGTATACCTAGCGACTGAATTTTCATAACTAACCTCCCATGCGGGACCTTGTCAAAGGCCTTACTGAAGTCCATGTAGACAATATCCACTGCCTTCCCTTCATCCACTTTCCTGGTAACCTCCTCGAAAAACTCCAACAGATTGGTCAAACATGACCTACCATGCACAAAGCCATGTTGACTCTCTCTAATAAGCCCCTGTCTATCCAAATGCTTGTAAATTCTGTCTCTAAGTACTCCCTACAATAACTTAACTACTACTGACGTTAAACTCACCGACCTATAATTTCCCGGATTACTTTTCGATCCTTTTTTAAACAACGGAACAACATGAGCCACTCTCCAATCCTCCGGCACTTCACCTGTAGACAGCGACATTTTAAATATTTCTGCCAGGGCCCCCGCAATTTCAACACTAGTCTCCTTCAAGGTCCGAGGGAACACTCTGTTAGGTCCCAGGGATTTATCCACTTTAATTTTCCTCAAGACAGCAAGCACCTCCCCCTTTTCAATCTGTACAGTTTCCATGGTCTCACTACTTGATTCCCTCAATTCCATAGATTTCATGCCAGCTTCCTTAGTAAATACAGACGCAAAAAACCTATTTAAGATCTCCCCCATTTCCTTTGGTCGGCTTTGTGCGGAACCACTCTGATCTTCAAGAGGACCAATTTTATCCCTTACAATCCTTTTGCTCTTAATATACCTGTAAAAGCTCTTTGGATTATCCTTCACTTTGACTGCCAAGGCAACCTCATGTCTTCTTTTGGCCCTCCTGATTTCTTTCTTAAGCATTTTCTTGCACTTCTTATACTCCTCAAGCACCTGATTTACCCCGTTTCCTATACATTTCATACAACTCCCTCTTCTTCTTTATCAGAGTTGCAATATCCCTTGAGAACCAAGGTTCCTTATTCCTATTCAATTTGCCTTTAATCCTGACAGGAACATACAAACTCTGCACTCTCAAAATTTCCCCTTTGAAGGCTTCCCACCTACCAATCACATCTTTGCCAGAGATCAACCCGTCCCAATCCACGCTTTTTAGATCCTTTCTCATTTCTTCAAATTTGGCCCTCTTCCAGTTCAGAACCTCAACCCTAGGACCAGATCTATCCTTGTCCATGATCAAATTGAAACTAATGGTGTTATGATCACTGGAACCAAAGTGCTCCCCTACACAGACTTCTGTCACTTGCCCTAATTCGTTTCCTAACAGGAGATCCAATATTGCATCCCCTCTAGTTGGTCCCTCTATATACTGATTTAGAAAACTTTCCTGAACACATTTTACAAACTCTAAACCATCTAGACCCCTAACAGTATGGGAGTCCCAATCAATGTATGGAAAATTAAAATCCCCTACCACCACAACTTTATGTTTCCTGCAGTTGCCTGCTATCTCTCTGCAGATTTGCTCTTCCAAGTCTCGTTGACTATTGGGTGGTCTGTAATACAATCCCACTAATGTGGCCATACCTTTCCTGTTTCTCAGCTCCACCCATAAGGACTCAGTAGACAAGCCCTCTAATCTGTCCTGCCTGAGCACTGCTGTAATATTTTCCCCAACAAGCAATGCTACTCCCCCACCTTTCATTCCTCTGCCTCGATCACTTCTGGAACAATATGAGCAATACGCCAATCCTCCGGCACCATCCCTGTTTCTAATGACATTTGAAATATTTCTGTCAGAGCCCCTACTATTTCCACACTAACTTCCCTCAAGGTCCAGGGAATATCTTGTCAGGACCCAGAGACTTATCCACTTTTATATTCCTTAAAAGCGCCAGTACTTCCTCTTCTTTAATCATCATAGTTTCCATAACTTCCCTGCCCGTTTCCCTTATCTTACACAATTCAATATCCTTCTCCTTAGTGAATACCAAAGAAAAGAAATTGTTCAGAATCTCCCCCACCTCTTTTGGCTCCACACATAGCCATCCACTCTGATTCTCCAAGGGACCAATTTTATCCCTCACTATCCTTTTGCTATTTATGTAATGGTAGAAACCCTTGGGATTTATTTTCACCTTACTTGCCAAAGCAACATCATATCTTCTTTTACCTTTTCCAATTTCTTTCTTAAGATTCTTTTCACATTCTTTATATTCCTCGAGCACCTCATCTACTCCATGCTGCCTATATTTATTGTAGGCATCTCTCTTTTTCTGAACCAAGTTTCCGATATCCCTTGAAAACCATGGCTCTCTCAAACTTTTAACCTTTCCCTTCAACCTAACAGGAACATAAAGATTCTGGACTCTCAAAATTTCACCTTTAAATGACCTCCATTTCTCAATTACATTCTTCCCATAAAACAAATTGTCCCAATCCACTCCTTCTAAATACTTTCGTATCTCCTCAAAGTTAGCCTTCCTCCAATCAAAAATCTCAACCTTGGGTCCAGACCTATCCTTTTCCATAATTATATTGAAACTAATAGCATTGTGATCACTGGACCCGAAGTGCTCCCCAACACAAACCTCCGTCATCTGACCTATCTCATTCCCTAACAGGAGATCCAACACTGCCCCTTCTCTAGTTGGTACCTCTATGTATTGCTGCAAAAAACTATCCTGCACACATTTTACAAACTCCAAACCATCCAGCCCTTTTACAGTATGGGCTTCCCAGTCTATGTGTGGAAAATTGAAATCTCCCACAATCACAACCTTGTGCTTACTACAAATATCTGCTATCTCCTTACAAATTTGCTCCTCCAATTCCCACTCTCCATATGGTCTAGAATACACCCCTATAAGTGTTACTACACCTTTTCCATTCCTCAATTTCACCCAAATAGCCTCCCTAGACAAGGCCTCTGATCTATCCTGCCAGAGTACCACTGTAATATTTTCTCTGACAAGCAATGTAACACCTCCCCCTCTTGTCCCTCCGATTCTATCATACCCAAAGTAATTAAATTAAATCCAGGAAAATTTAGTTGCCAATCACACCCCTCCTGTAACCATGTTTCACTTATAGCTACCACATCATACTTCCGGGTATCAATCCATGCTTTAAGCTCATCCACCTTTCTTATAATGCTCCTAGCATTAAAATAAATAAGAAATTTTCCACCTCTTACTCTGTTTATCACTAACTGTGCAAACAACTTCACTATTTTCTTTTTCTTCCTTCTTCCCTACATCTGTTCCTACACTCTGGTTCCCCTCCCCCCTCGTATCTAGTTTAAATCCATCGGAGCCTCTCTAGCAAACCTTCCCGCAAGAATATTTGTCCCCCTCCAGTTCAGATGTAAACTGTCCCGCCGGAACAGGTCCCACCTTCCCTGGAAAACTGCCCAATTATCTATAAATCTGAAGCCCTCCCTCCTGCACTAGGTCTTCAGCCACATGTTGATCTGCGCTATCTTACAATTTCTAAACCTGCCTGCACCTGGCACGGGTAGCAGTCCTGAGATTGCTATCCTGGAGGTCCTGTCCTTTAACTTGGCGCCTGACTCCCTAAACTCACCTTTCAGGACCTACTCACTCTTCCTACCCACGTCATTGGTCCCTATATGGACCATGACATCCGGCTGCTCACCCTCCCTCGAGAATACCGAGAACTCGATCCGAGATATCGCAGACCCTGGCACCAGGGAGGCAACAGACCACCCAGGATTCTCGATCTCTCCCACAGAACCTTTCATCTGTCCCCCTAACTACTGAATCCCCTTCTGAGTTGAGGGTCCCATCTTGGTGCCAGAGACGCAACCACGGCAACTTGTCCCTGGTAGGTCGTCTCCATCAACAGTATCCAAGACGATGTACTTACTATTGGTGGGAACAGCCACAGGGGTGTTCTGCTCATTCTGTCTATTCCCCTTCCCTGTCCTGACAGTCACCCAGCTGCTTGTCTCCTGACTCTTAGGGGTGACTATCTTGCTGTAACTCCTCTCTATTTCTGCCTCACGAATGGTCCGAATGAATTCATGTCTAGATGACTCGCGCTGTTCTGCACTGCTTTGTAACTTAACGAGCATATCCAACACATACTAACAAGCCTTTGCTGGCTAAACTACAACAGTTAGTCATGCAATGTATATAAATTTCATTCTGGATGTTTAAAACCTTGAATTATAGAACTTGAAGTTTCAGCATGAGAGGTTACTGAGTAAAAGTGCCTATTTGAGGAAATATTCCCAGCACTTTGCCTCCTTGTGCTCTTTTATTCCCATTTTAAATACCATAAGACATACAAGTAGAATTAGGCTGTTCGGTCCATCGAGTCTGTTCTGCCATTCCATCATGGTTGCATTATTAACTCTCTCAACCCGATTCTCCAGTCTTCTCCCTGTAACCTTTGATGCCCTGACTAATCAAGAACCCATCAATTTCTTTAAATATAGCTAATGGCTTGACCTCCACCACCGTCAAGAAAAATGAGTTCCACAGACTCACCAGCCTCTGGCTAAAGAAATTCCTCATTTCTTTTCTGAAGGGATGAACTTTTACCCTGAGGATGTGTCCTCTGGTTTTAGACCTCCACCCCATTAAAGGAAACATCCTCTCAATGTTCACCATCTCAGTAATATAAAGCTATAGTATATGTCAGAATGAATTATCTAAAGGCTAGCTGAAGTTCTTAGGTTCTGGTTATTCTATTACCGTGCAATATAATGGCTCATAACAACTTATAGGACATAAATCGTAGAAGAAATCTACAGGTCCTACCTCTTACACTCAACACAATCTCTGCTTCGGCACTATGGGATCGACTAAAGACGTGAAGTCTGTAGACTCCAGAGTCCAACAGAGTCACATTCATCAGTCTCAGGGACACGTTCCCTTCAGGGATCTCAAGGGCATAAACCTCCGCTCGACCTTGATAGCTGGGATCTTGCTCTATTTGAGTAACTGAATAATTGTAGATTATTTTCATTGTATCCTGCTTTGTCCAACTGAAGGTGGTGGAGTTGGCATCATCTGGTGAAGAGTAATGGCACTGGATGACAAGATCTTCTCTGACCTTCTTAACTATATGGTACTTCATACATTTCACCTCCACCTGACCTGCAAACAAGTGAGACAGAAAGTCAATGTATGCACCTGAGCCAGTCCCAAATCCTAACCAATACCCAGGCGTTCAAAGTAAAATTATTATTAAAGTACATATATATCACCATATATTATCCTGAGATTCAATTTCTTGCAGGATTTCACAGTAGATACAAAGAAACACAATAGATTCAATTAAAAAAAAACTACAAAGACTGACAAACAACCAATGTGTAAAAAAAAAACCTTCATAAATAAATAATACTGAGGACATGAGTTGTAGAATCCTTTAAAGTGAGCCCATAGATTGCAGAATCAGTTCAGTGTTCAGGTGAGTGAAATCCACGCCAGTTCAGGAGCCTGATGGTTGAAGGGTAATAACTGTTCCTGAACCCGGTGGTGTGGGACCAAAGGCGAGAAGAGAGCATGGCCCAGTGGAGGTCCTTGATCATGGATGCTGCTTCCTTGTGGCAGCCCCTCTTGTAGATGTGCTCAATGGTGGGGTGGCAGCAGGATTAAGATCAGTACAATTTCTATCAGTGGTATTGCACTCGGGGAAACTGGGACATAGTGAAAATATGAGTGATCTCGAACAAACACAGGAGGATTTCTATCGGGTACAAGGAAAAGGCTGAAATATTAAAAACATTTCATAAGGGAACATAGTTTTAAGGTGATTAGAGAAACAAATAGGGGGATTTATGTTATGACAACAAAAATCTGAGGCGTAAAGGGACTTGGGAGTCCTTATGCAGGATTCCCTGAAAATTAATTTGCAGGTTGAGTCGGTGGTGAGAAAGGCAAATGCAATGTTGGCATTCATTTCATGAGGACTAGAATATAAAAGCAAAGATGTAATGCTGTCCTGATGATGGGTCTTGGCCCGAAATGTCAATTATACTTTTTCATAGATGCTGCCTGGCTTGTTGAGTTCCTCCAGCATTTTGTGTGTGTTGCTTGTAACATTGAGACTTTATAAGGCATAGATGAGACCTCACCTGGAGTACTGCGAGTAGGTTTGGATCACTTATCTTAGGAAGGATGTGCGTTACACTGGAGAGGGGTCAAAGGAGATTCACAAAAATGATTCCAGGATGGAATGGCTTGTCAAGTGAAGAGCGTTTGATGGCTCTGGGCCTGTACTCACTGGAATTTAGAAGAATGAGGGGTAACCTCTTTGAAACCCATCGAATGTTGAAAGGCCTCGATAGACTGGATGTAGAGAGGATGTTTCCTTTATTGAGATAGACTAGGACCAGAGGACACAGCCTTAGAATGGAGAGGAGGAGGAATTTCTCTAGCCAGAGAGTGGTGAATCTGTGGAATTCTTTGCCACAGACAGCTGTCGAGGCCAAGTTTTTATGTATATTTAAGGCAGAGGTTGATAGATTTTTGATTGGTCAGGGTATGAAGGGATGCTTGGGGGCAGGGGAGGCAAAAGATTAGGGCTGAGATGAAAGATGGATCAGCCATGATGAAACAGTGGAGCAGACTCAAAGGGCCAATTGGCCTAATTCTGCTCCTAAATCTTAAGGCCATATTACAGCTTTGTGCGCTGCAATTCAGAATTCAATTCCGGCATCCTTTGCATGGGTTTCCTCTGGGTCCTCCAATTTCTTCCCATAGACCAAAGACATACCAGTTAGCGGGTTAATTGGTCATTGTAAATTGTCCTGTGATTTGGCTAGGGTTAAACAGGCGGGTTGCTGGACAGTGTGGCTCTGTGTGCCAGAATGGCCTGCTCCTCACTGCATCTCCAAATAAATAAACAACGTCAACACAACATGGTGGTCCAAAAGGCCTGTACTGTTCTGCAGTGTTCCCCGTTCTAATTTTTCATCTCCCTTCACTCTAAAAGAGGCCACAGATGTGCCCAGAAACACAATTAAACCAAAGGAAGAAAAAGATGACGCAAGAATAGAGTGACATAAATATCATCAGCACAAGAAGATTTCAGACAGAACTAGATTAAAACAGCAATGCACACAAAATGTTGGAGGAACTCAGTCGGCCAGGCAGCATCTATGGATGTGAGTAAATAGTTGATGTTTTGGGCCAAGACACTTCATCAGGGCATAGAGTGAAGCTCAAAGCTTGGTCACCATGCCAGTATGGAAATTCAATAAGCATTAAGCAATTAAGTGGAAATTCATGGAAGGCCAAGTTATTGGGTGGATTTAAAGTGGAGGTTGACTTGTTCTTGATTAGTCAGGGCCTCAAAGGTTACGGGGAGAAGACAGGAGAACAGTTCTGAGTGGGATAATAAATCAGTCATGATTGAATGATAGAATAGACCTGATGGGCTGAATGGCCTAATACTACTGCAATGTCTTATGGCCTTTCTTGTACTTTGTTAATTTTTTATTCAGCTATACAGCACGGAATAGGCCCTTCAAACCTCGCCGCCCAGCAACCCCTGACAACCCTGATTTAATAACAGGACAATTTACAATGACCAATTAACCTGCCCCTTTGAGAGGAAACAGGAGCACTCGAGAAAACCTGTGCATTCCATGGGTAGAGTAACAGATCGCTGGGATTGAACTCCCAACTCTGATGCTCTGAGCTGTAATAGAGTCGTGCAAACAGCTGGGCTACTGTGGAGCCTTATGTCTAAATGTTGGAAGAACATTGAAAAAGCTTTTAATATCCTTTGATATTATTTGCTAGCTTCCTTTCATAGTTCATCTTTTCCCTCTTAATGACCTTCCTAGTTTCCTTTTGTAAGCTTTTAAAAACTTCCCAATCCTCTGTCTTCCCACTAATTTTTGCTTCCTTGTATGCCCCCTCCTTTGCTTTAACTTCGGCTTTGACTTCTCTTGTCAGCCACGGTTGCATCCTTTTTCCATTCAAAAATTTCTTCTTATTTGGAATATACCTGTCTTGCACCTTCCTCACGTCTCGCATAAACTCCAGCCACTGCTGCTCTGCCGTCCTTCCCGCCAGTGCCCCTTTCCAGTCAACTTTGGCCAGTTCCTCTCTCATGCCACTGTAATTTCCTTTACTCCACTGAAATACCGACACATCAGATTTCGGCTTCTCTTTTTCAAATTTCACAGTGAATTCAATCATGTTATGATCACTGTCTCCTAAGGGTTCCTTTACCTCAATCTCTCTAATCACCTCCGGTTCATTACACAACACCCAATCCAGCACAGCCAATCCCCTAGTGGGCTCAACAGCAAGCTGTTTTAAAAAGCAATCTCGCAGACGTTCTACAAATTCTCTCCCTTGAGATCCCAAGCCGACCTGATTTTCCCAATCCACTCGCATGTTAAAATCCCCCACAATTATCATAACACTGCCCTTCTGACAAGTCTTTTCTATTTCCTGTTGTAATTTGTAGTCCACATCATTGCATCTGTTAGGAGGTCTGTATACAACCGCCATCAGGGTCCTTTTACCCCTGCAATTTCTTAGCTCAACTCATAAAGATTCTGCACATTACGATCCTATGTCACCTCTTTCTAATGATTTAATATCATTTCTTACCAATAAAGCCATTCCACCCCCTCTGCCTACCTGCCTATCCTTCCGATACATCGTGCATCCTTGGACGTTCAGCTCCCAGAGACATGCATCCTTTAGCCAGGTCTCAGTAATGGCCACAATATCATACCTGCCAATCTGCAGCTGTATGACAAGATCATCCACCTTATTCCTTATGCTGCGTGCATTTAAGTGTAACACCTTAAAGCTGGTATTTGGTACTTTTTGCTTTGATTGCACTGCAACTCATCCCAATGGCTGTAAATTTGCTCCAGCACCTGCCTGTCCTTCCTGACATCATTATTGCTCACCATCTTAGATTTATTTCTGTTCCCCCCCGCCCCCACTCCATCATTCCAGTTTCCATCCCCCTGCCAAATTAGTTTAAACCTGCTCTGACAGCTCTATTAAACCTTCCTGCCAGGATATTGGTCCCCTTCGGGTTCAGGTGTAATCTGTCCTTTTTGAACAGGTCATACTTCCCCCAGAAGAGATCCCAATGATCCAATAATCTGATGCCCTGCCCCCTGCACCAGTCTCTCAGCCACGCATTCATCTGCCTGATCCTACTATTCTTGCCCTCGCAAGCGCGTGGCACAGGTAGCAATCCTGAGATTACTACCCTGGAGGTCCTGCTTCTCAGCTTCCTGGAAACTCCTGGAAATCTCTCTTCAGGACTTCCTCTCTTTTCCTTTCTATGTCATTGGTACCAACATGTACCAAGACAGCTGGCTGCTCGCCCTCTCCCTTCAGAATATTCTGGACCCGATCTGAGACATCTCGTACCCTGGCACCTGGGAGGCAACACACCATGCGGGTATCTCTATCAGGCTCACAGAATCTGTCTGTTCCCGACTATGGAATCCCCTATGACTACTGCATTCCTCTTCTCCCTCCTTGCCTCCTGCACAACAGCGCCAGGCTCAGTGCCAGAGACCCGGTCATCGTGACCGTCCCCTATCAGGTCACCCCCCTCAACAGCATCTAAAACGAGATACTTGTTGCTGAGTGGGGCAACCACAGGAGTGTTCTCCACTATCTGGGCATTTTCCTTCCCTCTCCTGACAGTCACCCAGTTTTCTGACCCCTGTAGCCTAGGGATGACTACCTCCCTGTAGCTCCTGTCTGTCACCTCTTCACTTTCCCTGATAAGCAGTAGGTCATCAAGCTGCAGCTCCAGATCCCTAACAGCTGCATCTAGGTGCACCTGGCACAGATGTGGCCATCAGGGAGGCTGGAGGTCTCCCAGGATTCCCACATCTGACACCCTGAACAAAGCACTAACCCTGCAGGCATCAGTGCTGCCAAAAGGTTTCGGCCTGAAACGTCGACTGTACTCGTTTCCATAGATGCTGCCTGGCCTGCTGAGTTCCGCCAGCATTTTGTGTGTGTTGCTTGGATTTCCAGCTTCTGCAGATTTTCTCACGTTTGTGATATCGGATTATTGGCAGGATTCTTGGCAGTCTGAAGGAACAGAGGGGTCTTGGAGTCCACATCCATTGATCCCTCAAAGTTACATGCAATTTAATAGGGTAGTCCAAAAGGTGTATGGTGTGTTGGCCTTCATTCTTCGAGGGACTGAGTTCATGAGCGAAGTAATGTTGCAGCTCAATAAAACCCTCGTTAGAGCACACTTGGAATTTATGTTCCCTTCTGGTTACCTCATTATAGAAAAGATGTGGAAGCTTTCGTGAGGGTCCATGAGGTTTAACAGGATATTGCCTGGATGAGAGAATGTCTTGTGAAGATAAGTTAAACAAGTGAGGGTTTTTCTTTTTGAAGCAAAGGAGGATGAGAGATAACTTGATAGAAGAGTACAAGATGATAAGAGTCTCAGATTGATTAGATAGTCAGAGACTTTTTCCTAGGGTGGAAATAGTCAATACAAGGGGACATAATTTTAGGTGGTTGGAGGAAAGTATGGGGGAGTACGAGTGGTTAGTTCATTACGCAGAGTGGTGGGGGTGTGAAACATCCTGCCAGGAGTGGTAGTAGAGGCAGATACATTAGAGGCATTGAAGAAACTCTTAGGCACATGGATGATAGAAAAATGGAGGGTTTTGTAGGGGAGAAGGTTAGGCTGATCTTAGACAGGGTACAAGATTGCTGGGATGAAGGACTGTAAGGTTCCATATTCCAATAATGGCGTGAAGGTGTTGATAGATGCACAGACATGGACACAGTTACGCACCTTTATCACCGGCGACACCTTGCGTTGTGGTCAGTAACATGACAAAGCCAACAAGTGAAATGGAGAGAGGAGACATTCTGCAGAAAGAAAAGAACAATTAGCAGACCAGAAAAGCTGAGCTCAAAGTTAGCATGATCTGTGTTCTAACCTGTATTCAAATATTCCTTGGAAATCCAAGCAAAACACAAAATGTTAGAAGAACTCAGCAGGCCAGGCAGCGTCTAGGGAAAATAAAGAGTACAGTCGATGTTTCAACAGCACTGGAAGGCTTTTTGGCTGCTACCTGGCCTGCTGAGTTCCTCCAGCATTTTGTGTGTGTTGTTCAAATAGTGCTTCTCCATTTGTGGTAAATGTTAACCACTTAATTAAGACCACCGATTACAAGAGACAGGAACAGAATTGGTCCACTTGGGCCATTGAGTCCAGTCCAGAATTCTCTCCTGGGTGATTAATTATCATGCTCAACCACATTTCCCTGCCTTCTCCCCATAACCTTTGGCACCCTTCCTAACAACACTTATGTACCAACCTCCACCTGAAATATACCCTATTACGCGGTCTCCACAGCATTTTGTCAATGAATTCCGTAGCCACCCTCTGACCAAGAACAATCCCCTTCATCTCTGTTCCAAAGGGTCTTCCATCTACTTTGAGACGATGCCATTTGGCCCGAGACTCCAGGGGGTGGGGAAGAGGGGGCATAGGTGGAGGGGAGGGAGAACAAAGGGGTGAGGGGAGGGTAAAAGTGAAGGAATGAGAGGTGGGGGAGAGACAGAGAGTACACACACGTATTGACACTGTCTTGCCTTTGTGGGCACATGAGAGCAGGAAGAATGCTTTACAGTTTGCAAGCTGATTCACAGATTCCCAGTGCACCAGTGGCTGATTTTTGTCTAGGTCAGTATTAGTCAGAACCAGTCTGGCCATTCTCCTCCAGCCTCTCTCAGTTCTATGAGAGACAAGGCTGCTCTCTGTAAACTCGAGAGACCAGTATGTGAAAATCCCAGAAGATCAGCAGTTTGAGATACTCAAACTACCCCATCTGGGACCAACAAACATTCCACAGTCAAAGTCACTTAGATCTTCCCCATTTTGATGTTTGGTCTGAACAGCAATTGAACCACTTGACCATGTCTGCATGCTTTTATGCATTGAGTTGCTAACATGACTGGTCAATTAGATATTTGCATTAACAAGGTGTATAGGTGTACCTAATAAAGTGGCCAGTGAGCATATATTCTATCGCTATCAGAAATCGAGTAAACAACTTGAAACAGTAACGCTAACAACACTGTAAATAGCTGCGAAGAAAATAGAAACCAGACTGTTCAAAGGTGCTTTGTTCCATGGATTATTCTCTTCATTAAACAAGATCATTACCTCTTTGTTTGTATGGATCTGTGTTCTCAATGGCCTCATCAAAAATCTGATCACGGTTTTGCAATATTCAAACTTAACACCCAGTGCCTTTTTAGGTGGGGAGTATGTTCCAGACCAACAATCATTCCACAGTCAAACTCACTTAGATCACAATTCTTCCCCATTCAGATGTCCAGTTGGAACAACAATTTCAGTCTTTGCATGAGAAGGTGTTTTAAACATTACCATTCAAGATGTACTCCAATTTCAAGGTTATGCCCTCCTTGACAATCAAGCAGAACAAATGAAACATGTTGCAATGAAAACTCAAACGTTCGATGCCTGCTTTCATGGTAAACAGACTCAGCTCGAGCTTCCTGGCAAAGTCAATGTGGCTGGAACAGAAGCCTGGGAATTAGACCAACAAATATACTGACCCAGGGCAACACTCTGATTCTGTTAGCGAAATTCACACACTGCTTACACAACAACCTATTTCCATTCGTCCCATCAATCAGATACCAACAAACCAAATGGCATGAAAACTAAACAAAGAACGCACCAAGGTTTTATTGAAATGAGACTACATTAGGCATCAGATTCCCACACACATAACAGAACAATCAGACCAATTGCCTAACGTTTGTCCTTGGTGGCTGCTCTGAGATTAATTTGCTTCCACTCCAGTTGAGATGGGCGATGTGGGACACAGCCAGCCTGGGATGGGGTAGGAGTTGCTTGATGGTGTGGCTGAGGTTGCGAGGGAGTTAATCTACTCCTGTTTTATGGTGCAAGGCAGTCGTCCTCTGTAAAGTCATGTGCAAACAGCTGACACATTGGCAAACACTCTCCACAAAGGACCTGCCATGACAGACAAATGGGCTTTGGACACGTATCGTGAGGCTCAACCCTCTCAATCCAATTCTCTTAACTTCACGCCTTAACTTTTGATGCCCTGACGAATCAAGAATCTATCAGCCCCCACCTTCAAACATACCCCATCATTAGTCTCCTTTGCTTCATGTGCCACTGAATTTCAGAGATTCACCACTGTTGGCTAAAGATATTGCTCCTTATCTCTGTTCGAAATGGACATCACTGTATTCTGAGACTGTCCCCTCTGGTCCTAGACTCACACAAGAAGAAACATCCTTTGCACATCCACCATATCTAGAACTATCAATATTTCATTGGTTTTCATGAGATCCCCCTCTCATTGTTCTAGTGAGTCTCGCCATGATGGAATTAGGAGCAGACTCAATGGGCCAAATGGCTTAATTCTACTCCTATGTCTTACTGTCAGAAACGATCTTCGAGCAGATGGTCCTGTCTGACAGCCAGCTCGGACTCAAGACTGAGGTGTAATCCAGCACCCACCTGCATGCCTGAGTTGCCCTGCTCACTCTGCATGGGAAAGGAATTAGAAACTGCTTCCTAAAATCCAACCTATCTCACTGATTCCCATGTGGGTAACCTATCCCCAACTGAAGACCAACTTTGCAGCCTGTAATGTTTGATCTCTGAAAGATACTGTAAGTAGCCATTGAGCCAGAGGAAAGTTTGATTCAAGATTGATAGATTAATGTCATTTCCTGTACATAATAGTAAATAGTGAAGTAATTGTTACTCCAGATCCAATGCAACACAAAAGAAAACACAAGATAAAGACACAACAATAAAAAAAACAATAAATCTACATATACATAAGATAGCTTATATACATAGATTGATCCTATGTCCATAAAGTGACATTAAGCACAGGAGTGTCTATACATAAGGTGACTGACAGGAAATCCTAAAAGTAGTGGAGGTTGGGGGTGTGGAGGGGTGGGTTAGTGGGTGGAGGTGTTCAGCCTTACCACTTGGGGAAAGTAACTTTTCTTTTTGAGTCTGGTGGTCTGATCTCTGAGGGTTTGTATAAATTGCCGTTGATTAAAAGACGTTGGATCTCTGAGGATTAGTGTAAATAGCCATCGGGCCAGGGGAAGAACAGCATTAGGTGCTTGAACAGGACAACTTTGGCATCACCACAGTCAACAAGACAAGATGTGCCAATGAGGGGCAAACTGATGAAACGGGCAAAAGCTGGACCTCCTTCTGTATAGGAGTACCAACAATCAAGGATATAATCTTAAGTCAACTCCGCCATGTACGGTCCCAAACCTGCCTGAGAAGAGGAGTGTTGGGCACGGGGCTTGCAATGCCCTCCCGTAAAAGCCCAGAGCTAAAGAAACACCAACAGAAGCTGCAAAGATCTCATCCCTGGGAAAGGATAACGTCATGTGGTGAAAGCTACAGGGCCTAACAACTTTCGAAGAGGCCAGCCAAAGAACACCTGGTGATGTAATCTTGAAGCTGACACCAGAATCAGGTTTATTATCACCGGCATGTGACATGAAATTTGTTAACTTAGCAGCAGCAGTTCAATGCAATACATAATCTAGTAAAGAGGAAAAAAAAATAAAACATAATAAATAAAGTACAGGTGCCCCCCGCTTTTCGAACATTCGCTTTATGAAACCTCACTGTTACAAAAGACCTACATTAGTTACCTGTTTTCGCTAACAGAAGGCGTTTTCACTGTTACGAAAAAAGGCAGCATGCGGGAAAAGCAGCACGCGCCCCGAGCAGCCGCTCTCCCCCGGATTCGGAACAGCATTCTCACTGGCATTGCTTAAACACGTGCCTGTGAGCAGCCGTTTGCAAGATGAGTTCTAAGGTATCGGAAAAGCCTGAAAGAGCTTGTAAGGGTGTTACACTTAGCGTAAAACTAGACATAATTAAGCATTTCGATCGTGGTGAATGAAGTAAAGACAAAGTGAGTTTGGCTTGTGGAAGTTTACGAAGATGATGTTGAAGAGGTTTTGGTATCCCATGACCAAGAACTGATAGATGAAGAGCTGATGCAATTGGAAGAGGAAAGAATAACAATCGAAACCGAATGCAGTAGCGAACGGACCGAAAGTGAAGTCATCAAGGAACTGAACGTGAAGCAACTGCGTGAGATTTTCGCTGCAATGATAAAATACGACTTTAATTTTGAAAGGGTATGTCGGTTTAGCGCATATTTGCAGGATGATTTGAGTGCTTACAAAGAACTGTATGATCTATAAATGCACAAGGCTAAGCAGTCAAGCATACTGTCGTTTTTCAAGCCTCCCACATCAGCCACAGCAGACAACAAACCTCGACCTTCAACATGGAGGCAGGCAGACATAGAAGAAGATGATCTGCCTACCCTCATGGAAACAGACAACGAGATAACACCCCAGTGTCCCACCACCCCAACCCCCGGGCAATGGACAGATACATTGCCGCGGAGAATGCAGCAGTAGCCAGGTTGCACCCAGCACATCTTTAAGAAAAAAAAAGCCAAAATAAACAAGCTAATTAATTAGGTGCCGCCCGGCACTTAAACGTCGGCCCAGATCAGAGGTGATGCAATTGGCAACATCTGGGCCAACATTTACGTGCCAGGCGGCACCTAATTAATTAGCTTGTTTGTTTTGGCTTTTTTCTTAAAGATGTGCTGGGTGCGTCCCAGCTACCACTGTACCACTGCATTCTTCATGGATCGGTATTGGTTCGCTGCCCGGAGGGTGGGGGCCACTGCACCACCCCAACCTCCAATGACTCAGCCTAACACACCATCATCAGTGTGCTCAGCGCTGTCCCAATTCCGGTAAGTGATACTACACTGTACATACATTATTTCTACTTTATATCGGCTGTGTATTTTTACCAGTTATTTGGTATGATTTGGCAGCTTCATAGCTTAAAGGGTACTGGAGAGCGCTTGCGCTGTGTTTCTGCCGAGCGCGCTTGCGTGAGATTTTCGCTATGGAGAACAGTGCAGGCAATTATTGTGAAAAAGTATTTCTACTTTATATAGGCTGGGTATTCATTATATCATTCCTGCTTTTACTATATGTTACTGTTATTTTAGGTTTTGTGTTATTTGGCATGATTTGGTAGGTTATTTTTGGGTCTGCGAACACTCACAGATTTTCCCCATATAAATTAATGGTAATTGCTCCTTCGTTTTACGACATTCCAGCTTACGAACCATTTCATAGGAACGCTCTATCTTTGGATGGCGGGGGAAACCTGTAAATCAATTACTTATATCAGGGGTGGTCAACCACACATCAGTTTTTTCAAGCACAAGTTCAGATGCGCCATACAACTCTTGTACCCCCATTCAATACTTGTAAAAATGTTACTATAGACATATTTAGCATTTTTACATGATATATTGATTTAATATAAAAACAAGACAAACATTACCTACCTTAATTTAACAAATATATTTTGTCTTCTTTTGATTTCTTCCATTTTCTTAATCACATATTCTTTCCGTAACTCAGACCCAAGCACTAGCTCCAGCATTCCTTCTACTTCAGTCCAATGTTGTGTTTTATAGTGTCTATTAAGATTATGTCTTCTATTATGTGAGAAAGTCTTTTCACAAACAATGCACAACAGTTTTCCTGACGGACCCACTATAAATAAGAACTCATTTTCCCACTGTTCATTGCTTACTATCACTTTCTGCTTTTCTTTTGCTCATTTTCTTTTGCACTGTGATGGGTAACTGAATGTAAAAGCAAGGCTTAATTTTCGAAAAGGTACAAAACTGCAAATGTTCACAAAGGACGAACAAGGCACAACTCCGTAGCGCACGAGTGTCAATTGTAAACTGACTGGCAAAAACCTGTGACGCACCACTGGTGCAGACACCTGGCGCCTCAGGATCAAACAAGTATCAAACGTGTATTAAGCAATTATGGAACGACTGCAGAACAAAAGTCCTTCTTTCCTCGTTTGATTCACTGAACATTTTTTACAATTGAAAACAGATTAATGAGAAAGAAGATATCACTGGCCAAAAGGTCTGCACAAAATAATAAAACCACTAAAAATAAGTTCTCAGTAAACACATTTCTAGCTCTAAGCTACTTGAATTTCTGTTGTAGATTATTTTTTCCTACAAATCGGTTTTCAAGTCAATCAAGATTTGAATAGATCAGCAGAAAGCCGTTGATAAGACAATCAAGATTTGAATAGCTCAGACTCAGCAGAAAGCAGCTGATTGGGCAGTCAAGGTCAGGTGACCAAACAGTTTGAAAAGCTCAAACAGATGCATAGAGGGATAGCTCAAGCGAAGCGGCCAGTGCGTGAGTGGGCCAGTGAAGGAGTGGAGCTTTGAGGCTTTGAATCAAGAGATTCTGGCAGTTTTGGCAGTTGGTCTGTGCAATCAAGTCAATCAATCGAGGCTTTGACTCGAGAGGCTTCGATGAGAAGAGGCGGAGGACAAGCTTGCTCGCAGTTAGTTTTTACAATGTCTCCTGAGATGGTGATGTGCCTCTCATGTAAGATGTGGCAGTCTTGGGGGAACTCCCCTCTCCCGCAGAGTCACATCTGCTAGAAGTGCATACGGCTGGGCGATCTGGAAGAGCGTGTAAGGAATCTGGAGCAGCAGCTGGATGACCTTCCACTCGTAAGGGAGAATGAAGCAGTCATATATGAGAGCTACAGGGAGGTAGTCACTCCTAGGCTGTCGGAAGCAGGTCGTTGGGTGACAGTCAGAGGGGGGAAAGCGAAGGTGAGCAGACAGGTAGAGCAGAGCACCCCTGTAGCCATTCCCCTGAATAATAAGTTTACCGTCCTGGATACTGTTGGTGGGGACGACCGACCAGGTGTGAGCCACGATGGCAGGGCCTCCGGCACTGAGTCTGACCCTGTGGTGCAGAAGGGTGGGACGGAGAAGAGGAAAGCTGTCGTCATTGGAGACTCTATAGTCAGGGGAGCAGACAGGAGATTTTGTGGACGTGAGAAGGACACCCGCATGGTTTGTTGCCTCCCAGGTGCCAGGGTCCGGGATGTCTCTGACCGGGTGCACGACATCCTGGTACAAGAGGAAAAGCAACCAGAAGTCGTGATACATGTTGGGACCAACGACATAGGCAGGAAGAGGGATGAGGTCCTGAAGTGTGAGTTTCAGGAATTAGGCAGAAGGCTGAAAAATAGGACCGCAAGGGTGACGTTCTCAGGTTTGCTGCCAGTGCTACGTGACAGAGTTGGTAAGACTTGGAGGAGATGGCAGTTGAATGCGTGGCTGAGGAGTTGGTGCAGGGAACAGGGTTTTAGATTTTTAGATCATTGGGATCTCTTCTGGGGAAGGTGGGACCTGTACAGATTGGATGGGTTGCACCTGAACTCGAGGGGGAGCAATATCCTTGCGGGTAGGTTTGCTAGCATGGTTCGGGAGGGTTTAAACTAATTTGCGAGGGGGATGGGATCCAGAGCAATAGAGCAGTGAAAGAAGTGCATGGAGTAAAGCCAGATCTAACATACAGAGAGGCTTTGAGGAAAGAGAAGCAGAATAAACGGTGTAAAGACAGTAAGGTAGAAGGGCTGAAATGTGTGTACCTCAATGCAAGAAGCATCAGGAACAAAGGTGATGAACTGAGAGCTTGGATACATACATGGAATTATGATGTAGTGGCCATTACAGAGACTTGGCTGGCACCAGGGCAGGAATAGATTCTCAATATTCCTGGATTTCAGTGCTTTAAAAGGGATAGAGAGGGTGGAAAAAGGGGAGGAGGGGTGACATTACTGGTCAGGGATACTATTACAGCTACAAAAAGGGTGAGTAATGTAGCAGGATCCTGTTTTGAGTCACTATGGGTGGAAGTCAGGAACAGGAAGGGAGCAGTTACTCTACTGGGGGTATTCTATAGGCCCCCTGGTAGTAGCAGAGATACAGAGGAGCAGATCGGGAGGCAGATTTTGGAAAGGTGCAAAAATAACAGGGTTGTTATCATGGGTGACTAACTTCCCTAATATTGATTGGCACCTGATTAGTTCCAAGGGTTTAGATGGGGCAGAGTTTGTTAAGTGTGTCCAGGATGGATTCCTGTCACAGTACGTGGAGAGGCCGACCAGGGGGAATGCCATACTAGATCTAGTACTAGGTAATGAACCGGGTCAGGTCACAGATCTCTCAGTGGGTGAGCATCTGGGGGACAGTGACCATCGCTCCCTGGCCTTTATAATTATTATGGAAAAGGATAGAATCAAAGAGGACAAGAGAATTTTTAATTGGGGAATGGCAAATTATGAGGCTATGAGGCTAGAACTGGCGGGTGTGAATTGGGATGATGTTTTTGCAGGGAAATGTACTATGGACATGTGGTCGATGTTTAGAGATCTCTTGCAGGATGTAAGGGATAAATTTGTCCCAGTGAGGAAGATAAAGAATGGTAGGGTGAAGGAACCATGGGTGACAAGTGAGGTGGAAAATCTAGTCAGGTGGAAGAAGGCAGCATACATGAGGTTTAGGAAGCAAGGATCAGATGGGTCTATTGAGGAATATATGGAAGTAAGAAAGGAGCTTAAGAAGGGGCTGAGAAGAGCAAGGGGGCATGAGAAGGCCTTGGCGAGTAGGGTAAAGGAAAACCCCAAGGCATTCTTCAATTATGTGAAGAAAAAAAGGATGACAGGAGTGAAGGTGGGACCGATTAGAGATAAAGGTGGGAAAATGTGCCTGGAGGCTGTGGAAGTGAGTGAGGTCCTCAATGAATACTTCTCTTTAGTATTCACCAATGAGAGGGAACTTGACAATGGTGAGGACAATATAAGTGAGGTTGATGTTCTGGAGCATGTTGATGTTAAGGGAGAGGAGGTGTTGGAGTTGTTAAAATACATTAGGACAGATAAGTCCCCGGGGCCTGACGGAATATTCCCCAGGCTGCTCCACAAGGCAAGAGAAGAGATTGCTGAGCCTCTGGCTAGGATCTTCATGTCCTCGTTGTCCACGGGAATGGTACTGGAGGATTGGAGGGAGGCGAATGTTGTTCCCTTGTTCAAAAAAGGTAGTAGGGATAGTCCGGGTAATTAAAGACCAGTGAGTCTTACGTCTGTGGTGGGAAAGCTGTTGGAAAAGATTCTTAGAGAAAGGATCTATAGGCATTTAGAGAATCATGGTCTGATCAGGGACAGTCAGCATGGCTTTGTGAAGGGCAGATTGTGTCTAACAGGCCTGATAGAGCTCTTTGAGGAGGTGACCAGGCATATAGATAAGGGTAGTGCAGTGGATGTGATCTATATGGATTTTAGTAAGGCATTTGACAAGGTTCCACACGGTAGGCTTATTCAGAAAGTCAGAAGGCATGGGATCCAGGGAAGTTTGGCCAGGTGGATTCAGAATTGGCTTGCCTGCAGAAGGCAGACGGTGGTGGTGGAGGGAGTACATTCAGATTGGAGGATTGTGACTAGTGGTGTCCCACAAGGATCTGTTCTGGGACCTCTACTTTTCGTGATTTTTATTAACGACCTGGATGTGGGGGTAGAAGGGTGGGTTCGCAAGTTTGCACATGACAAAAAGGTTGGTGGTGTTGTAGATAGTGTAGAGGATTGTCAAACATTGCAGAGAGACATTGCTAGGATGCAGAAGTGGGCTGAGAAGTGGCAGATGGAGTTCAACTTGGAGAAGTGTGAGGTGGTACACTTTGGAAGGAGAAACTTCAAGGCGGAGTACAAAGTAAATGGCATGATACTTGGTAGTGTGGAGGAGCAGAGAGATCTCGGGGTACATGTCCACAGATCCCTGAAAGTTGCCTCACAGGTGGATAGAGTAGTTAAGAAAGCTTATGGGGTGTTAGCTTTCATAAGTCGAGGGATAGAGTTTAAGAGTAGCGATGTAATGATGCAGCTCTATAAAACTCTGGTTAGGCCACATTTGGAGTACTGTGTCCAGTTCTGGTCACCTCACTATAGGAAGGATGTGGAAGCATTGGAAAGGGTATTTCTGTTTTTGCACATTTTTTAAATAATCTATTTAATATCAGTCAGGGATGACCAACCTGTGGCATATGCGCCGAATAGAATAGAATAGAACAGCACAGCACATTACAGGCCCTTCAGCCCACAATGTTGTGCCGACCCTCAAACCCTGCCTCCCATATAAGCCACCACCTTAGATTCCTCCATATACCTGTCTAGTAGTCCCTTAAACTTCACTATTCTATTCGGCGCATGTGCCACAGGTTGGTCATCCCTGACTGATATTAAATAGATTATTTAAAAAATGTGCAAAAACAGAAATACTGTGAATTAATTCAAACCCAAGATGGAGCTCACTAGATTTACAACCTTCTGCAGCTTCTTTCGGTCCTGTGAAGTAGCCCCTCCATACCAGACAGTAGCTCAGTTTGTCAGAATGCTCTCCACAGTACATCTATAGAAGTTTTTGAGTATATTTGTTGACATACCAAATCTCTTCAAACTCCTCAAAGTATAGCCACTGCCTTGCCTTCTTTATAACTGCATGGATATGTTGGGACCAGGTTAGGTCCTCAGAAATCCTGACACCCAGGAACTTGAAACTGCTCACTCTCTCCATTTTGGATCCTTCTCTGAGGATTGGTATGTGTTCCTTTGTCTTGCCCTTCCTGAAGTCCACAATCAGCTCTTTCGTCTTACTGACGGTGAGTGCCAGGTTGTTGCTGTGGCACCATTCCACTAGTAGGCATATCTCAGTCCTGTACACCCTCTCATCACCACCCGAGATTCTACCAACAATGGTTGTACCATCAGAAAATTTGTAGATGGTATTTATAGATCAGCTGTACGGGGTCAACTTGAAAGTCTGACCCAGGACAAAAAATTGGGAACCTGACGCGAGCAGCCTTTGCCCCAGGTTATGAGGTTAACTAAGTTCATATAGTGCCTCTTCACTCAGAGGGTGCTGCAAGTGTGGACCGAGCTGCCAGTGGTAGTGGTGGATGGAGGTTCAATTGCAATATTTAAGAGAAGTTTGGATAAGCACATGGATGGGAGGTGTATAGAGGGTTATGGTCTGGGTGCAGCTCAATCTGACCGACTAGAATAACAGGAGATGGGGCTGTTTCTTTGCTGTAATTTTCTATGACTAGCACACATAGGCAACTTGGTTGGTGAGAAAGTTAGGATGAAAGGCTTGTTTTGTGCTATGTCATTTCTAGCTGCACTTAGAAGAGCACCACATCACTGGATCTGTGGTCATATATTGTCCAGTTATGTGAAATTGGTGAGCGGGAACAGAAGACACCCACCAACAGTAACTACTTACCGGAAAAGACAGACACTGAACATACAGTAAACCTTTCAAGTTACACTCAATTACAAGTCAATTGACCAGTGGTGTGCCTCAGGGATCTGTTCTGGGACCCTTTTTCTTTGTCATTTTTATTAAGGACCTGGATGAGGAAGTCGAGGGATGGATTAGAAAGTTTGCTGACGACACAAAGGTCGGGGGTGTTGTGGATAGTGTGGAGGGCCGTCAGAGGTTACAGCGGGACATCAATAGGATGCAAAACTGGGCTGAGAATTGGCAGATTCCTTGGTTTTCTCCACTTTCAGACTGAGGTTGTTCTTCTCCCACCAATCCACCAGATAAGTGTGACGTGGTTCATTTTGGTTGGTCAAATATGATGGCAGAATAAAGTATTAATAATAAGACTCTTGGCAGCATGGAGGATCAGAAGGATCTTGGGGTCCGAATCCAAAGGACACTCAAAGCTGCTGCACAGGTTGACTCTGTGGTTAAGAAAGCATACGGTGTATTGGCCTTCATCAACCGTGGGACTGAGTTCAAGAGCTGAGAGGTAATGTTACAGCTTTATATGACCCCGGTCAGACCCCACTTGGAGTACTGTGCTCAGTTCTGGTCACCTCACTACAGGAAGGATGTGGAAACTATAGAAAGAGCGCGGAGGAGATTTACAAGTATGTTGCCTGGATTGGGGAGCATGCCTTATGAGAATAGGTTGAGTGAACTTGACCTTTTCTCCTTGGATCGATGGAGGATGAGAGGTGACATGATAGAGGTGTATAAGATGATGAGAGGCATTGACCGTGTGGATAGTCAGAGGCTTTTTCCCAGGGCTGAAATGGCTAGCCTGAGAGGGCAGTTTTAAGGTGTTTGGAAGTAGGTACAGAGGAGATGTCAACGCTCCTGAAAAATGTCCCCTATGGAGGACATGATCCTCTCAGTTGTTCTCACAGTCCTTTGTAGATACTTCTAGTCCAATGCTCAATTGCTCCCATACCAGATGGATATGCAGCTTGTCAGGACGCTCTTAATAGTGTTGCTGTAAAATTCAGTTAAGATTTGGGGGGGGGGGGTGAGCCTTGCTTGTCACAGTCTCCTTAGGAAATAAAGGCAAGTTGTGCCTTCTTGTTCAGGGAGGCAGTACTGAAGGACCGGGTGATTTCATTTGTGATGTGAATTCCCAACAACCTGGTGCACTTACCCTTTCAATAGAGGAGCGATGTATTCGCAGAGGGGGATGGTTCATCTGCAAAGTCTACAATGATTTCCTTGGTTTTTTCCACTTTCGGACTGAGGTTGTTCTTCTCCCACCAATCCACCAGCTACTTCACTTCCTCTCTGTACACTGACTCATCAACATTGTTGAGGAGGCCAACCACCATGTGTCATCTGTACTTATCTAAACTGAGCACCCAAAATGGCAGGACACGACACTAAACATTCAGAGTGGCAAATACTTATCCAAAGAGTGCACTCTTTACTGCAGCACATCTCCAGTGTTTACTGTTTCTGTGGCACTACCGACCCTCCAGCCCGTGCTGACCCAGACAGGGACAAGACAATGAGTGCTTTCAGCGTGCTACATTTCAACTCTACTGGCACCTAGATGGCATCCACTCAATGGCAGCCGGTGTGAGGGGCTGCAATGCTCTTTAAATGGGCCGATCCCAAGCTAGCACGGCGGTGCAACTTTTGATGAATAGGTAAAATGGACACAGGCCAGATGAGGAGAACATGTTTCCCAGTATCCATTACAAATGTATACTTCATTTTTAATTAAATATAACTTTAAGAGTTGCCACACAGGGTTAAGAACTTAAGCTACCAGACTGTAAACCTTTTGATGATCAGCTCATTTCACAAGAATGTTGATATACCACTCACGAGCATGATTTAATGTCAGAATGCAGGTGCCATAGAATCATTTTATCCATCAGCAAGTGTGTCCTTGAAAAATTGTTCAAAATTCAAACTTCAATGAGATGCCCACTAGCCAAATGCACTTCATATGTTAATACTTCCATTCCCAGGATCAAAGTTCAAAGCTCAAAAGTTCCAAGTAAATGTATTATCAAGGTACATCACCAAATCATGATATCCATTTTCTTGCAGGTATTCACAGTAGAACAAGGTAGTACAACAGACTCAATGAAAAACTACACAAAGGCTGACAAATTCTGCAAATACAAAAAGAAACAAATAATAATGATAATAATAAACGTCAGTGTCATAGAAAACTACAGCATAAAAACAGGCCCTTCGGCTCATCTAGTCCGTGATGAACCATTTCAACTGGCTACTTTCATCGACCTGCCCAGGACCATAGCCCTGCATATCCCTACCATCCATGCACTTATCCAAACTTCTATTTAATGGTGAGATCGAGCTCACATGCACCACTTATGCTGGCAGATTGTTCCACACTCTCATGACCCTCTGAGCGAAGAAGCTTCCTCTCATATTCCCCTTTTCCTTTCACCCTTAACCCACGACTTCTGGTTGTAGTCCCATCCAATCTCAGTGGCAAAAAACTTGCTTGCATTTACCCTATCTAAACTCCTCAGAATTTTGTATCCCTCCATCGAATCTCCCCTTATTCTCCTAAACTCTAGCAAATAAAGCCCAAGCCTACTCAACCTTTCCCTACATGTCCTGGCAATGTCCTGGCAACATCCTTGTAAATTTTCTCTGTACTCTGTAATCTAGTTTACATCTTTCCTGGTAAATGGCCAAAACTGCACACAATACTCCAAATTTGGCCTCACCAATGTCTTATACAACTTCAACATAACATCTCATCTTCTGTACTTGATTTATGAAGGCCAATGTGCCAAAAGCTTTCTTTACGACTCATCTACCACTTTCAATGAATTATGTACCTGCATTCCCATATCCCTTTGTTCCACCACTCTCCCCAGTGCCCTGCCATTCACTGTGTAAGACCTACCCTGGTTGGTCCAACAGGAATGCAAAATTTCACACTTTTCTGCATTAAATTCCATCTGCCATTTTTCAGCCCATTTTTCCAGCTGATCCAGATCCCATAGCAAGCCACAATAGCCTCTGTCACTGTCCACTACACCCCCAATCTGGGGGTCATCTGCAAATTTGCTGATTCAGTTAACCACATTCTCATCCAGATTATTGATATAGATGACAAACAACAACGGACCCAGAACCAATCCCTATGGCACTCCACGAGTCACAAGTCTCCAGTCAGAAAGGAAAGCATCTACCACCACTCCTTGGCTTCACCACAAAGACAATGTGTAATCCAATTTACCGCCTCATCTTGAATGCCAAGCAACTAAACCTTCTTGATGAACCTCCCATACAGAACCTTGTCAAATGAACAACTTCCACTGCCTTGCCTTCACCACATTCCTGGAAACTTCCTTGAAAATCTCTGTAAGATTGGTTAGACATGACCGACCACACTCAATACTATGCTGACCATCCTTAATTAGTCCACATCTATTCCCATACTTAAATATTCACTCCCATAGAATGGCGGTCCCCAACCACCAGGCCGTGGACCGGTACCGGGCTGCAAAGCATGTGCTACCGGGCCGCGAGGAAATGTTATGAGTCAGCTGCACCTTTCCTCATTCCCTGTCATGCACTGTTGAACTTGAACATAGGATTGCCAACTGTCCCGCATTTGCCAGGACATCCCACATATTGGGCTAAATTGGTTTGCCCTACATGGGACCGCCCTTGTCCTGTATTTCCCCCGCTAAGGTAGAGCGTTCCTATGAAACCTTTCGTGCCAAAATGCAAAGCAATTACCATTAATTTATATAGGAAAAATTTTTGAGAGTTCCCAGACCCAAAAAATAACCTAACAAATCATACCAAATAACACATAAAACCAAAATAACACTAACTTATAGTAAAAGCAGGAATGATATGATAAATACACAGCCTATATAAAGTAGAAATAATGTACGTACAGTGTAGTCGGGAAGATTAAGCCAAAACCCATTTATGGGAAAAAAAACCGGCACGCATGCGCATGTGGACACAGGTGCCCGCGCAAGGTTTCATGGTCATGGTAGTCTTTTTCGGCGTAAACACAAGTGTCCCGTATCTGACTGCCACTTTTGTCCCTTATTTAGGGGTAAGAAAGTTGGCAACCCTAACAATCCCCCAATTTAATCTAAGCCAATAACCGATTAACCTACCAAGCTGTACATCTCTGGACCATGGGAAGAAACCAGAGCACCAATACGGTCAAGGGAAGAACGTACAAACTCCTTACAGGTAGTGGTGGGACTCACTGGCTTTGGTCTTGAAATTTGTTGTTTTGAAACAGCAAAAAGTATTAAAAACATAACAAAAATTAAATTACAATATATAAATATATACACGCATACACATGTACACGTGTGCACAGACACAAGCACAGACAAGCATTCACATGTGTAAATTATATTAAATAAACGCAGAGAAAAAAAAGGTGAGGTAGTGTATACGGTTCTTTATGGTTTATAGCTGGGAGTGATAATGGGAAAAAGCTCCCACTACCTATCAAATGCTCCCAATGGCCTCTTTTAATCAAAGTCCCACTCATGCGGCTCAGCTACAAAGCCTGGCGGAACATTACTGGCGCCTTAATCCCAGTCACTTCAAGCAGATGGGGCTGGTCATCCACGGTTGGGAGTTCATCTCGGAGAAGGAAAACTCAGATCTCAAACCTCCATTGCCTCGTGGTTACACCCACTCAAGGAAAAGGCTTTGGGAGTAACGCCAGAGGGAAAAATCTGGAATTCGAGTCCCTGAGGCAGTTCTATGTTGAGTTCAATGCTGATTGGCAACTTCTATGATCCTGCTGGTTGCAAACTGTCAGTCTCTGCCATTCAGTGTGAAGAGGGGGAGCTTGCTACATGGGCACCAGTTTGCTCTCCATAGGGGCTTGCTTGCATATCTAGACAGTTAAGATGCAACATCCATGACCTACGCTGACTGACAGGCCTCAGCGGAGTACACAGGTTTATTGCTCATTCGAAACTCTGAGAGCGGAGGGGAAGAAGTGGTTCATTTTTTGGTTTCTTTTGTATTTACTGTGAATATCAGGAATCTATATGGAGACACAAGCACTATTAAATTTAATTTGATCTTTGATAATAGACATTTACATCCATTTGCTTGGTAAAGGAGGCCTGCATATATTTGAAAACTTGTCCTTATTTCTGTACATACATGGACCTCAGTCTAATTAGTCGTTGGGAAGCATTCCTGGAATTGTACTCTTCTTAGCCCAGTTCACCTCCAGTTTCCTTCTCAAATTCATTCTCCCAAAAGTGGAATCTTAATATAAGTGCATTGGCGATTGTCAGAAATCAAGAACAAAGACAGTATAGCATAGGGACAGGCACAGGCACATGTCTGCGCCATCAGGATGGCAATGTTAACTGCACATGACCTACTCTCAGTAGCCACTTTATTGGGTACCTTCAGCACCTAATAAAGTGGCCACTGAGTGTAGGTGTGTGGTCATCTGCTGTTTGTAGCCCATCTATTTCAAGTTATGATATGTTTGACATACAGAGATGCTCTTCTGCACACCACTGTTGTATTGCATGGTTATTTGATTTACTGTCACCTCCCTGTCAGCTTGAACCAGTCTGGCCATTCTCCTCTGAATGCTGTCATTAACAAGCCATTTTTGTCCACAGAATTGCTGCTCACCGGAGGTTTTTTTTTTGCTTTTTGCACCATTCGCTGTAAACTCGAGAGATTGTTGCGTGTGAAAATCTCAGGAGATCACAAGTTTGAGATACTCAAACCACTCCATCCGACACCAATAATTACACTGTCAAAGTCATTTAGATCACATTTCTTCACCACTCCAAGGTTTGGTCTGCATAACTGAACCTCTTGATCATGTCTGCATGCTTTTATGCATTGAGTTGATGCGACATGATTGGCTGATTAGATACTTGCATTAACAAGGTGTACATGTACTGAGTGCATTTCCTCAGAGAATAACTAAATTGGAACTTAAAAATTATCCATGTATACTATACAGTCTCAAAAAAGTATTCATAGCCCCTCCCCATACTTTTTCATGTTTTACAACATTGAATCACAGTGGATTTAATTTAGCTTTTTTTAAAAAACACTGATCAACAGAAACGATTCTTTCCTGTCAAAGTGATAGATCTCTATAAAGTGATCTAAATTAGTTACAAATATGAATACAAAATAATTGATTGTATAAGTATTCACCCCCTTCAAGCCAGTATCTCGTAGATGCACCTTTGGCAGCATTTTCAGCCTCGAGTCTGTGTGGATAGGTCTTCATCAGCTTGGCACATCTGGACATTGCAATTTTCTCTCATTCTTCTTTACAAAACTACTCAAGCTCCATCTGATTGCATGGAGATTGTGAGTGAACAGCCCTTTTCAAGCCCAGACACAAATTCTCAATTTGATTGAGGTTGGGACTCTGACTTGGTCACTCCAGGACATAACTTTGTTGTTTTTAAGCCATTCCTGTGTAGCTTTGGCTTTCTGCTTGGGGTCATCGTCTTGCTGGAAGACAAATCTTCTCGCAAACTACAACAGGTTTTCCTCTAGCATTTCCCTGCATTCATTTTACCCTCTACCTCCAGGGCCTGCTGCAGTGAAGCATCCCCACAGCATGATGTAGCCACCACTACGCATCATGGTAGGGATGGTGTGTTTTTGATGATGATGTATGACTTTTAGTCTGATGACGAAAAAGTCCAATGAGGACAGCCTACTCTAGGCAGATTTACAGCTGTGCCATATTCTTTCCATATATTGATGATTGATTTAACTGTTCCCCAAGGGATATTTAGTGACTTGGAAATGTTCTTGTATTCATCTCCCGACATGTGCTTTTCAATAACCTTTTCAGAGTTGCTTGGAGTGTTCTTTTGTTGTCATGGTGTAGCTTTTGCCAGGATACCGACTCACCAGCAGCTGGACCTTCCAGATACAGGTGTATTTTCACTACAATCAATTGAAACACCTTGACTGCACATGATGATTTGGTGTCATATAAAAGGGGGTGAATACTTACGCAATCAATTATTTTGTGTTTTATATTTGCAATTAATTTAGTTCATTTTGTAGAGATCTGATTTCCCCGACACAAGTCTTTTTCTGTTGATCAGTGTCAAAAAGTCAAATTAAATCCACTGTGATTCAATGTTGTAAAAGAATAAAACATGAAAACTTCTGGGGGGGGGGATGAATATTTAAAGGCACTGTATATAACTTTGTAATTCATCTTCTTACAGGCAGCTACAAAACTAAGAAACACATTAGAACCCACTAAAGCACACACACTCAAAGACCATCTAATATCTAGTGTGCGAAAATAAAGAACAAGTCACGAAAACTATAAAAAAAAGTAAACAAATGACATTCAGAACATGAGCTACAGAGTCCAGTCACGGAGCCAGTTCAGCAATACAATCAGTCCAGAAGCCTGATGGCTGCAGGCCATAGCCACAGAGTCAATTCAGTGCTGAGTTAAGTGCTTATGGTTGCAGGCCACAGCTGCAAAGTCGAGTAAACCTCATTGTATAGCGAGAGAAACACTGCCATCCCACACCCCCATCACTCCAACCTTTTCAATCTGGCTAAATATCATCTTGCTCCTCGTTCTCAGACCCTGGCCCACCACTTTGATCCAGACCCAATTACACTCTCTCAAGGGATGCCATGGTTGTATCTGCACCCCCACCCCCGTGTTTTATATTTGATAATATTTGAGCAATCTTGTATACATGTTGGCTGATTAAGCTTTCCTCTTCACTTCAATAATTTATTTCAGGTTCTTGGTTAAAATACGTTCGTTGCATACATCATCACGATACGACTTGATAAATGCGTAGCTTGCTTCAAGTACACTCATTTTTGGACTCCCTTGAATTATTTTAATGGTTTGAAGTTACAAAAGATAACATCCCGAGACTCCAGTTCGCCAAATCCCCCAGAACACTGCAAAAATGCCAGGTTGTACAGACAACTCAGAGGCACAGCTCCCAATGGAAAATCACAGGCTGCTGATCGCAGTGATTATAGCCCAGAAAAAGCTTAATTATTAGAGTAGCTAGTAGTTTTGTTTGCTGCCAGTACAGCATGACTGTGTTACGCCAGTGCCATCTTCACTGCTAATTGCATCCCGTTGTAAATATAACCCACATTCCTCCAGTGTTGTATCACTGCTGATTAGATAGTTGTCTAACCTCTCCTGCAGGCAAGTCTCCTTTTCTTAAATCACTAGCTCCCATTTACATGTAGCACCCCCCACCCCACCCTTAGGGTCGCTCAGCTCGCTGTCGTCTAGGGAAACAGCCCTCGGCCCCGCCAAACTGGGTAATTAGTTTGTGTGGATGCTGTGTGATGTACCCCACCCCGCCCAAATAACAGACAATACACCAGATACGATTAAATGATTTACAGTTTATAGATATTACTGGAACTATATAATTAATAGAGAATAAAATATAAAAGGAAAATAAAATGCGCCACACTTATCAAAATTCAATCTCTTCGTGCACAAACAGTTGGAGCTCAGGACCCTCCTTCACCCTGCGACCCCTCGGACCACCTTGACCGGCCGCCTGGGACCAACAACGGTGGTTGACCAGACGCTCCACACGAGTCCGTCTCAGTCTCCTCTCCACGCCAAACGCCCCGCTCGGGGTCCAACCCCGTTAGCGGACTCACAGCACCTGGTCCATCCTCGGTCTCTCTCTCCCGCCATCTCTCCCAAAACCCTGCGCATACAATATCTTACAGACACACCAAAAACATAACAAATTTCGCAATTGGTTCATAACATCTTCTTATCAGTCTAACCCAAAACAAGCTGCTAGCACAAGAACTTTCTCAGCGTTTAACATAACAAAGAAGCCATTTTAATTAGCCTACGCAGTAACATAAAAGACGAAACCCCCTTACATACATGAAAACAATTAGATGCTCTCCCTCCCCTTCTGCAATTTTCCAGTTTTTCAAGGATCTACGTCTGAGCCATAATCAGGTTTAATATCACCGGTATATGTCATGAAATTTGTTGTTTTGAGGTAGCAGTACAATGCAATACATAATAAGACTATAAATTACAATCATATTTTAAAAAGAACCGTCATACAAAGAGAGCAGAAAAAAAGTGAGGTAGTACACATGGTTTGATGGACTGTTCAAAAATCTGATGGCAGAGGGGAAGAAGCTGTTCCTAGAACGTGGAGTGTGGGTCTTCAGTCTCCCGTACCTCCTCCTTGAACTTTATTCGTCATATCAGTACGTGTATTAATTAGGAACTTGCTGTGGTGCATTGGCACAACACGGAACATTCAAAATTATAAAGAATAGTAATATAAAGTTAGAACAGATACGGAATAAAATGTGCATAAATACCAGCTTGTATTTACACTGTAAACAGCATCATAAAAAGTGGTATAAAGTTCAGTGACAGAGGTAATAGGAAGAGGGGGTGGGTAACCAGAACACTTGATCAGATTAACTGCTTGAGGGAATAAAAACTTTGCAGTATCCGTGAAGTTTTGTTCTGAGAGCTCTAAAGCACTTTCCAGAAGGGAGAGTTTGGAAAAGGCAGTTTGCAGGCTGGGTAGTCTCTGCAATGATTTTTCCTGACCATTTCTTTGTTCTGTACACATATAAGTCCTGCAGTGATGGTAGACTACAACCAATGATGTTTTCCACTAACCGGACAGTTTGTTGTAGTTTTTGTATATTCTTAGAGGATGCTGCACCAAAGCAGAAAGTAATGGCTGCTGTGAAGATGCTCTCTATGTCGACAGTTTAGAATTGCACCAGAATGTTCTGGAGAAACTCTTCCAACTTCCACAGATCAAGCCATCTAACTTCCTTGGTTTAGGCCAAAATACAGCATGCTCTTTCATTACCTCCTAGCAGCCCAGTCCAATGATTACATGTCCATTATGACTCCACTGGGGCACAATGGTAAATCATCTGAGAGAATCCAAGTTGTTCTAAGTCATAAACATGAGAGAAACTGGAAATGTAAAAGGAACACACAGAAAATGGTGGGGGAACACAGCATGTCAGACAGTATCAATGGAGAGGAACAAACAGTTGACGTTTTAGGACAAGAGATCAGTGACTTTGGCCTATTTCATGTGACTCCAAGTACCCTGAATAATGGACTCTTATTCAGCTTGTGCCCCTTCACCTCCCACCTTTTTATTGGTTTCTTCTCCCTTCTGAGACAGAGGGTCTCAGCCCAAAACAACAACTGTTCATTCCTCTCCATAGGTGTTGCCTGACCTACTAAATTCCTCCAGTATTGTTTTTTCCCTCACATTTGCTCCAAATGTTTCTCTACAAACATTTGTTCTTTTTACTTTCTGAAATTTCCTCAAACATAGCCAGACCCTCAAGACTCAAAGTAAAATTTATTATCAAAGAGCATATACCATACACAACCCTGAGATTCATTTTCTTGTGGGTATACTCAACAAATCTATACAGTAACCATTGCAGAATCCATGAAAGACTGTCTAATTAGGGCATTCAACCAGTGTGCTAAAGATAACAAACTGCAAATACAAAATGAAACAATAAATAAATAATGAGAACATGAGGTGATGACTCCTTAAAAGTGAGTCCACTGGTTGTGGGAACATTTCAATGATTCAGATCAGTATCTAGCCACCCCTGACCCTTTTTGTCTGTTCTCCTGACTCTCCCATAAAACTAGAATACTTTTCAGGTGCTGTTTGTTAAACAACTAGAAACCAATCTCGACCATGACCAGAGGCTCTTGCATGGTCAACTGGTTGAAGAATTCTAGCAAAATATCTGGCGTGCAGGGAACTTCACATTAAAGTGAAACCCAGCACACAACAGCAAACTACGGACATTAAATTCCAGTAAACTTTTAAACATCCTTTATACAATCACAGGACAGTGCTAGACATTAAGAACTTGAAGCACTGCAGGTCTACTCCATCACAAGTTGCTTGATCCCGAAGCTGCATCTGGTGCTGCCTGCTACTGAGCGGCATCACAGGTAGTGCCCAAAAGCAGAGTGCAGCTTATCAGCAAGTAACAGTCTTAAAATCGTTTTCCATGTGATTGCAATACGCTGCTGGACGCTGGTAATGTAGAATGCTCAAGTCCAGTTCAGTGGTTTATTGGTGGGACTGACAGCGGGGAACTGCATGTAAAGGACTCAGCCTCATGCTGCAGTGTTGCCCGTTTGCCCCTGCCCAGGTGAGATCTGTCAGTCAGTGCCAGAGGCACCGTGGTGCGCCGTCCACATTGGTGTCGATGCTGCCCTCCTGCGTTTGCTCGGTGGAAGACAAGCTGATTTGCATGCGACTGCAGGCTTACTCTCATCATGTCCATGGACTTGGGGTCTTAGACTATATTACAGTTTTTGTGAGATTGTATGCTTACTGCTATCTTTTATGTGCCTTGTGCTGTGTATGACTATTGGTACTGTGTTTTGCCTGTTGGCTAGAAAGTAATGCCGTTTCGTTTGGCTGTATTCATTAGAACTCGTGTATGGTTGAACAACAACTAAACTTGACTTCAAACAGAGACCCCAACCTGAAAGGGAGTGTATAAACATTAAGTCTCCACGGAACAACAGCTGATAGAAACCAACCCAGGGCAGTGCAATGCATTATATTTGGACAACATTCTCTGTGAAATCCCCATTCTCCAGTACAGGAAACAGCCTCTACTAATATAAGAATTAAGAGGCAGCCACTGAACCCCTCGACAACACTACTGTTTGAAAAGATAATGGTTGACATGACTGTAATGTCTACTTTAAATTCCTACCCATCCCCCCCAGTAGCTTTCCACACTGCTTTTCCATCAACCCCCCCCCAGTAATTTTTTTTAAACATAGAAATTTTTTTTAAACATTACAGGCCCGTCGGCCCACAATGTCGTGCCGATTATATAACCTACTCTAGAAACTGCCTAAAATTTCCCCCTATTTTTCTAAGCTCCATGTACCCAATATCTTCTTGTATTCACCTGTACCACCATCACTGGTGGTGCATTCCAGGCACAAACCACTGAAAAACTTACCTCTGACATCCTCCTTGTACCTATTTCCAAGCACCTTAAAACTATGCCATTAGCCATTTCAGCCCTGGGGAAAAAGCCTCTGGCTATCCACACGATCAATGCCTCTCATCTTTTTCACCCTCTCACATAAAACCTCCAACCCCCACCTTTTCACACCCCCTCTCCCATTCCTGCTGAACCCTAGTAGCTTTACACACCCCCCCCACTTCTACAAACCCCCAGTAGCTTTTCACACCCCCCTCCTATTCTTGCCAATGCCAAATAATTTTTCACCCCTTCACTTATCAAAGATCCACCCGCTTCAAAAATACCACACCTTGCAGGAAGAACACAAAGACCCACAACCTTCTGCTAAAAGAAGATCACTTTACCTGTGCTTGCACATGCTCCACATTCTTCCACTAGAAGAAACATTTTCTCCATCAAGATCCATAATTCAAATGTAACAAAAATAACCCAAAGTTCTCCTCAGGAGTTAACACCAAATGACAAGACATACAAACTGTGAAAACTGTGCACCAAAGGGAAGAGAAGCTATGGAGTCTGTTCTGGAGCTGAATTGAAGAGGTTCCAGAAGGTTCACAAGAATTTCAGGAATGAAATGCATTGATCGTTCTGGGCCTGTACTTGCTGTATTTTAGATGAATGAGGGAGGAATCTCATTGAAATCAATGAATATTGAAAGGGTAAAATACAGTGGATGATGGCTCTGGGCCTGTACCAGCTGAAGTTTAGAAGAATGAGGGGGTGATCTCATTGAAACCCACCGAATACTGCAAGGCCAAACTAAGCTGGATGTTTCCTGGAAGTCTAGGATTTGAGGGCACAGGCTCAGAATGAAAGAATGTCCCTTCAGAATAGATGAGGAGGAATTTCTTTAGCCAGGGGATGGTGAATCTGTGGAATTTATTGCCAAAGACAGCTGTGAAGGAGATGTCACTGGTATATTTAAAGCGGAGTTTGATCGGTTCTTGATTAGTCAGGGTATCAAAGGTTACGGGGAGAAGACAAGAGAATGAGGTTGAGAGAACTAATGAATCAGCCATGATGGAGTAGCAGAACAGACTTGGAGGGCTGAATGGCCTGATTCTACTCCTATGGTATTATATGCAGGCAGGTTTAACGTTTGTACAAATAAAGTCTTCAGAAAAGACAGGCACTCAAGAAGTCGCAGTTTTTAGACCGAGATCAACGGAGAGAACAAGAGGATTCTGAAAAAGAAATAAGCACGTGTTTAACAGGGTGCCAAGGTTACGGGGCGATGGCCGCTGAGTACAAATTGGGAAAGAGTTAGCGAGCCGGGGGCAGAAGTTCAATGTCAGTCACTGACAGGCTACAGGCACTCTTACGAAACCTGTTAACTGAAACGCAGCCTCTAAACCTCCAGCACCCAGACCAGCCTAGACCCCACTCACCCCCAGCCCGCAGGCCCTAATACTACCACACCGTGCCCCTCTCGGACAGGAGTGGCCTCCATGCCCGCTTGAAGGCTTCAACGTTGCAACTTTACAATGCATACACGCCCACGCCCAGCGCGGACATTAAGAGAGCAGTGGCCGACCCGGTCGTTCAGGGGTACACGGACACCAGGACTGAAGCGCCCCGGACGCTAACCTCCACAACGGACACTCACCGGGCCCGGAACGCACCAGCTCGCCTCCTCCGCGCGTCCTGCACCCGCTAACCCGTCTCCCACCTGCCAGCCAATCAGCGAGCAAAGGGGCGTTCATTAAAATATCACGCCTTTCAAACTTCGCGGCCCGATTAGTGGATGGAGCCGTCAATCTGGGCCAATGGTTAGTTTTATTGGCAATTCTGGCTGTCAATCCGAAGCGATAGGGGCGGGGTTAATCAATCCGTGGTGCTTTCTCGTCTGATAGGCGTCACGGGCTGTCAATCTAAAGTGACGGCCTGCCCTGCTAACGGCCCGCAGGGCGGCATCCGATCCGCAGGTTCCGCCCCTTCCTGCCTGAACCGCTGCAGCCAGCGTTTCTCTTCTCTTCAGACGTCGTATCCCTCGTCTGCGGTTTCAGGTAAGCTGTGTCCTGTCGGGGGCGGGTGAAGAGCCGAGGGTTCGGTATTAGCTTCTTTCATGGTGTGTTTGGGTGTGTGTGTGTACGAACAACCGATTTCAGCCTGTTCTGGGCGGCAGCCAGCCTACATCCCTTTTTCAAGCCATCACCCCTTCTGGGGGATAGGCTAAAAGAACTGTAGGGAATATACTAAAAGAACATCTTCAAGAAATGATGGCTCAAGAAGGCAGCACCTTAGAAAAACAGAGGGGACCTTCACCATCTGTACTGTACTGCTGCTGAAAACAACAAATAATAAAGCTGATTCTGTATCTGATGGTGGGAGGCAATAGAAGGAAGAAGTAAATGGCAGAAGAAGAAATCTGATGGGTTCACCAGCTTCATTCCAGAGATGAGGAGGTTAGACTATGAGATTCCAGAGATGTGGAGGTCAGACTATGAGATTCCAGAGATGGGGAGGTTAGACTATGAGGAGAGATTGAGTCGCCTGGGACTGTACTTGCTGGAATTCAGAAGGATGAGAAGAGATCCTACAGAAACATAAAATCATGAAAGGGATAGGTGAGGTAGAGGAAGGAAAGTTGATTCCAGTGGTCGGTGAGAGTTGAACTCGGGGACATGGCCTCTAGATTTGGAGGAGTAAATTTAGGGCAGAGATGAGGAGGAACTGCTATCCCTAAAGTGATGAATCTGTGATATTTTCTGCCCAATGAAGCAGTGGAGGCTACCTCAGTAAACGGATTTAAGACGAGGTTGGATGGATTTTTGCATAGTAGGGAAATTAAGGGTTAGAGGGAAAAGGCGGGTAGGTGGAGATGAGTCCATGGCCAGGTTAGCCACGATCCTATTGAATGGTGGAGCAGAGCTGATGAGCCGGATGACCTACTCCTGCTCCTATTTCTTATGTTCTTATGAGAGGAGAGTGGACCATGGGAGAAAGAGAAGGAGGAGGGGAACCAGGGGGAGGTGATAGGTGAAGAGGGAAGTGTGAGAGGGGAGCCCGAATAGGGAATGAGAAATGAGAGAAGGAATTCCCAGTGTTGGGGAAATTGATATTTGTACTATCAAAAACAAAAGAGATTCTGCAGATGCTGGAATTCCAGGGCAACACACACAAAATGTTGGAGGAACTTGTGTCAGACAGTATCTATGGAGAAGAATAAACAGTCGACGTTTTGGGTCAAGACAATCCAGTCTTGGAGGCTATCCAGACAGAATACGAGGTGTTGCTCCTCCAATGCGAGTGTGGCCACAGAGGAATCCATGAGCAGTCATGTCAGAATGGGAAGTCTTATTGAGATGGTGGAGACTGGGTGATCCTGCCTTTTGTGGTGTATAGGGTGCCTACTTTTGTGGTGCTTGATGAAGTGCTTCTTGGTTGAATCTCATCAGGCAGTATAACCACAGCAAAGCCCAGTTTCCCAGGTACCAACGCTAAAGCTGGCTTTGGTGACTTATCTATATCCATTTTTTCTGTCTTTCTTCCTGTCAGTTTCCACCCAAACACTTCTGATTCTGTATCTGTACGTCTCTGCACTTGTGCAGAAGGACAATAAACTGGATTTGATTCAAGACGTGCTAGTAGTCCAGTGAAGTACATCTCAGGCATTCCCTACATTCTATTGAGATGTGAAGCAACACTTCCACATCCGACTCCTCCAAACCCACTTCTCCACCATCTGAATCAGAATCAGGTTTATTGTCACTGATCTGTGACAAGAAATTTGTTGTTTTTCAGCATAAAAATTGTTAAAAGATGCAATGAATTTTTTTTAAAGTAAGTTGTGCGGAAAGGTAGAGTGTCCATTCGGAAATCTGATGGCAGAGGGGCAAAAGCTGTTCTTAAAACGTTGTGTGTGGCTTCAGGCCCCTGTCCCTCCTCCCTGATGGTAGCAATGAGAAGGGGTGATGAGGGTCCTTAATGCCACCTTTTTCTGGCACCGCCTTTTGAAGATGTCCTAGATGCTGCAGAAGCTAGTATCCAAGATGGTGCTGACTGAGTTTGCAACTTTCTGCTATATTTTCTAATCCTGTTCAATTGTTCCTCCATCCCATATTGGAGTTGCAACCAGTTCAAATACTCTCCATGCTACATCTGTACAAAATTTCAAGATTCTTCAGTGATGTACCAAAGCACCTGTGGTTAACCTGAGGGTAGCAGACACCAACAGAATCAACAAACTCATTTGTAAGGCCAGTGATGTTGTGGGGATGGAACTGGACTCTCTGACGGTGGTGTCTGAAAAGAGGATGCTGTCCCAAGTTGCATGCCATCTTGGACAATGTCTCCCATCCACTACATAATGTACTGGTTGGGCACAGGAGTACATTCAGCCAGAGACTTATTCCACCGAGATGCAACACAGAGTGTCATAGGAAGTCATTCCTGCCTGTGGCCATCAAACTTTACAACTCCTTATTTGGAGAGTCAGACACCCTGAGCCAATAGGCTGCTCCTGGACTTATTTCCTGGCATAATTTACATATTACTATTTAACTATTTATGGTTTTATTACTATGTAATTATTTATGGTGCAACTGTGTCAAAAACCAATTTCCCCCAGGATCAATAAACTATGACTATGACTAACACTTTGTGGATACAGGTTCTGGCGACAAAAACAAGTTGATTGGGGACATCAGTGGGCTGACCAGCATCTGAGGAGGCAAAGGAGATAGGTGGGTGGGCATGGTGGTCAGAACATAGAGCAATACAGCACCGGACAAACTGTTCAGCCTGCAATGTTGTGCTGATCTCAATGCAATTTTACGCTCATTGACTTGTGTATCTTTGAACTTCCTTTATTTTCATATGTTCATGCATTTATCTAAAAGCTTCTTAACTCTACCAAACTGCCAGAATCCAGTACTACCCTGGGTAATTCATCGCGGGCACCTGCTACTCTGTGCAAAAAGAAAATTCTTATCCCTCGTTATCCTTAAACTTAGCCCCTCCCCTCCCTCTAAACTTGGGTGTCCTCAAGTGTTTGATGTTTCTATCCTAGGGAAAGATTCTGACTGGTTGGGCCAAAGGGCTTGTATTCTTGCTGCATTGCATAATGACTCTCACATAAGACTGGTACTGCATAGGAATAGACCCTCTGTTTGTACTGATCATAATGCCTACTTCAACAACTACTGGAAGACTCAGTGATTTTCAGTAATACCCTGACTCAAATATCTGTGAAACATCTGTCATTTTATTAAACAGTCAACAACTGAGTCTCCAGGGCCCCCAGAAAATAGAATTTGGACAAGTTATCACCGAAGATATTTCTCATGTGGAGGAACAGAGGGTTCTTGGGTTCCATATCCATAGATCCCTCAAAGTTGCCACACAGGTTGATAGGTTGATTAAGAAGGCATATGGTGTGTTGGACTTCATTAGTCAGGAGATTGCATTTATGAACTGCGATATAAATTTTGCAGTTCTTTCAAACTGGTTTTACCACACTTGAATATTGTGTTCAGTTCTGGTCAGCTTATTATAAGAAGGACGTTGGAATCATTAAGAGGGGTTGCTGAGGAGATTTACCAGGAGCCTGGATTAGAGAGTATGTTATCTGGTCAGGTTGAGTGAAGGAAGAGGAGAGACGATTTGATTGCAATGTAGAAGGTTATTGAATACACAGAGTGGGCAAATGGCGTCTTTATCCCAGGGCAGCAATGGCTAATACCAGAGTACATTCTTTCAAGATCACTGGAGGAAAGTTTAGAGGAGATATCACGGTAGTGTTTTTTTTTACACACAATGGGAAGTGCATGACTGATATAAGACTGCAGAAAGTCTGAAGTATAAGGGAACAAAAGAAGGTCATGAATTGTGTGGGAGAGAAGGGTTCAATTGATCGTGTAGTTGGTTAAAGAGTTGGCTGAAGATTCTGTATTGTGCTGCACTCTTCTATAATTTGAGTTCATGATAGCAGTTCAAAATGGTATTCCACTTGTACTCCCTGATCCCAGAGACATCTGTCAAGGAATTGTTCTCCCACACCAATCCATCATGCCATATTCTCCTGTCCCATGATCCTCTTGTATCCCCTTTTGCCTATCACCTGTCCAGCTCTCGGCTCTATCCCTCCCCCTCCTGTCTTCTCCTATCATTTTGCATCTCCCCCTCCCCCTCCAGCTTTCAAATCCCTTACTCACTCTTCCTTCAGTTAGTCCTGACGAAGGGTCTCGGCCTGAAACGTCGACTGCGCCTCTTCCTATAGATGCTGCTTGGCCTGCTGCGTTCACCAGCAACTTTGATGTGTGATGCCATATTCTCTGAAAGTTTTGTATATGTCAGTGAAATAGCATATCATGTTGCTGAATTAGCAGAATAAAGGGCTGGTCTGCTTTTGTATCAAACTTGCTATCTCAAACCACGAAGATTGGCACAGGACCACTATTCCCCACCATTTGCCAAACATTTGATAGAACTATTCAAAGCTAGCAGAGTCCTATCAGTTTGGAGTAAATAGTTAATGTGAAAGTAGGCAACAAGGAAGTCCAAGGCAAAGAAAAACATGCAGAATAATTAACAATAAGGAGGTCTTGAAAAGGGAAAGCAAAGTGCTGACATTCAGTTCTATTTTGGGAGAGTTGTAGGAGGTTTGTTTCTCACGCAAATGGTGATCAGGATGTGTTGGAACAGAATGATCTGTTTTTGAGCTGTGCTGATGTTATATTTAGTAAATCCTGTAACAAAGTGTAATGTTTCAACGTGCACCAGAAGGCATTTGAAAACAAAATTTTAAACGACATTCTGCAGATGCTGAAATTTTTGAGCAACTCACAAGATGTTCAAGGAATTCAGAAAGTCAGGCAGCATCCATAAAGGGGAGAAAACAGTTGATGTTTCGGGTTGAAGACTGAAGTCCTGATGGAGGGTCTTGTCCCAATGCATTGACAGTTTATTCTGCTCCATAGATGCTGCTTAATTTGCTGAGTTCCTCCAGTGTTTTGTGTATTTTACTCAAAATAAGATTTCATTCAGAATAACACTTAGGTTTTTCATGTGTGGGATCTGGAATTTATTACTGATCCCTATTTGCCATTTAGAAGGTAAGGTAAAGCTTATCCCACGTTGGTGGGATTTCCAGGATATAGACCGAAGTCAGAATGGTGTGCTATTTGTAGGTGCTTGTGTTCCCATGTTCAATAATTCCATTTAATATCAGCGAATGTATACAATGTACAACTTGGAATTCTTGTTCTTCGTGGACATTCACAAAAACAGTAGAGTGTCCCAAAGAATGACCAACAGTAAAAACATTAGAATCCCAAACCCTCGCCACTCCCCCTCACCACTCCCCCTCACATGCTTAAGCAGCAGCAAAGCAACCATCCTCCTCTACTTCAGCAAAAAAAGGCATCAGCTTCCTCCACCCATCAACAAAGCAATGGCAAAGTCCCCAAGAAAGTCCATGATCTGCTGTTAAAAAAAACTAATTGTTCACATGACAATTTGACCCACCACAGGCTCTTTTTCTCCCTAATAAACGAACAAAGAGGTGTTCCCTCTTCACAGCAAGAAGGGAGACCAACAAGGACAAACAATTCACTGATATGCGGTGTTAAAATCTGCCGCATCGTTTTTTTCCTGAGTTCTCCGACTCAAGAATCGGCAACAAACTCCCCTACCAATGAGAGAGTGTGCATGATTTGCCGAGTACAGAACCCCCCAATAGTTGATCCATAAGACATAGGAGCGTAATTAGGCCATCAGGCTGCTCAGCCATTCATTCATTCATGGCTGATCTTTTTTTTCTCCTCCTCAACCCCAGTTCCTGGCCTTTTCCTTGTAACCTTTGATGCCATGTCCAATCAGGAACCTATCAATCTCTGCCTTAAATACACTCAATGACCTGGCCTCCACAGCTGCAGGTGGCAACAGATTCTACAAATTCACCACCCTTTGGCTAAAGAAATTTCTCCGCATCTGTTTTGAAAGGGCGCCCCTTTATCCTGAGGCTCTGCCCTCTTGTCCAAGACTCTCACCATGGAAACATCTTTTCCACATCTACTCTGTCTAGTAGGCCTTTCAACATTTGAAAGGTTTCAATGAGATCCCCCCCCTCATCCTTCTGAATTCTAGTGAGTGCAGACCCAGAGCCATCAAACGTTCCTCGTATGATAACCATTACATTCCTGGAATCATCCTTCCTTGTGAACCTCCTCTGGACCCTCTCCAATGCCAGCACATCTTTTTTAAGATGAGGGGCCCAAAACTGTTCACAATACTCAAGGTGAGGCCTCACCAGTGACCTTATAAAGCCTCAGCATCCCATCCTTGCTCTTGTATTCTAGACCTCTTGAAATGAATGCTAACATGGCATTTGCCTTCCTCACCACCGACTCAACCTGCAAGTTAAACTTCAGGGTGTTCTGCACAAGGACTCCCAAGTCCCCCTGCATCTCAGATTCCTGGATTTACCCCCCGCTTAGAAAATAGTCCACACATTTATTTCTACTACCAAAGTGCATGACCGTGCATTTTCCAACATTGTATTTCAGTTGCCACTTTCTTGTCCATTATCCTAATCTGTCTCCGTCCTCCTGCATCCTACCTGTTTCCTCAACACTCTCTGCAAACTTGGCAACAAAGCCATCTATTCCATCATCTAAATCATTTATATACTGCATAATACTCTAACCATGTCAGTAACTTTACTATAATACCATGGGCTCTTAACTTGGTAAGCAGCCTCATGTGTGGCACCTTGTCAAAGGCTTTTTGAAAGTCCAAAACTTCCACTACATCTCCTTTATCTTTCCTACTTGTAATCTCCTCAAAGAATTCCAACAGGTTCGTCAGGCAGGATTTTCCCTGAAGGAAACCATGCTGACTTTGTACTGTCTTGTCCTGTGTCACTAAGTATTCCATCACCTGAGCCTTAACAGTTGACTCCAACATCTTCCCAACCATTGAGGTCAGGCTAACTGGTCTAAACTTTCCTTTCTGCTGCCTTCTTCCTTTCTTAGAGTGGAGTAACATTTGCAATTTTCCAGTCCTGTGGCACCGTGCAGGAGTCCATTGATTTTTAAAAAAATCATTTCTAATGCCACCACAATATCTAATGCGACCTCTTTCAGAACCCGAGGGTGCAGTTCCTTTGGATCGGGTGAGTTATGTACCTTTAGGTCTTTCAGTTTTTTGAGCACCTTCTCTCTTATAACAGTAACTGCACCCACTTCTCTTCCTTCGCACACTACAACATCTGGCATACTGCTAGTGTCTTCAACAGTGAAGACTGGCACAAAATACTCATTTAGTTCATCAGCCATCGCCTTGTTCCCCATTATTATTTCTCCTGGCTCATTTTCTAGCGGTCCTATATCCACCCTCATTTCTCTTCTATTTTTAACCCACTTGAAAAAACTTTTACGATCCACTTTGATATTATTTGCCAACTTGCTTTCATATTTCATCTTTTCCCTCCTAATGATTTTTTAGTTGCTCTCTAGGTTTTTTAAAAACCTCTATCTTCCCACTAATTTTTGCTTTGTTATATGCCCTTTCTTTTGTGTTTACAATAGCTTTGACTTCCCTTGTTAGCAACGGTTGTACAATTTTACCATTTCAGTATTTTTTCATTTTTGGAATACACACGTCCAGCACCTTCCTCATTTTTCCCAGAAACGCACGCCATTGCTGCTCTGCTGACATCCCTGCCAGCAGCTCCTTCCAATTTACTTTAGCCAACGCGTCTCTCATACCACTGTAATTTCCCTTCCTCCACTGAAATATTGCTACATCAGACTTTACTTTCTCCCTATCAAATTTCAAGTTAAACACAATTATATTGTGATCACTGATTCCTAAGCATCCTAATCTCCTACGGTTCATTGCATAACAGCCTATCCAGTATAGCTGATCCCCTAGTAGGCTCAAAGACAAACTGCTCTAAAAAGCTATCTCTTTGGCATTCAACAAACTCACTCTCTTGAGATCCATTACCACCCTGATTTTCCCAATCACCCTGCATGTTAAAATCTCCCATGACTACCATAACATTGCCCTTTTGACCTGCGTTTCTATTTCCTGTTGTAACTGTGGTCCACCTCCCAGCCGCTGTTGGGAGGCCTGTATACAACTGCCATCAACATCCTTTATCCTTTGCAGTTTCTTAACTCAACCCACAAGGATTCAACATCTTCAGATCCTATGTCACATCTTTCTACTGATTTGATGCCATTCTTTACCAGTAGAGCCAAACCAGCCCCTCTGCTTACCTTCCTATCCCTCTGATATAATGTGCAATCTTGGACATTCAGTTCCCAACCTCAACTATCCTCAGCCACGATTCAGTGATGGCCACAACATTATAACTGGCAATCTAAGATCATCCACCTTATTTCTTATATTACATACATTTAGATACATTTGAGTACCATATTTGCTATCCTTTTTGATTTTGCATCCCTGTTAATTTGATACTCAACCTGTTGGCTGCAACTAAGTCCCATCAACTGCCTGCCCTTCCTGACAATCTGACTGCACACTATCTTTACTTTTTTACCATCCGTCCTATCCTGAGTCCCATCACTCTAGTTCCCACTACCCTGCCAAGTTAGTTTAAACCCTCTCCAATAGCTCTAACAAATCTGCCTGTGAGAATATTGGTCCCCCTTGGGTTCAGGTGCAACCTGTCACCTTTGAACAGGTCATACCTCCCCCAGAAGAGATCCCAATTATCCAAGAACCCTGAAGCCTTGCCCCATGCACCAGCTTCTCAGCCACAAATTTATCTGCCAAATCATCCTGTTTCTACCCTCACTGGCGAGTGGTACAAGCCGCAATCCAGAAACTACTACCCAGGAGGTCCTGCTTCTCAGCTTTCTACCTAACTCTCTCAATTCTCTTTTCAGGACCTCATTGCTTTTCCTTCCTATGGCATTGGTACCAATATGTACCAAGACATCTGGCTGCTTCCCCTCCCTCTCCAAAATGTGGGTGCAATATGAGACATCCCTGAACCTGGGCTTGGGGAGGCAATATATCATCCGGGTGTCCTGTTCACATTTCTCTCTTTCCCTTCTGCACCATGGACCCATGCTCATCCCCCACAAAAGTATCCAAAGCATTATACTTATTTTTGAAGGGAATGACCACAGGGGTGCTCTGCTCCAACTGCCTATTTCCATTTCTCTTGACAGTGACCCAGTTACTCACCTTCTGTAACTTTGGAATGACCACTTCTCTGTAACTTTGATCAATTATATCCTCGCTCTCCCATACAAGCCAAAGGTCATCCAGTTGCTCCAGATCCCTAACATGGGTCTTCAGGGAGCTGCAGCTCGATGCACTTCATGCAGATGTAGTTCCCCGAAAGACTCTGGGTCTCCCAGTTCTTCAACATCCGGTGTGAAGAGCACACCACAGCCATTTAAATGGTGCAGTAAGAGAGGGAAAAGAAACCAAAGAGGAAACCTTAACAGACGCTTTACACAGACCCGAAGCCTGGTTTGAATCAAAGCCTGCTGCTTCTACTCTCACCACTGGCCTACTCCCGACAATAGCCACTCCGCTTATCCCTTCTGTACATTTATTTAGTTCGTAGAGCTCTGTTGACGCCACTGATAGGTCCTGTACAATGGACAAATGCCCTCGAAGTTCCCTTTTTAAATAACTGCCACCAACCTGTGAGAAATAACTTTTGGTAGAACTCTTTTGATGCTGCTGATAGAATTCAGTGTTCGATTTTCTCCCACAATACTTCAGTCGGTGGCACTGCTCGACTAGCAAACAGGTTGCAGGTTGAGCATCTTGTGGTTTGTCAAACTGATCTCTGCAGCAAAGGCTTGAACATAATCTCCTACCTTGCAGTGTATTATGACCAAATTAAATTGAGGAAATTATTTTCCAGCCCTACTCATAATTCCATTGCAAAATGTTTGCTGCATAGCCTTCAGTCATGTCCTGCAAACGTGTATAATCTTCCTTCCCAAGATCCGCAAAGAGCATTGTACTGATAGTCTGAAACAATAGTTCTCTTTCTTGCACCCCAGGACGACTTCCATTTTTTAAAAATTTCTTTCCTTTTTCCCACTTTCATGCATGATCCCCTGATGCTGCCATCTACCACTGAGTTACTTGGTTCCAGATGTCTCATCCACTGCGAATCCTACACCTAAGGGTGCTCCTGAGCAGAAGCGCAGTCAGTCCCTTCTACTGAGATCCTCACCTGTCTTGCTAAACCTGTTAGGTGTTCAACAACTTCTTCCTTCAGCTCCACTCATTTCCTTCAATTAACTTGTCTTTTAGTTCATCTCTTAGTGGCTCTGATCAACCTATAGATTCACTTTCAAGGACTGTTCATCTCATGTTCTCGATATTAATTAATTGCTTTTTTATTTACTATTATAATTTTGCTTTCTTTTTGTATTTGCACAGATTGTTCTCTTTTCAATACTGGTTGTCCACCTGTTGGTGCAGTCTCTCATTGATTCTATTATGGTTATTGTATTTATTGAGTATGCCCCCAAGAAAATGTATCTTAGGCTTGTGTATGGTGACATACAGTGGCATGCAAAAGTTTGGGCACCCGGAGTCAAAATTTGTTACTGTGAATCGTTAAGTGAGTAGAAGATGAACTGATCTCTAAAAGTCATAAAGTTAAAGATGAAACATTCTTTTCAACTTTTTAAGCAAGATCAGTGTATTATTTTTGTTTTGTACAATTTAGAGTGAAAAAAAAGGAAAAGAGCATCATGCAAAAGTTTGGGCACCCCAAGATTTGAGCTCTCAGATAACTTTTAACAAGGTCTCAGACCTTAATTAGCTTGTTAGGGCTATGGCTTGTTCACAGTCATTGTTAGGAATGGGCAGGTGATGCACATTTCTTTTTTTTTAAATTTTATTTTTATTTGGATAAGGAATTCACAATTATCATGTACTTTTTTCACACATATAACCTTTTCCATTTTTTTATATGTATAAAACTACAATTATTTATACATTCTTAAGTACACATTGAGATGATATAAAAGGATAATAAACATTTAAATAGATAATTATGTACTTTGGTAAATCTAACCTATTAGGCTAAGTAATGAAATTAGTTGTTAAGAAAAATGGTAATAATAGTTTCCATACAACCCTTCTGGACCATTTCCACTGGTCCAAAATGTTGCATACAAGCCTGTATACCAACCATTGTAGGTGTTTATATCCCAATTTGTTCATGCTTGTTCCTGCCCGCAGACATAATTATCCAATCCCTATGTACTTATTTACTTAATTTTTTCATTTTTTTTTATCCCTTTCCCAAATCTTTCCCTTTACTTGTGTTAATTCTCTATTTTCCAAAAAAAAACAAACATTTAGACTAGGGGTGCTTACGTTAGCAATATTACTGTGTTGATGAGAAGAGCAATATAAATCATTAGGAGAGTCATCTAAAGTCTGCTCACATTGGGGTTATATATTCAATCCATTTATTCCAGATTTGATAAAATGTTTCTTTTTGAGTTCTCAGGGAGTAAGTCAACTTTTCCATTTTAAATATTTCCAAGATAATTTCGTACCAATTTTCTAATGTAGATGGTATTGGATTTAGCCATTTTCTAGTGATTGATTTCTTACTTGCCGCTAAGAGGGCCTGCAGCAACTTTATATCTTCCTTCTGTTCAAGGAACAATACATGCCCCAAATAGAGCATCTCAAAGTTCAGAGGTATCTGGGACCTAAGTACCTTAACTAATGTTCTATGAATACCTTCCCAAAATAGACTTAATTTAGGGCAATCCCAGAAAATATGAAAATGATTTGCCTCCTTGGAGCCGCACCTTCTCCAACACATCACATTTGTATCTTTATATTTTTCCTGATATGGGGTCTTGAAGTATCTTATAATGTTTTTCCAACAATGTTCTCTCCAAGTCAAAGAATTAGTCGAGGACCATTGAAAGCTGCAGATTTTCCCCCAAGCCTCCTCTGAAAGTACCAACCCCACTTCTTTCTCCCACTTCTCTTTAATATACAGTGTATTTACATTTTTAGCATGGGAGAGTGCATTATATAGGCGAGAAACTGATTTACTAGGTATTGAACTGCAAGCCGAATTCAGAATCTTGAAAAATTCTAATTCTACTGTTGATAGGTCTGTATATCTACAACTCTGGTTAACATAGTTTCGTATTTGAAGGTACCTAAAAAAGTCATTATGTTCTAGGCCATGTTTGTCCTGCAGGAAGGTGATGCAAATTTCAAAGCTTTATAAATACCCTGACTCCTCAAACCTTGTCCCAACAATCAGCAGCCATGGAATCCTCTAAGCAGCTGCCTAGCGCTCTGAAAATTAAAATAAATGATGCCCATAAAGCAGGAGAAAGCTATAAAAAGATAGCAAAGCGTTTTCAGGTAGCCGTTTCCTCAGTTCGTAATGTCGTTAAGAAATGGCAGTTAACAGGAATGGTGGAGGTCAATGAGGTCTGGAAGACCAAGAAAACTTTCCGAGAGAACTGCTCGTAGGATCGCTAGAAAGGCAAATCAAACCCCCTGTTTGACTGCAAAAGACCTTCAGGAAGATTTAGCAGACTCTGGAGTGGTGGTGCACTGTTCTACTATGCAGCAACACCTGCACAAGTATGACCTTCATGGAAGAGTCATTGCAAGAAAACCTTTCCTGCGGCCTCACCACAAAATTCAGCATCAGAAGTTTGCAAAGGAAAATCGAAACAAGTCTGATGCATTTTGGAAACAAGTCCTGTGGACTGATGAAGTTAAAATAGAACTTTTTGGTCGCAATGAGCAAAGGTATGTTTGGAGAAAAAAAGGTGCAGAATTTCATGAAAAGAACACCTCTCCAACTGTTAAGCACGGGGGTGGATTAATCATGCTTTGGGCTTGTGTTGCAGCCAGTGGCACAGGGAACATTAGCAAATTTGCAGGTGAGACAAAGCTGGGTGGCAGTGTGAAATGTGAGGAGGATGTTATGAGAATGCAGGGTGACTTGGACAGGTTGAGTGAGTGGGCAGATGCAGTTTAGTGTAGATAAATGTGAGGTTATCCACTTTGGTGGCAAGAACAGGAAGGCAGGTTATTATCTGAATGGTGTCAAGTTAGGAAAAGGGGAAGTACAATGAGATCTTGGTGTCCTTGTTCATCAGTCACTGAAAGCAAGCATGCAAGTACAGCAGGCAGTGAAGAAAGCTAATGGCATGTTGGCCATCATAACAAGGGGAGTTGAGTATAGGAGCAAAGAGGTCCTTCTGCAGCTGTACAGGGCCCTGGTGAGACCACACCTAGAATATTGTGTGCAGTTTTGGTCTCCAAACCTGAGGAAGGACATTCTTACTATTGAGGGAGTGCAGCGTAGGTTCACGAGGTTAATTCCCAGGATGGTGGGACTGTCATATGTTGAAAGATTGGAGCGACTGGGCTTGCATACACTGGAATTTAGAAGGATGAGAGGGGATCTGCTTGAAACATATAAGATTATTAAGGGATTGGACACGCTAGAGGCAGGAAACATGTTCCCGATGTTGGTGGAGTCCAGAACCAGAGGCCACAGTTTAAGAATAAGGGGTAGGCCATTTAGAACGGAGTTGAGGAAAAACTTTTTCACCCAGAGAGTTGTGGATCTGTGGAATGCTCTGCTTCAGAAGACAGTGGAGGCCAATTCTCTGGATCCTTTCAAGATAGAGTTAGATAAAGCTCTTAAAGATAGTGGAGTCAAGGGATATGGGGAGAAGGCAGGAACGGGGTACTGATTGTGGATGATCAGCCATGATCACAGTGAATGGCGGTGCTGGCTCGAAGGGCCGAATGGCCTATTCCTGCACCTATTGTCTATTGCCAACCAGTCAAAGGATGAAAACATTTCTGAATACATTGCAGAACTGCGCAAACTTTCCTAGTACTGTCACTTTAGAAATGGGCTTTCTGATGGATTAAGGGACAGGCTTGTATGTGGCATGCATAAAAGCACTTGAAATAAGCTACTGTCAGAAAGAGACCTAACCTTAAAACAGGCATTGACCATTTCAATATTGTTGAAGACTGCAGAAAAGAATGCAGCAGAACTATAGAAAAAGAGGTTAGAATGTGAAATGTACAAAATGTCCCTGATGGTACAAAAAGCCAAAAATGTTATCAATGTGGCAGATCTTCCCATGATGCAAATGACTGTTGGTTCAAAGCAAAAGTTTGCAGAAAGTGTCGCAGACAAGAGTGTGCAAGGCAGACAAAAAGCACAACCGACCGAACACAAAACTAAGCAATTGCAAAAAGTGACCGAATGGGAAACAGAATCAAACAGCACATTGTTTGAGAAAGGTGAGCTGTCATACTTAGAACTGCAAAGTATAGGTGTGTCTGATGTAAAACTAATAATGGAGCTGGATACAAGGTCAGCTTTGTCTATAGTTCCAGAGGCTGACTGCAACAGACTGTTTGCAGAGCTACCATTAGAAAAGACCTCAGTGATGCTGAAGATCTATACAGGCAAAAAAAATGTCTCCCAAAGGCAAACTGAAAGTAAATGTGACTTATAGAAGCCAAACACAGCAGTCTTAGAGCTTTAGATGTTGGAAAGTAGAATGCCAGCACTTTTTAGATGTGGATGGTTGAGAAAAATCCAACTAGACTGGCACTCAGTCAAAGCTCTCAATGCGGCATCAACAGGCAACTGCAGCCCAAGTGGTAGCACTAACCAGAGACTGTCCCAGCTGCTTAATGCTAATGAGAAGGTGTTTGAGAAGGCGATTGGTAAACTCAAAAGCATAAAGGCCAGAATTGGCCCTCTCTTCTCCACCCTCCACCAACCCCGCGCCCCCCCCCCCAACCCCGGTGACAACTGTATTGACCTGTTTTTTGGTGCATGCTGACTTGGATCAGTGAAGACTTGGTTACTTGGTTTTGTGTGTTTTAATGTAACCTACCAGACAACGTAGGAACAGTTGGCCAAACGATGACCAGCAAATCAACTGAGTAGGTGGTTGGTGTGTTTCCACTAATACAAGGCCTCTCTGCTCCAGAAGTATGTCTGCATCATGAATACTATCACAAATGCAAATACATCCTTTCCATTTTGAGTCAGAGATTCTTTAAAGTAGGGAGGGAGGTTGCTTTTCTTCAAAGTGGCATTGACCACATCATTGAAAGTTTACCTCTGTCCACTTGCGAATCTCTCCCCATGAGAGAGCTGAATATAGTGTCTGCTTTGGAACTGTGCCCATCCCAATGTAACTGACTGAGTCCAGTTGGAGCTTCTGTGTAGGTCAGGAGAGGATGCAGGCATCACTAGCCCTTGCAATATTTTTTAAATTTTATTTTAGATATACAGAGCGGAACAAGCCCAACGCCCATCAACCCAATCACAGGACAGTTTACAATGACTGATTAACCTACTGATTGGTACGTTTTTAGACTGTGGGGGAGGAGGATTAGTTGGATATGTGGCGGTAGCCAGAGACCCATATAGTTTTGGATATTAGATTACCCACATGGCCCAAAGCATTATTTGCAGTGGAACAGTCCTTTCCACCACCATTTCTTAGCATTCTGAAGGGAGAAGAGTGTAGAATGTGAGTTGGTAAATGACTTGTGTGAGTGCTTCAGCAATGATTGATTGACATATAAAATGTCCATGCAACTTTAGATGGTTTCACAGGTGCTTTCATTAATTTGGTTGAACTATCTACAATGTGTACGTTTATTGCATGTTGAATCATTGTATGTAAAGTGATGCAGTCTTTTATCAGTATTTCAGTGTGAGCCTTCAACTGAAATGGTGTCAACATAAATGTTTGTTATTGTAAGTAATTTCATTCGGTGACCTTCCCAGTCCTTTCCCAAATTCTGTTCCAATCTCATTGAGAGAGTGAGATGGTGGCGTTACCTATGACCCTAAAATGTCAGAGCATTGGCTCAGTTCAAAGCACTTCCCTCTCTGAGCCAGATGCATTGCAGGAATTTTCAAAAGTTCAAATATTATCAAAGTAGGTGAATGTCACCATATACTATCTTGAGATTCATTTTCTTGTCACCACAGTTGATCAGAATCAATGAAATACTACACACAAAGACTGACAGACAAATGACCAATGTACAAAAGAAGACAAACTACAAATATGAAACAAAATCAAATAATAACAAAATAATTAAATAATAATAATTAAGTAAGTAGCAAATAAATGACACTTAGAACATGAGTTGTGGAGTCCTTGAGAGGTCCGTAGGTTGTGGAATCAGTTCAGTGTTGTGGTGAATGAAGTTTTCCACACTAGCTCTGCAGATAAAGGAAAAATAAAAACTTGGCAGAACAAATTTATTAAAAGCAATAGATAAGCAGCAACCAAATAAAGTACAGAAGATCATAGTACTCTGTATGGACTCTCCTTGAACCCATACCATCAAAATTCACTGCATCTGCTCATGATTTGAGCAAGCAATAGTAGTAGCACACACAAAATGCTGGAAGAATGCAGCAGGTCAGGCAACATCCATGGAAGTGAACAGACAGTTGACGTTTTGGGACATGTCCTTACCTCGGGCCTGGAAAGGAAGGGGGGGAAGATGTCAGGGGAAGGACAATAGCTAGAAGGTGATAGGTGAAGCCAGATTAGTGGGAAGGGTAAAGGGTATTTGCCAAGTGCCATATGTTTCAGTGACATTAATTGAAAGATAAATATAGTCCATGACCTTTCATCTTGAGCACAAACCTAAATCAGAGTCACGTAGGAATAGACTTTTGATCCATGATATGTGTGCCAGCCACGTTGCCAATTTAAACTGCACATTTTGCCTGCAAATGGTCCATACCTCTCCCTCCCTGCCACTTTATCTGTGTAAGTGCCTCTTAAATGATACCTTCGTATCTGCTTCAACATTTCTTCTGGAAGTAGTCCAGGACTATCACTCCATAAATATTTAAAGAAAACTACAACATGTATGTTTTAACTTACCCACTACTTGCCTTGTGTAGTCTGATATTTGGCATTTCCACTCTAAGGAGAAAGACATTATATATGTGATTCTTCAGATGCTGGAAATCTATAGTAATACATGGGAGGTAGCACAATGCAGTTGCCTTTAAGGAGTTTGTCTGTTCTCCCCGTAACCGCATCGGTTTCCTCCCATAATCCAAAGATGTGTGGCCTGGTATGTTAATTGGTCATTGTAATTTGTCCCAGGTTACTGTAGGCTAGTATTAAACTGGGGGATTGCTGGGCGGCATGGTCCAAAGAGCCAGAAGGGCCTATTTTGCATTGTATCACTATAAATAAATAACACTGGAGCGGTATCAAGAGTCAGGCTTTATTCCTTTACATAGATGCTGCGTGACCTGCTGAGTTCCTCCAGCATTTTCGATGAAGAGAAAGACACTAATTACCTAACCTATGCCTCGTAATTTTAACACTTCTATTGGGTCATCCCATAGCCTCTTGAAGCTCCACAGTAAACAATACAAGCTTTCCAAATCTCTCCTTGTAGCTAACTATCTCAAATCCAGGAAACATAGGAGAACCTCTTCTACATCCTTTACAAAGCCTTCCTGCCAGAGCTGCGTGCAAATGTACCAATGTGGTCTAACAAGTTGTATATAGCTGCGATATGTTTGAATTTGTTCCCTTGTTGGGATAATGATTGGACTTTGCTCTCAGAACTTAAAATGCGAACTGAGTTAAATCTGAGTCCAGCAGATCAGTTGTTCCAGAGATTGTTTTATCAAGCAAATGAACCGGAAGACCACAATCTTTGTGAATTGGTGATAACATCTCCTCCTCATTGATGATCAACACTGGTGCACCTCAGGAGTGTGTGCTTAGCCCACTGCTCTACTCTCTATATACCCATGACTCTGTGGCTAGGCATAGCTCAAATACCATCTATAAATTTGCTGTGATACAACCATTGTTGGTAGAATCTCAGGTGGTGACGAGAGGGCATACAGCAGTGAGATAAGCCAGCTAGAGGAGTGGTGGCACAGCAGCAACCTGGCACTCAACGTGTGTAAGACGAAAGAGCTGATTGTGGACTTCCAGAAGGGTAAGACGAAGGAACACATACCAGTCCTCAGGGGGATCAGAAGTGGAGAGAGTGAGCAGTTTCAAGTTCCTGGGTGTCAAGATCTTTGAGGATCTAACCTGGCCCCAACATATTGATGCAGTTATAATGAAGGCAAGACAGTGTCTATACTTTATTGGCTTGAAGAGATTTGGTATGTCAACAAATACACTCAAAAACTTCTATAGATGTACTATGAAGAGCATTCTGATAGGCTGCAACACTGTCTGATTGGGGGGGGGGGCTGTTGTAGAGAGTCGTAAATTTAGTCAGCTCATCTTGGGTACGAGTCTACAAAGTGCCCAGGACATCTTCAAGGAGCAGTGTCTTAGAAAGGCAGCATCCATTAGTAAGGACATCCAGCATCAGGTAGGAGATATAGAAGCCTGAAGGCACACAATCAGCAATTCAGGAACAGCTTCTTCCCCTCTGCCATCCGATTCCTAAATGGACATTGAACCCTTAAACACTACCTCACTTTTTAAAAAATATATATTTCTGTTTTTTGTGTGATCTTTAATCTATTCAACGTACGTATACAGGTTTCCCCCGCCATCCGAAGGTAGAGCGTTCCTATGAAACGGTTCGTAAGCCGGAATGTCGTAAAGCGAAGAAGCAATTACCATTTATTTATATGGGAAAATTTTGTGAGCATTCAAAGACCCAAAAATAACCTACCAAATCATGCCAAATAACACATAAAACCTAAAATAACAGTAACGTATAGTAAAAGCAGGAATGATATGATAAATACACAGCTTATATAAAGTAGAAATACTTTTCCACCATCATTGCCTGAACTGTTCTCCATAGCGAAAATCTTATGCAAGCGCTGTCGGCAAAAACACTGCGCAAGCGCTCTCCAGTAACCTTTAAGCTATGAAGCTGCCAAATCATACCAAATAACACGTAAAAATCCACAGCCGATATAGAGTAGAAATAATATATGTACAGTGTAGTATCACTTACTGGAATTGAGAAAGCACCGAGCACACTGATGATGGTGTGTTAGGCTGAGTCGTCGGAGGTCTGGGTGGTGCAGTGGCCCCCACCCTCTGGGCAGCAAACCTATACCGGTCCGCAAAGCATGCAGGGGTACAGCGGTAGCCGGGACGCACACAACACATCTTTAAGAAAAAGGCCGAAATAAACATGCTAATTAATCAGGTGCCACCCGGCACGTTATTATCGGCCCAGCTCAGTGCTGATTGCATTACCTCTGATCTGGGCTGACAATTACGTGTCGGGTGGCACCTAATTAGTTAGCATGTTTATTTCGGCTTTTTTCTAAAAGATGTGCTGTGTGTCTCCCGGCTACTGCTGCATTCTCCGCGAATCGGTATCTGTCCGCAGCCTGGGTATTGGGGTGGTGGGACACTGGGGTATCATCTTGTCGCCTGTTTCCATTAGAGCAGGCAGCTCATCTTCTTCTAGCTCTGCCCGCCTCGATGTTGAAGGTTGAGGTTCGTCGCCTGCTGTGGCTGATGTGGAAGGCTTGCTTGACTGCTGAGCCTCGAGCATTTTTCTATCACACAGTTCTTTGTAAGCACTCAAACCATCCTGCAAATATCCCCTAAACCGATGTACAATTTCAAAATTAAAGTCATACTTTATCATTACTCATTCGGTTTTGATTGTTATCCTTTCCTCTTCCAATTGCTTCAACTCTTCATCTATCAGTTCTTGGTCATGGGATGCCAAAACCTCTTCAACATCATTTTCGTCAGCTTCCACAAGCCAAACTCACTTAGTCCTTACTTCGTTCACCACGATCGACACGCTTAATTGTGTCTAGTTTTACGCTAAGTCTAACACCCTTACGAGCTCTTTTAGGCTTTTCTGATACCTTAGAACTCATCTTGCAAACGGCTGCTCACAGGCACGTGTTTAAGCCTTCTTCCCCTCTGCCATCCGATTCCTAAATGGACATTGAACCCTTGAGCCCTTGCTCCTTTAATCTCTGATCATAATGCATACTTTCTAAACCAGGCAGCATCCTGGTAAATCTCCTCTGTACTCTTTCCAATGCTTCCACATCCTTCCTATAGTGAGGTGAGGCTGCATCATTACATCGCGACTCTTAAACTCTATCCCTCGACTTATGAAAGCTAACACCCTATAAGCTTTCTTAACTACCTTATCCACCTGTGAGGCAACTTTCAGGGATCTGTGGACATGCACCCTCAGATCCCTCTGCTCCTCCACACTACCAAGTATCCTGCCATTTACTTTGTACTCTGCCTTGGAGTTTGTCCTTCCAAAATGTACCACCTCACACTTCTCTGGGTTGAACTCCATCTGCCACTTCTGCATCCTATCAATGTCTCTCTGCAATCTTTGACAATCCTCCACACTATCTACAACATCACCAACCTTTGTGTCGTCTGCAAACTTGCCAACCCACCCTTCTACCCCCACATCCAGGTCGTTAATAAAAATCGCGAAAAGTAGAGGTCCCAGAACAGATCCTTGTGGGACACCACTACTCACAATCCTCCAATCTGAATGTACTCCCTCCACCACCACCCTCTGCCTTCTGCAGGCAAGCCAATTCTGAATCCACATGGTCAAACTTCCCTGGATCCCATGCCTTCTAACTTTCTGAATAAGCCAACCGTGTGAAACCCTGTCAAATGCCTTACTAAAATCCATATAGATCACATCCACTGCACTACCCTTATCTATATGCCTGGTCACCTCCTCAAAGAGCGCTATCAGGCTTGTTAGACACAATCTGCCCTTCACAAAGCCATGCTGACTGTCCCTGATCAGACCATGATTCTCTAAATGCCTATAGATCCTATCTCGAAGAATCTTTTCCAACAGCTTTCCCATCACAGACGTAAGGCTTACTGGTCTATAATTACCTGGACTGTCCCTACTACCTTTTTTGAACAAGGGGACAACATTCGCCTCCCTCCAATTCTCCGGTACCATTCCCGTGGACAACGAGGACATAAAGATCCTAGCCAGAGGCTCAGCAATCTCTTCTCTCGCCTCATGGAGCAGCCTGGGGAATATTCTGTCAGGCCCCGTGGACTTATCTGTCCAAATGTATTTTAACAACTTCAACACCTCCTCTCCCTTAATATCAACATGGTTCAGAACATCAACCTCACTCATATTGTCCTCACCATCATCAAGTTCCCTCTCATTGGTGAATACAGAAGAGAAGTATTCATTGAGGACCTCGCTCACTTCCACAGCCTCCAGGCACATCTTCCCACCTTTATCTCTAATCGGTCCTACCTTCTCTCCTGTCATTCTTTTTTTCTTCACATAATCGAAGAATGCCTTGGGGTTTTCCTTTACACTACTCGCCAAGTCCTTCTCATGCCCCCTTCTTAAGCTCCTTTCTTGCTTCCCTATGTTCCTCAATAGACCCATCTGATCCTTGCTTCCTAAACCTCATGTATGCTGCCTTCTTCCACCTGACTAGATTTTCCACCTCACTTGTCACCCATGGTTCCTTCACCCTACCATTCTTTATCTTCCTCACTGGGACAAATTTATCCTAACATCCCGCAAGAGATCTCTAAACATCGACCACATGTCCATAGTACATCTCCCTGCAAAAACATCATCCCAATTCACACCCGCAAGTTCTAGCCGTATAGCCTCATAATTTGCCTTTCCCCAATTAAAAATTTGCCTGTCCTCTCTGATTCTGTCCTTTTCCATGATAATGCTGAAGGCCAGGGAGCGGTGGTCACTGTCCCCCAGATGCTCACCCACTGAGAGATCTGTGACCTGACTTGGTTCATTACCTAGTACCAGATCTAGTATGGCATTCCCCCGGTCGGCCTGTCCACATGCTGTGACAGGAATCCGTCCTGGACACACTTAACAAACTCTGCCCCATCTAAACCCTTGGAACTAATCAGGTGCCAGTCAATATTAGGGAAGTTAAAGTCACCCATGATAACAACCCTGTTATTTTTGCACCTTTCCAAAATCTGCCTCCCAATCTGCTCCTCTGTATCTCTGCTGCTACCAGGGGGCCTATAGAATACCCCCAATAGAGTAACTGCTCTCTTCCTGTTCCTGACTTCCACCCATACTGACTCAAAAGAGGATCCTGCTACATTACCCACCCTTTTTGTAGCTGTAATAGTATCCCTGACCAGTAATGCCACCCCTCCTCCCCTTTTTCCTCCCTCTCTATCCCTTTTAAAGCACTGAAATCCAGGAATATTGAGAATCCATTCCTGCCCTGGTGCCAGCCAAGTCTCTGTAATGGCCACTACATCATAATTCCATGTATGTCTCCAAGCTCTCAGTTCATCACCTTTGTTCCTGATGCTTCTTGCATTGAGGTACACACATTTCAGCCCTTCTACCTTACTGTCTTTACACCGTTTATTCTGCTTCTCTCTCCTCAAAGCCTCTCTATATGTTAGATCTGGCTTTACTCCATGCACTTTCACTGCTCTATCGCTCTGGGTCCCATCCCCCTCGCAAATTAGTTTAAACCCTCCCGCACCATGCTAGCAAACCTACCTGCAAGGATATTGCTCCTCCTCGAGTTCAGGTGCAACCCATCCGCAAAAATATTGTCAATATTAAACTGGTCCATGGTGCAAAAAGGGGTTGGGGACCCCTGTCTTAGGGAGATGCTCTTCTGCACACTACTGCATGGTTATTTGAGCTACTGTCACTTCCCTGTCAGCTTAAACCTATTTGGCCTTTCTCCTCTGACCTCTCTCATTAACAAGGCATTTTCGCCCATAGAATTTCGTTTTTGTTTTTTACGTATTCTCTGCAAACTCGACTGTTGTGCATAACATTTCCAGGAGATCAAAAGGTTTCTGCAATACACAAACCACCCCATTTGGCATCAATGATCATTCCATGGTCAAAGCCACTTAGATCACTTTTCTTACTCATTCTGATGTTGGTCTGAACTTCTTGACCATGTCTGCATGCTTTTATGTATTGAGTTGCTGCTGCATGATTGGTTGATTAGATATTTGTATTAGTTAGCTGGTGTACCTAATAAACATACCACTAAGTGTATAACTCAATGATTTAGAACCAGCTTCTCTGCTGACATCAAATTTCTGAACAGTCCATGAGCACTACTTTATTATTTGTTTTTTTTTGCAGTATATTGTAACTTACAGTAATGTATTTGTTTTTACTGTTCTGCTACCATGAAACAACAATTTCTCAACATGTCAGTGATCACAAACCTAATTTTGAAATTTTGCTTCATCGAGCACCTCCGCCCCGTCCGCCACAACAGACAGGATCTCCCAGTAGCCACCCACTTCAACTCTGCTTCCCATTCCCATTCAGATATGTCCATACATGGCCTCCTCTACTGCCATGATGAGGCTAAACTCAGGTTGGAGGAGCAACACCTCATATACCGTCTAAGTGGTCTCCAGCCCCTTGGTATGAACGTAGAACTCTCCAACTTCCGGTAATTCCCTCCCCCTCCCTCCTCAATCCCTATGTCACTCTGCCTCCTCCCCCAGCTGCCTATCACCTCCCTCATGGTTCCGCCTCCTTCTTCTACCCATTGTGTTTTCCCCTATTCCTTCTTCACCTTTCCTGCCTATCACCTCCCTGCTTCCCCTCCCCCACCCTTTTATCTTTCCCCTTACTGGTTTTTCACCTGGAACCTACCAGCCTTCTCCTTCCCACCCTCCCCCAACCTTCTTTATTTTGCCTCTGCCCCTTCCCTCTTCAGTCCTGACGAAGGGTTCCGGCCCGAAACGTCGACTCATCGTTTCCAGGGACGCTGCCCGACCTGCTGAGTTCCTCCAGTGTGTTGTGAATGTAATGTTTAAGAGTTCTGAAATTAAATGACAGGCAGAAACTATTGCTAAGTCATTAAGGATGGGTCTTCAGAATCTTGTAACTGCTTCCTGATGACAGTACCAAGGAGCCTTCTCAGAGGATAGTCACCTGTGGTGGAGAGGTTGTGAATTCCTGAGGTCATGAGGAATGCTGTCTGGAGCTTAGATCTTGGTAGGGTCAATGGGGAAGATCCAGATAAAGAGTGATCCAACCAAGACCTCAACAATGGAGCTGGCAGAGGATGATAGCACATCGCAACAACAGTGAAGACAGAAGGCTGCTTGCTTCGGTGAAGAGTCCCCAGTTGTCTTACATTCAGTGCCACTGGAGCCTGACATAGTTCTATTAAGGACTATGTGGTAGCTGTCTGTGCATCAACCTCCCCACATAAAACAAAGTCACACACTGGTCTTCTCCACTGAGGGAATAAGCCCTTAAGGGAACATCATACTCAACTCAAGTGATCATACTACTACTATACCCTCCTTGATGGTAGTACCAAGAGGAGAACACATCCTGGCTGATGAGGGCCCCTCTTTAGGTGCCACCATGTATCCAGCAGCAAACCGAGCCAATGTTGATACGGTGGTGAAATTTATTAAGTCCTCTGCATTTTCACATAGCAGTTTAGACAGGGAGATAATATTGGTGTAATTTGGCATCATGATGGCTGAAGTGCATGTCCCTGAAGGCTCCTGATCTGTGTCCTAATTGAAAGTAATGTGCTGCTCCACGTGTTGGTTTTGTTCTTTGGAACAGTGTAAGAAAATATTTGAAGCAACCAATAATGAAGAAATAGCGCAATATCTGGATGGAAATAATTCCATCAGCAGACACAGCATGGGTTCAGGAAGTGCAGGTCCCATTTGACAAATCCACACCGCTTTACAGAGCCAGCTGTAAGATAGGGGTTCAATTCCCATCACCCTCTGTAAGGAGTTTATACATTCTCCCCAAGACCGCGTGGGTTTCCTCCCACACTCCGAAGATGTACTGTTAGCATTAGTAAGTTGTGGACGTGCTACGTTGGCACTGGTAGGTCGGCAAAACTTCCGGGCTGCCCAGCATAGCTTTGCTGATTAGTTTTGAAGTAAACGATGCACTTCATTGTATATTTTGATATACATGTGACAAATAAAGGTGATCTCTCTTTTTAACATTTTTCTTTGAGGATCTAATGAGTGCCGTCGATAGAAGGGAACAGGTGGATGTGGATTTCCAGAAAGCATTCGATAGGGTGCCACATAAAAGACTTAATCATAAGATAAAGTTCATAAAGTTGTGGGTAATGTTTTGGCATGGACAGGTGAATGGTTAACCAACGGAAGGCAGAATGTCGGCAGTCAGTAGTGAGCAGAATGTTGCAGGGTCAGTGCTGGGCCCAAAACTGTTCACAATATATATTAATGACTTGGAAGAGGGGACTGAGTTTAGCATTCAAACCACAAACAAGAGAAAACCTGCAGATGCTGGAAATTTGAACAACTCACACAAAATGCTGGAGGAACTCAGCATGCCAGGCAGCATCGATGGAAAATAAGTACAGTCAACATTTCAAGCTGAAGCTCTTTGGCAGGACTGAAGAAAAAAAGCTGAGCAGTAGATTTAAAAGCTGGGGGGAGAGGAGAGAGAACCACCAGGTGATAGGTGAAACCTGGGTGGGAGAGGGATGAAGTAAAGAGCTGGGAAGTTAATTGTTGAGATGAGGTGAGAGAGGGGAAAAGGGGATGGGAAATGGAGAGGGGAGGGTTTGGGGGGCAAGACCAGAAGTTTGAGTAATCAGTGATCGTGCCATCAGGTTGAAGGCTTCCCAAACAGAATATAAGGTGTTGTTCCTCCAACCTAAGTGTCGTCTCATCACGACAGTGAAGGAGGCCATGGATGGACATCTTGGAATGGGAAGTGGAATTAAAATGGGTGGCCACTGGGAGATCCTGCTTGTTCTGGCGAAGTGCAGATGCTCGGGTCTACGTTAGGTCTCATCAATGTGCAGGAGGTCACACTGGGAGCACTGAACACAGTAAATGACCCCAACAGACTCACAGGTAAAGTATCGCCTCACCTGGAAGAACTCTTTAGGGTCCTGGGTGGTAGTGAGCAAGGAGGTGTAGGGGCAGATGTTGCACTTGTTCTGCTTGCAAGGATAAGTGCCAGGAGAGATATCGGTGGGGAGGGATGAATGGACAAGGGAGTCGTGTTAGGGGAGTGATCACTGTGGAAAACATAAAGTTGGGAGAGAGGGAAAGATTTGTGTTTGGTGGTGGGATCCCGTTGGAGGTGGCGGAATTATATGTTGGATGCAGAGGCTGGTGGGGTGATAGGTGAGGATAAGAGGAACCCTAACCTTGGTAGGGTGGTGGGAGGATGGGTAAGAGCAGACGTGCTTGAAATAGAAGAGGTGCAGTTGAGGGCAGCATTGATGGTGGAAGAAGGGAAGCCCCTTTCTTTGAAAAAGGAGGACATCTCCTTTCTTCTAGAATTAAAAACCTCATCCTAGAGCAGTTGCAGCGGAGACGGAGGAGTCGAGAAAAGGGAATGACATTTTCACAAGTAGCAGGCTGGGACAAGGTGTAGTCTAGATAGCTGTGAGAGTCTGTGGGTGTGTAATGGACACCAGTGGATAAGCTGTCTCAGGAGATAGAGGCAGTGAGATCAAGAAAGGGAAGGGAGGTGTCAGAAATGGACCTGGTGAATTTGAGTGCAGGGTGGAAGTTGAGTCAAAGTGGATGAAGTTGACAAGTTCAGCACAGGTGCACGAAGCAGCACCAATGCAGTCATTGATGTAGCGTAGGAAAAGTGCGGGATGGTCAACAATGGAACATCAATTGTTTCACATAGCGGACAAAGAGGCAGGCATAGCTGGGACTCAGGCGAGTGCCCATGGCTACCCTTTTGTTTGAAGGAAGTGGGAGGAAAGAGTTTAGTATATCCAATGTTGCTGATGACACTAAATTGAGTAAGGAAAAAGATTGTGTAAACGTTGCGGAGTGTCTGCAGAGAGACATAGAGAGGTTTACTGAGTGGGCAAGGGTTTGGTAGATCGAGTATAATGTTGGTAAATGCAGGATCTTCCACTTTGGAAGGAATAACAGAAGATCAGGTTACAGTATTGATTAAATAGAACATAGAATACTACAGCATATTACAGGACCTTCGGCCTACAATGTTGTGCTGACCCTTAAACCCTACCTCCCATCTAACCCCCCCCCACCTTAAATTTCTCCATATACCTGTCTAGCAGTCTCTTAAATTTCACTGGTGTATCTGACTTCACCACGGACTCAGGCAGTGCATTCCACGTACCTACCTCTCTGAGTAAAAAACCTTCCTCTAATATCCCCCTTGAACTTTCCATCCCTTACCTTAAAGCCATGTCCTCTTGTATTAAGCAGTGGTGCCCTGGGGAAGAGGTGCTGGCTGTCCACTCTATCTCTCCTTCTTAATATCTTGTATACCTCTATCAAGTCTCCTCTCATCCTCCTCTCCAAAGAGTAAAGCCATAGCTGCCTTAATCTCTGATCATAATGCATACTCTCTAAACCAGGCAGCATCCTGGTAAATCTCCTCTGTACCCTTTCCAATGCTTCCACATCCTTCCTACAGTGAGGTGTCCAGAACTGGACACAGTACTCCAAGTGTGGCCTAACCAGAGTTTTACAGAGCTGCATCATTACATCGTGACTCTTAAACTCTATCCCTCGAGTTATGAAAGCTAACACCCTATGAGCTTTCTTAACTACCCTATCCACCTGTGAGGCAACTTTCAGGGATCTGTGGACATGCACCCTCAGATCCCTCTGCTCCTCCACACTACCAAGTATCCTGCCATTTACTTTGTACTCTGCCTTGGAGTTTGTCCTTCCAAAATGTACCACCTCACACTTCTCCGGGTTGAACTCCATCTGCCACTTCTCAGCCTACTTCTACATCCCATCAATGTCTCTGCAATCTTCGACAATCCTGTACACTGTCCACAACACCACCAACCCTTGTGTCGTCTGTAAACTTGCCAACCAACCTTTCTACCCCCACATCCAGGTCGTTAATAAAAATCACGAAAAGTAGAGGTCCCAGAACAGATCCTTGTGGGACACCACTACTCACAATCCTCCAATCTGAATGTACTCCCTCCACCACCACCCTCTGCCTTCTTCAGGCAAGCCAATTCTGAATCCACCTGGCCAAACTTCCCTGGATCCCATTCCTTCTGACTTTCTGAATAAGCCTGCCGTGTGGAACCTTGTCAAATGCCTTACTAAAATCCATGTAGATCACATCCACTGCACTACCCTCATCTATATGCCTTGTCACCTCCTGAAAGAACTCTATCAGGCTTGTTAGACACAATCTGCCCATCACAAAGCCATGCTGACTGTGCCTGATAAGACCATGATTCTCTAGATGCCCATAGGTTCTATCTCTAAGAATCTTCCAACAGCTTTCCCACCAGAGACGTAAGGTTCACGAGTCTATAATTACCCGGATTATTCCTACTACCTTTTTTGAACAAGGGGACAACATTCGCCTCCCTCCAGCCCTCAGGTACCATTCCCGTGGACAACGAGGACATGAAGATCCTAGCCAGAGGCTCACCAATCTCTTCCCTCGCCTCGTGGAGAAGCCTGGGGAATATTCTGTCAGGCCCCGGGACTTATCCGTCCTAATGTATTTTAACAACTTCAACACCTCCTCTCCCTTAATATCAACTTGCTCCAGAACATCAACCTGATTCATATTGTCCTCACCATCATCAAGTTCCCTCTCATTGGTGAATACCGAAGAGAAGTATTCATTGAGGACCTCGCTCATTTCCACAGTCTCCAGGCACATCTTCCTAGCTTTATCTCTAATTGGTCCTGCCTTCACTCTTGTCATCATTTTGTTCTTAACATAATTGAAGAATGTCCTGGGGTTTTCCTTTACCCTACTCGCCAAGGCCTTCTCATGCCCCCTTCTTGCTCTCCGCAGCCCCATCTTAAGCTCCTTTCTTACTACCATATATTCCTCAATAGACCCATCTGATCCTTTCTTCCTAAGCCTCATGTATGCTGCCTTCTTCCACCTGACTAGATTTTCCACCTCACTTGTCACCCATGGTTCCTTCACCCTATCATTCTTTATCTTCCTCACCAGGACAAATTTATCCCTAACATCCTGCAAGAGATCCCGAAACATTGACCACATGTCCATAGTACATTTCCCTGCAAAAACATTGTCCCAATTCACACCCGCAAGTTCTAGCCTTATAGCCTCATCATTTGCCCTTCCCCAATTAAAAAATTTTCCTGTCCTCTGTGATTCTTTTCTTTTCCATGTTAATGTTAAAGGCCAGGGAGCAGTGGTCACTGTCCCCCAGATGCTTTCCCACTGAGAGATCTGTGACCTGACCCGGTCACAGATCACAAATGATCAAAGCTTGCAGCGTTCTGTGCAGAGGAACTTGGGAGTGCTTGTGCATGAATCACAAAAGGTTGGCTTGCAGTTTCAGCAGGATGTGGATATGAAAGAAAGAGTGCAGAGGGGATTTACAACATGTTGCCTGGAATGGAGAGTGTGCCTTATGAAACTGGTTTGAATGAACTTGGCCTTTTCTCTTTGGAGCAACAGAGGATGAGAGGTGACTTGATAGTGGTGTCGAAGATGATGAGGGGCATTTATCGTGTAGATAGCCAGAGGTATTTTCGCAGGACTGAAATGGCTAACATAAGGGGGCATCGTTTTAAGGTGCTTGGAAGTAGGTTCAAGGGGGATGTCAGAGGTAAGTTTTTAACACTGATTGGTGGGAGCATAGAATGCACTGCTGGCGACGGTGGTGAAGGTCGATACAATAGGATCTTTTAAGCGATTCAGATAAGTACATGGAGCTTAGAAAAATGGAAGGCTATGTGATAGGGAAATTCTAGGCAGGTTCTAGAGTAGGTTACATGATTGGCACAACATTGTGGGCCAAAGAGCCTGTAATGTGCTGTAGATTTCTATGTTCTGTGTTTGCAGTTAGGCAAATTGAATGTTGGCCTTCATTGCTAGAGAGATTCAACTTAAGAGCAGGGCGATTTTGCTGTGCAAGGTACTGCTAAGGTCACACATGGAGTAATATGTGCAGTTCTGGTCTCCTAACTTGAGGAAAGATATACTGGCTTTGGAGGCACTGCAGATGATGTGGTAGTCATCTGGGACTATACTCACCAGAATTCGAAAGTATGAGATGGGATCTGATAGAAACTTAAAATTATGAAGGAGATGCATAAAAATAGACATCACAAATTTGTTTCCATGTAGGTAGAACTGGGGGACATAGTCTCAAGATTCAGGGAAATAGACTTTGGATAAAGATTAGAAGAAACTGCTTTTCCATGAGAGTAGTGAATCTGTGGAATCTCTGCCCAGGGAAGCAATAAAGGCTACCTAATCAAATATATTTAAGACACAATCAGATAGATTTTTGCATAGCAGGGGCATTAAATGTTGTGGTGAAAACGCAGGTAGGTGTAGCTGAGTCCACAGATCAAAGTTCAAAGTAAATTAATTATCAAAGTTCATATTAACCATAATCTTATTGAATGACAGAGCTGGCTCAGTCCGGATGACCTTCTGATCATAGTTCTTGTGTTCTGAAAGAGACCAAAGCCAGCTAAGTATCCTTGAGTGGGAAGGAGATTGGACAAATAACTGACAACTGGAGGTGTGTCCTTATGGAGTATATACAGTGAGGCACTATAATATAGTCCCAAACGTGTTTCATTTTCCTTCATTACGCGGGGCCACATTGTGAGCATAAAATACATTACATTAAATTGTAAGTACAAGAGAATTGCATTTTTGTCTGGAAGATAGTTTGGGTCTCCACATAATGGGAAAGATGATTAGCAAACGTTACAGCTCCTGTATTTTTCTGGGAAGATGCTGTGTGAAAGACAAGTAGTACTGGAGATGGCGGAGTAATCCAATGAGATGCAGAAGGAACAATCCTTTCGGGAAAGAAATGTGTGGTCGGGTATCTTATTGGCACGAAGAAAAACAATCTGTTGGAACACTGGGCTGGGATGGTAAATGAGAAAGGAAACCCCAATTTTGCTCCAGTTAAGGACGAGAAGTAGCGAGAGCTGAGTTATAGGAAATGGAACTGACATGATTGAGAACAGCTTAGTGACCTGCTGTGTCATTCGTGCAAGTCTTGGATCAGTCGCCATGGAGGGACTAAGTGGTGCCATCGGAATCAAATAATTCTGTTATTCATTGTTATATTAATCTCTTTATGAGATGAGTGACATTTGTATTTTTATAAGGGCGTCGGTGTAGCAAGGTGAATACTCTTGTTTGATTTCAAAGTTGTGCGTTCAAATCTCTTCTGATGCGGTTGCATCCAGGGTCTAAAAATACCCTTGCTCTCTGAGCAGTCTGCTGGGCGAATGGGTTATCCAAATGTAATCCATCTTTTATGTACAAATTAATGTAGGACAAGTCATTTAAAGATCGATGGTAGCAATGTCGCTATTGATAAGCACATCCGTCCGGCAAGCAGCCAGCAAGAAGTTTTGCTGATTCAATTTTACGGCGAAAATATCGTGTTCGACGGTCCGTCAAATTAAATATCGGCGAATTCAACCACATTTCTCCACTAACCTTGCAGTTTTAAAATATTTTTTGCACGAATAAATGGGGGAGGGCGCGTTGCGGTAAGTCCCGCCTCTTTCGTGCCATGGGCAGTATTGGTGGAAGGGGATGATGGCTGTTAAGTGACCATAGGGGGCCGCGGACGGCAGTTGTGTGCCAATAGGATGAAAGAGTGCCAAGTAGTCTCCGCCGTGCCTGGGATTGGGGCTGCCTTGCCGTGAGATCGAAAGCAGTGTAATCGGGAGGGGAGGGTCTGGAGCGCTGTTCTCGTTACTCGAGAGCTGATGCACAGTAACGAGGAGGGGCCGCAGTCGCTACAGTGTAATCACCATTGGGAAATTGATATATTGTAGCCGAGAAGAGTCGGAGTACCTGTTGTATAATGGGAATCAGGGAACGGATGTACGAAAGCGGAAGAGCCTTGGCCACTACAGTAATTGGTATCAGGGGAACGCATATGCTCAGCGCGTTCGCTATTCTGTGATCGGGAAAGTAGCCGCTCAGTGCAACAGCGCCTGCCGACTTCAGCGGGTAAGGACGTCAGCGAGACTTATCGATGAGTTCGCTCGTTTGCTGGTTTCTGATTTGTTTTCAAGCTGCGGTGCCCGACACTGCGTGGTTGGCTGGGTTTGTCTGAACTGATGATTCATGCCACTCTACTCCTACTCACAACAACAAGCAACACCGGCTGTTTATTTAAATTCTCCTTCAATATCTTTAATAAGATTTTTTTGCCTATCCAGAGTCTGCCATTTCTGTGCGTTGTCTGTTTCGCGATCTGCACGCCATTTTCTCTAGTATTTAAAATGATCGCAGGACGCTCGACACAAAATGCTGGAGGAACTCAGCAGACCAGACAACATCTATGGAGACGAGTGCAGTCGACGTTTCGGGCGACTGCACTCTTCCATAGATGCTGCCTGGTCTACTGAGTTCCTCCAGCATTTTTTGTGTGTTGCTCAGATTTCCAGCATCTGCAGATTTTCTCTTCTTTGTGCAGGACGCTTGGTGGACAATACATCGGGGGTGTTGAGTATACGTAGCACTTGGCCATTGATTTGCAATTATATAAGTCGTTTGATAAGGCCACACTCGGAATTCTGTCTACAGTTTTGGTCACCCTGTTACAGATAAGATGCGGTTCAACTGGGAAGATTGCAGAAAAGGTTCACAAAGATTCTGCCGGAATACGGGTGGGGAGGGGATGCTTTATGAAGTCTTTGCAATTATGGGAGGTGTAGAGAAGGTGGCTCCCTCCGGGTAGGGGAGTACAAAACTAGGTGACGTAGGGAAGATACTTAAGACCCTGAGGGCATTTTTTCCCCCACAATAGGATAGCTTGTCAGAGGGAGTGATTGAGGCAGGAACGATTTATGAAGCACATGGATAGGTACTTGGCTGGGGTGTTTGAGGGATACTGGTTAAATTGCAGGTCATTGGTACCAGATATGTGGACACAGTGGTTGGCATGAAAAATGTAAATAAGGTGGAAAGTGTACAGAAAAAACTTACAAGGATGCTACTGGGACTGAAGGACTTGAGTTATAAAAGATTGGTTAGGACTTTATTCCCTAGAAGATTGAGAGGAGTTTTGGTAGGTATATGGTGATAAGGTGTAATGATAAGAGTTGTCGTGATGGGAGATTTAATTTCCCAAATATTGATTGGCATCTCCCTAGAGCAAGGGGTTGAGATGGGGTGGAGTTTGTCGGGTGTGTTCAGGAAGGTTTCATGAAACAATATGTAGATACCTACAAGAGGAGAGACTGTACTTGATTTGGTATTGGGAAATGAACCTGGTCAGGTGTCAGATCTCTCAGTGGGAGAGCATTTTGGAGATAGTGATCATAATTCTATCTTGGTTACAATAGCATTGGAGAGAGATAGGAACAGACAAGTTAGAAAAGTGTTTAATTGGAGTAAAGGAAATTATGAGGCTATCAGGCAGGAAATTGGCAGCTTAAATTGGGAACAGATGTTCTCAGGGAAAGGTATGGAAGAAATGTGGCGAATGTTCAGGAGATATTTGTGTGGAGTTCTGCATAGGTATGTTCCAATGACACAGTGAAGTTATGGTAGGGTACAGGAACCGTGGTGTCCAAATGCTGTAGTAAATCTAGTCAAGAAGAAAAGAAAAGCTTACGAAAGGTTCAGAGAGCTAGGTAATGTTAGAGATCTAGAAGATTATAAGGCTAACAGGAAGGAGCTTAAGAAGGAAATTAGGAGAGCCATAAAGGGCCATGAGAAGGCCTTGGCGGGCAGGATTAAAGAAAACCCCAAGGCATTCGACACGCATGTGAAGAGCAAGAGGATAAGACGTGAAAGAATAGGACCTATCAAGTGTGACAGTGGGAAAGTGTGTAAGGAACCGGAGGAAATGGCAGATATAATTAATTAATACTTTACTTCAGTATTGACTATGGAAAAGGATCTTGGTGATTGTAGTGATGACTTGCAGCGGACTGAAAAGCTTGTGCATGTAGATATTAAGAAAGAGGATGTGCTGGAGCTTTTAGAAAGCATCAAGTTGGATAAGTTGCCGGGACCAGATGAGATGTACCCCAGGCTACTGTGGGAGGCGAGGAAGGAGATTGCTGAGCCTCTGACGATGATCTTTGCATTATCAATGGGGATGGATTGGAGGGTTGGGGATGTTGTTCCCTTATTCAAGAAAGGGAGTAGAGAAAGCCCAGGAAATTATAGCCAGTGAGTCTTACTTCAGTGGTTGGTAAGTTGAGGGAGAAGATCTTGAGAGGCAGAATTTATGAACATTTGGAGAGGTATAATATGATTAGGAATAGTCAGCATGGCTTTGTCAAGGGCAGGTTGTGCCTTACGAGCCTGATTGAATTTTTTGAGGATGTGACTAAACACATTGAAGGAAGAGCAGTAGATGTAGTGTATATGGATTTCAGCAAGGTATTTGATAAGGTACCTCATGCAAGGCTTATTGAGAAAGTAAGGAGGCATGGGATCCTAGGGGACATTGCTTTGTGGATGCAGCACTGGCTTGCCCACAGAAGGCAAAGAGTGGTTGCAGACGGGTCATAATTCTGCATGGAGGTCGGTGAGCAGTGGTGTGCCTCAGGAATCTGTTCTGGGACCCTTACTCTTCGTGATTTTTATAAATGAACTGGATGAGGAAGTGGAGGGGTGGGTTAGTTAGTTTGCTGATGACACAAAGGTTGGAGGTATTGTGGATAGTGTGGAGGGCTGTCAAAGGTTACAGCAGGACATTGATAGGATGCAAAACTGGGCTGAGAAGTAGCAGATGGAGTTCAACCCAGATAAGTGTGAAGTGGTTCATTTTGGTTGGTCAAATATGATGGCAGAATATAGTATTAATGGTAAGACTCTTGGCAGTGTGGAGGATCAGAGGGATCTTGGGATCCGAGTCCATAGGACACTCAAAGCAGCTGCGCAGGTTGACTCTGTGGTTAAGAAGGCATACGGTGTATTGGCCATCATCAATCGTGGGATTAAATTTAGGAGCTGAGAGGAAATGTTGCAGCTATATAGGATCCTGGTCAGACCCCACTTAGAGTACTGTGCTCAGTTCTGGTTGCCTCACTACAGGAAGAATGTGGAAACCATCAGAAGGGTGCAGAGTAGATTTACAAGGATGTTGCCTGGATTGGGGAGCATGCCTTATTAAAACAGGTTGAGTGAACTTGGCCTTTTCTTGTTGGAGTGACGGAGGATGAGAGGTGACCTGATAGAGGTGTATAAGATGATGAGAGTCATTGATGGTGTGGATAGTCAGAGGCTTTTTTCCAGGGCTGAAATGGCTGTCGCAAGAGGGCACAGTTTTAAGGTGCTGGGGAGTAGGTACAGAGGAGATGTCGGGGTAAGTTTTTTTCATGCAGAGAGTGGTGAGTGCGTGGAATGGGCTGCCGGCAACAGTGGTGGAGGCGGATACGATAGGGTCTTTTAAGAGGCTTTTGGATAAGTACATGGACCTTAGAAAAATAGAGGGCTATGGGTAACCCTAGTAATTTCTAAGGTAGGGACAATTTCGGCACAACTTTTGTGGGCCGAAGGGCCTGTGTTGTGCTGTAGGTTTTCTATGTTTCTATATGTAAAATTATGAGGAGCAAAGACTGGGTAAATGCTAGCAGGCTTTTTCTACTGAGGTTGGGTGGCACTATCAACTAGTGGTCATGGGTTAAGGGTGAAAAGTTTAAGGGGAACAAGAGGGGAAGCAGCTTCATTCAGAGGGTTGTGAGAATTTGGAACAAGCTGCTGGCACAAGTGGTGCATACAAGCTTGATTTCAAAGTCTAGGAGAAGTTTGGATAGGTACATAGATGGTAGGGTTATGTAGGACTATGGTCCCGTTGCACATTGATGGGAGTAGGCAATTTTAATGGTTCGGATGGACTAGGTGGACCGAAGGGCCTGTTTCTCTCTTGAACTTTTCTTTGACTGACTGATGGCTGAAGGACCCATATCCCTGAGGGATTCCAGAACAAGGGAGACGTCAAGTTGCACAATTCATGCAATGTGAAAATCAGGAGTTCTCTTCCTTTCTACTTTATACTTATGATTTATACTTGTGCGTACGGGCTACGCTGTAGGCCTGATTTATACTTTTGCGTAGCTGTACGCCATAGCGCGCATGCGTAGTTGTGTCTGTGTTGCTCTGCAATTCACGGCCAAAATGCTAGTTGGCGGTGGGTTTTCTGTGCCACTGTGTTGAGTTTCTTCGTGAGAGACATGGACGAGGAAGTACATTTCAAATATTTTCTGATGTCGGCAGGTAGATTTGACGATTTGGTTCACCGTCTCCAACCACTTATTTCGCATCAGTGTACAGACATGGTGGAGGAAAGCAACCGGAAATGCGATGCTACCAAGCGGACCAATCACAGTTGTTGCGGTCTGCGTCACCGCGACTGGTGAATTACATTTTTGGGGAGGTGCGCGTCACCCTACAGCATAGGGTACGCGGTACCTACGGCGTACATTTGACGCATAAGTATGAATCAGCCTTTAGGGATACGAAATGAATCAGTTCGACTTTTAGGGCACTAATTGGTCAGTTTTTGATCGTCAAGCCATTCAGCACCGAAACAGGCCATTTGGCCCACAGAGTCTGCATGCACTTATATTATTCCCACATTAATCAATTTTTAAAAAAAAAATCTTCCCCAAATTCCCATTGCCCACACCTGATTCTGCGATTTACAATAAGTAACTAACCTACGGATCTGCTTGTCTGTGGGATGTGGGAGGAAACCGACACAGTTTAGGGTGAGCATGCAAACCCCATAGAGATGAGACTGAAGGTCAGGGTTGACCCTGATAATTTACTGCTGTAAGAAAGCAGCTGTGGTCTCTGGGCAAGGACTAAGGTCAAGGTGCAAATGTGGTCTCAGGCGTCGGGTATTTTGCCATTTGCTATCTTTGAGCACAATGATCAGCTGGCCTTCAAGCCCATTCTACCAGTTTGATGCATGCGTTTCCCAAAGGAACAGTAGATCTGTGCTCATGGACTGAGGAAGGTTAGACATTCTTTGGAGAATCAAAAAGCCACAAAAAAAAAAGCCCTAGGTATATTAGGGGGAAATGCAGCATGAAAACTTCCTCTTCAGCCCTTTTAGGTTGAATGTCAACTTTTACTCCTCCTCATCTCTGTAATAAAGTGGTATCCCTCTATTCTGAGGTCACATGTGCCCTCTGGTACCAGACTCTCCTCCTATAGGAAACATACTCTCCACATCCACTCTATCTCTGCCTTTCCATGTTCAATAGGTTTGAATGCGATTTCCCCCCCCCCCAGTCTTTTAAATTCCAGCGTGTTTGGGGGCCCAGAGTCATTATCCACTGTATCTCAGCCTTTCAGTATTTGATAGATTTCAATGAGATTCTCCCAGATTCTTCTAAACTCCAGTGGGTACAAGGCCAGAGCACTCCTTTCATTAACTCTTTCATTGCCAGGATCATTCTCTTGGACTTTCTCGGGACCCTCTCCAATATCAGCGCATCGTTTCATAGATAAAGGGCCCAAAACTGCTCACAATATTCCAAGTGTGGTTTGAGCAATGCCTCATAAAGCCTCAGCATTACATCCTTGCTTTGGTATTCTCGTCCATTCAAAGTGCAAATGAGGTGATCTGGTGTGCTGACAGCAGTTGGGTCTTGAATGAGCACTATTCAGTGTGCACGTATTGGCTGTTTGGAGTGTCCAGCTATCCTCCAATAGAGAAGCAATGTACATTGTGACATGTGGACAAATTGTTATGTATTTGTATTTGAAGAAGATCCAATGCATGACTTTGCTATTTTCTATTTCTCTTCAGAATGAATCGCCTGCTCTACTTGTTTGTTCTCCTGTTTGCTGCAGTTGAAATGACGGCGGCAGGTAAATCATTACATTGTTTTCAGAATGTTACCATTTCTCATCTCCGTTATCTGGTGAATGATTGATTGTAATTGCTTAGAGAGGGCGATATCACATTCAGTGTTGTAGGTTGTGTTCATTGGACACCTTACCAGTTATCTAACATCAAAGTCGACTTAGTAGTCACATGCACAGGTGCAATGAAGAGCTTGCTTGTAACAATGTCAAAGGCACCTAGCATCATATAAGCTGCACTGTCAAGAAAAATACAAGTTGAACTTTCATGCAAAGTGATGAAAGTGCCAGAGTGCTGCAAAATTGCACAAAATAAATTTCCTACTCCAGTTTTGTTGTCCTCCGTTTCGTAATTCTAGTATCGTTTGGTAAAATAAATAACTTCTGCAGCTATTACAGGGCTACGGAGAGGAAACAGTATTGGTGCCTCAAATCATAAATCATAAATCTTTATAAGACCATATGATACAGGAGCAGAAGAATTAGGCCATTTGGCCCAACAATAAAGGGTCTCAGCCCAAAATGTGACTGTTACTTTTTTCCATAGATGCTGCCTGGCCTGCTGAGGTCTTCCAGCATTTTGTGCAAGTTGCTACAAAAGTGCAGATGCTAATTTGAAATGAAAACTCGATGCTTGTACCAGCCTCTGTCAGAATGCCACTAGGAGTGAAGAAAACAAGATAATATCTGCACTTTAACACTCTTGATCATTATCAAGCTGCTAGAGCTGTTGCCTTGTATTACTGAAGGTCCAGGTTCAACTCTGTCTTCAATTGCTGTCTGTGTGGAGTTCGGAAGCGCTGTCTGCTCACATGGAGGTCCTTCCGACTGATGGCCTTTAATCAGAACTGAGAAATTTAAAATCAAATGTGTGGCAGAGGAGAAGGGGTTTCAAAGGGAAGTTCAGTGATAGGATGGTGGCTGAGAAATAGTGAATGGTGTAGGTGGTGGTGGGTAACTGCTGAAGATCTGTTAACGGTAGAGATGTAAATTGAGCTCATTGAGGAAATAACGTGGGGTCTGGATAAGACCAAAGCTCAGCCCATCGAGTCTGTTCTGCTATGAGTCATAGAGAAGTACAACACAGAAATAGGCCCTTTGGCCTAACTGGTCCGTGCCAAAACCATTTAAACTGCCTACTCCCAACAACTTGCGCAGTAGCTTGGGCCATGGCCTTGCATATTCCTGCTATCCATGTACCTATTCAAACTTCCCTTAAGTGTGGAAATTGAGCTCGCATGCACCACTTGTGCTGGCAGCTCTTTCTGCACTTTCACGATCCTCTAAGTGAAGAAGCTTCCCCTGATGTTCCCCTTAAACTTCTCACATTTCACCCTCAACCCATGACCTCTGGTTGTAGTCCCACCCAACCTCAGTGGAAAAAGCCTGCATGCACTTACCCTGACTGTATCCCTCGTAATTTTGTTTACCTCTATCAAATCTCTCCTCAATCTTCTATTTTCTAAGGAATATTTGGCCTTTATGTCTCTTATGGCCAGGAGGGTGATCTTGCTGAAGCGGAAGGAGGCAGCCTCTTACTCATGTTCAATGGCTATCTGATGTTATGTTATGCCTTGACCTAGAGAAGATTCGTTGTTCGATTTCTGATTCTAAACATGATTTTCTAATGTTATGGGGACCCTTTCTGAGTTATTTTCATAATCTTTGAACTGTTAATTAAAGTATGGATCTGAGCCATTATTATTATAATATTATATCGTACGGTATTTCTTTTTTTTCTTCCAACCAGCTCATTTTGGTAGAGGGGGTAGATTTTGTGTTGTGTAATGAACCAGATTTGAAAACGGAACTCGAGGTAATGGAGCCATTAGGAGGTAGTGGCCATAATATGATAAGTTTTAATCTACGATTTGAGAGGGAGAAGGGAAAATCGGAAGTGTCAGTATTACAGTTGTACAAAGGGGACTATAGAGCCATGAGGGAGGAGCTGGCCAAAGCTGAATGGAAAGATACTTTAGCAGGGATGACAGTGGAATAATGATGGCAGGTATTTCTGGGAATAATACAAAAGGTGTAGGATCAGTTCATTCCAAAGAGGAAGAAAGATTCTAAGGGGCGACCGTGGCTGACAAGGGAAGTCAAGGACTGTATAAAAATAAAAGAGAACTTTAACTTAGCAAAGATGAGTGGGAAGCTAGAGGATTGGGAACCTTTTAAAGAGCAACAGAAGATAACTAAAAGGGCAATATGGGGAGAAAAGATGAGATATGAAGGTAAGCTAGCCAAGAATATAAAGGAGGATAGTAAAAGCTTCTTTAGGTATGTGAAGAGGAAAAAATTAGTTAAGACCAAAGTTGGGCCCTTGAAGACAGAAATGGGTGAATTTATCATGGGGAACAAGGAAATGGCAGACGAGTTGAACAGGTACTTTGGATTTGTCTTTACTAGAGAAGACACAAACAGTCTCCCAGATGTAATGGTGGCCAGAGGACCTAGGGTAATGGAGGAACTGAAGGAAATTCACATTAGGCAGAAAATTGTGTCGGGTAGACCGATGGGACTGAAGGCTGATAAATCCCCAGGGCCTGATGGTCTGCATCCCAGGGTACTTAAGGAGGTGGCTCTAGAAATCATGGACACATTGGTAATCATTTTCCATTGTTCTATAGATTCAGGATCAGTTCCTGAGGATTGGAGGGTAACTAATGTTATCCCACTTTTTAAGAAAGGAGGGAGAGAGAAAACAGGGAAGTATAGACCAGTTAGCCTGACATCAGTGGTGGGGAAGATGCTGGAGTCAATTATAAAGGATGAAATAGCGACATATTTGGATAGCAGTAACAGATCGGTCCAAGTCAGCATGGATTTACGAAGGGGAAATCATGCTTGACTAATCTTCTGGAATTTTTTGAAGATGTAACTATGAAAATGGACAAGGGAGAGCCAGTGTACCTGGACTTTCAGAAAGCCTTTGATAAGGTCCAACATAGGAGATTAGTGGGCAAAATTAGAGCACATGGTATTGGGGGTAGGGTACTGACATGGATAGAAAATTGGTTGGCAGACAGGAAACAAAGAGTAGGGATTAACGGGTTCCTTTTGGAATGGCAGGCAGTGACTAGTGGGGTACCACAAGGCTCGGTGCTGGGCCCGCAGCTATTTACAATATACATTAATGATTTAGATGAAGGGATTAAAAGTAACATTAGCAAATTTGCAGCTAACACAAAGCTGGGTGGCAGTGTGAAATGTGAAGAGGATGTTATGAGAATGCAAGGTGACTGGGACAGGTTGGGTGAGTGGGCAGATGCAGTTTAATGTGGATAAATGTGAGGTTATCCACTTTGGTGGCAAGAACAGGAAGGCAGGTTATTATCTGAATGATGTCAAGTTAGGAAAAGGGGAAGTACAACGAGATCTAGGTGTCCTTGTTCATCAGTCGCTGAAAGTAAGTATGCAGGTACAGCAGGGAGTGAAAAAAGCTAATGGCATGTTGGCCTTCATAACAAGGGGAGTTGAGTATAGGAGGGAGCAAAGAGGTCCTTCTGCAATTTTATAGCAAAGAGGTCCTTCTGCAGTTGTACAGGGCCCTGGTGAGACCACACCTGAGTATTGTCTGCAGTTTTGGTCTCCAAATTTGAGGAAGGACATTCTTGCTATTGAGGGAGTGCAGCTTAGGTTCACAAGGTTAATTCCCGGGATGGCGGGACTGTCATATGTTGAAAGATTGGAGCAACTGGGCATATATACACTGGAATTTAGAAGGATGAGAGGGGATCTGCTTGAAACATATAAGATTATTAAGGGATTGGACACGCTGGAGACAGGAAACATGTTCCCAGTGTTGGGAGAGTTCAGAACCAGAGGCCACAGTTTAAGAATAAGGGGTAGGCCATTTAGAACGCAGTTGAGGAAAAACTTTTTCACCCAGAGAGTTGTGGATCTGTGGAATGCTCTGCCTCAGAAGGCAGTGGAGGCCAATTCTCTGGATGATTTCAAGAAGGAGTTAGATAGAGCTCTTAAAGATAGCGGAGTCAAGGGATATGGGGGGGAAAGGAGGAACGTGGTACTGATTGTGGATGATCAGCCATGATCACAGTGAATGGCAGTGCTGGCTTGAAGGGCCAAATGGCCTGCTTCTGCACCTATTGTCTATTGACCTGCCCTTCCACCTATCTTTGCATCATTGGCAAGCATGGCCACAAAGCCATCAATTACGTCATTCAAATGATTGTCATAGAATGTCAAAAACTTAATTTAGAATTTTCAGATATGATTGGGTGGGATTCAAACTTATCTGTGACTCAATAGCTACCCTGCCGAGGGATATGGACCATATTCAAGAATAAGTGACTTATTTTAATTTGGCAATATTTTTGGCAAACAAATGGCTGTATCTGTGAAGAGAGAAAATCTGAGTAAATGCTGTAAGTTAACTATTATTCATCAGAACCTGAAATCAGCATTTCATCTTTTATTCTGGTTTCTGTCTTTAACCTCTTGCGCTGCTGTGAAGAAGTTCAATGTAAGCTTGAGGAACAGCAGCATCTTCCAACCTGGCACATCCTGACCCATGCTTTATGATTACTCGCCCATCCAGTTTGTCAGGAAGATTCAAGATTATTTATTGCCATTCTTCAGTACGAGTGTAAAGGGGAACAAAATTATTGTTATTCTGGATCCAATGCAGTGTTAAGGACACAATAAAAAAAGACAAAAGAAAAGCCAAAATAAATATAATTATAAAAGTAATAGAACATAGAACTTAGAAATCCACCGCATATTACAGGCCCTTTGGCCCACAATATTGTGCCGACTATGTAACATACTCTATAAACTGCCTAAAATTTCCCTACCGCATAACCCTCTATTTTTCTAATCTCCATGTACCAATCTAAGAGTCTCTTAAAATACCCTATTGTATCTACCTCTACCACCATTGCTGGCAGTGCATTCCATGTACCTACCACTCTCTGTGTGGAAAAGCTTAATCTCTGACATCCCCTGTGTACCTACTTCCAAGACCCTTAAAACTATGCCCCCTCATGTTACACACATAAAAGTTGATGGTGAACGCAGCAGGCCAGGCAGCATCTCTAGGAAGAGGTGCAGTCGACGTTTCAGGCCGAGACCCTTCGTCAGGACTAACTGAAGGAAGAGTGAGTAAGGGATTTGAAAGTTGGAGGGGGAGGGGGAGATCCAAAATGATAGGAGAAGACAGGAGGGGGAGGGATAGAGCCAAGAGCTGGACAGGTGATTGGCAAAAGGGATACGAGAGGATCATGAGACAGGAGGTCTGGGAAGAAAGACAAGGCGGGGGGGGGGGAACGACCCAGAGGATGGGCAAGAGGTATATTCAGAGGGACAGAGGGAGAAAAAGGAGAGTGAGAGAAAGAATGTGTGTATAAAAATAAGTAACAGATGGGGTACGAGGGGGAGGTGGGGCATTAGCGGAAGTTAGAGAAGTCGATGTTCATGCCATCAGGTTGGAGACTACCCAGACGGAATATAAGGTGTTGTTCCTGCAACCTGAGTGTGGCTTCATCTTTATAGTTGAGGAGGCCGTGGATAGACATGTCAGAATGGGAATGGGATGTGGAATTAAAATGTGTGGCCGCTGGGAGATCCTGCTTTCTCTGGTGAACAGAGCGTAGATGTTCAGCAAAGCGGTCTCCCAGTCTGCGTTGGGTCTCGCCAATATATGAAAGGCCACATCGGGAGCACTGGATGCAGTATATTACCCCAGCCGACTCACAGGTGAAGTGTTGCCTCACCTGGAAGGACTGTTTGGGGCCCTGAATGGTGGTAAGGGTGGAAGTGTAAGGGCATGTGTAGCACTTGTTCCGCTTACACGGATAAGTGCCAGGAGGGAGATCAGTGGGGAGGGATGGGGGGGACGAATGGACAAGGGAGTCGCGTAGGGAGCGATCCCTGCGGAATGCAGAAAGATCGGGGGCGGGAAAGATGTGCTTAGTGGTGGGATCCCGTTGGAGGTGGCGGAAGTTACGGAGAATAATATGTTGGACCCGGAGGCTGGTCGGGTGGTAGGTGAGGACCAGGGGAACCCTATTCTTAGTGGGGTGGTGGGAAGATGGAGTGAGAGCAGATGTACGTGAAATGGGGGAGATGCGTTTAAGAGCAGAGTTGATAGTGGAGGAAGGGAATCCCCTTTCTTTAAAAAAGGAAGACATCTCCCTCGTCCTAGAATGAAAAGCCTCATCCTGAGAGCAGATGCGGCGGAGACGGAGGAATTGCGAGAAGGGGATGGCGTTTCTGCAAGAGACAGGGTGAGAAGAGGAATAGTCCAGATAGCTGTGAGAGTCAGTAGGCTTATAGTAGACATTTTTTAAAGAAAGGGGCTTCCCTTCCTCCACTATCAACTCTGCTCTTAAACGCATCTCCCCCATTTCACGTACATCTGCTCTCACTCCATCCTCCTGCCACCCCACTAGGAATAGGGTTCTCCTGGTCCTCATCTACCACCCCACCAGCCTCCAGGTCCAACATGTTATTCTCTGTTAACTTCTGCCACCTCCAACGGGATCCCACCACTAAGCACATCTTTCCCTCCCCCCCCCCTGCATTCCGCAGGGATCGCTCCCTACGCGACTCCCTTGTCCATTCGTCCCCCCCATTCCTCCCCACTGATCTCCCTCCTGGCACTTATCCATGTAAGCGGAACAAGTGCTACACATGCCCTTACACTTCCTTCCTTACCACCATTCAGGGCCCCAAACAGTCCTTCCAGGTGAGGCAACACTTCACCTGTGAGTCGGCTGGGGTGATATACTGTGTCCAGTGCTCCCGATGTGGCCTCTTACATATTGGCGAGACCCGACGCAGACTGGGAGACCGCTTTGCTGAACATCTACGCTCTGTCCGCCAGAGAAAGCAGGATCTCCCAGTGGCCACACATTTTAATTCCACATCCCATTCCCATTCTGACATGTCTATTCACGGCCTCCTCTACTGTAAAGATGAAGCCACACTCAGGTTGGAGGAACAACACCTTATATTCCGTCTGGGTAGCCTCCAACCTGATGGCATGAACATTGACTTCTCTAACTTCCGCTAAGGCCCCACCTCCCCCTCGTACCCCATCTGTTGCATATTTTTATACACACATTCTTTCTCTCTCTCCTTTTTCTCCCTCTGTCCCTCTGAATATACCCCTTGCCCATCCTCTGGGTCCCCCCCCCCCCGTCTTTCTTCCCGGACCTCCTGTCCCATGATCCTCTCGTATCCCCTTTTGCCAATCACCTGTCCAGCTCTCGGCTCCATCCCTCCCCCTCCTGTCTTCTCCTATCATTTTGGATCTCCCCCTCCCCCTCCAACTTTCAAATCCCTTACTCACTCTTCCTTCAGTTAGTCCTGACGAAGGGTCTCGGCCTGAAACGTCGACTGCACCTCTTCCTAGAGATGCTGCCTGGCCTGCTGCGTTCACCAGCAACTTTTATGTGTGTTGCTTGAATTTCCAGCATCTGCAGAATTCCTGTTGTTTGCCCCTTCATGTTAGCCATTGCAGCCCTGAGAAAATGCCTCTGGCTGTCCACACGATTAATAATGTAAAAGTAACGGAGTGTAGCTGTTATTTGTACAATGTGGCTCATTCTAATGCAAGGTCATCAGCACCAAGTATTCATTCTGTTTTGTTCCTGCTTTACTGCGTGACCTACAGATATACTGAATTCTTAGTTTCAGTACTAATAAATTGTCCGTTCTGTGTTTGTTGCCTGCATTCAGTTCTGAAGTTTTCTGTTACATTTGCCACATAACAGCATAATCACGAATTCATAGCCTCTGGCCTGTTTTCATTTTCTAAGTCATTGAGTACATTTGAAGTTGAGGTTGATAGGTTCTTGATTAACAAGGGTGTTAAATATTATGCAGAGAAGGCAGGTGAAAGGGGCTGAGAGGGGATAATGAATCAGTCATGATGGAGTAGGGGAGAAGACTTGATGGGTGGAATGGCCTGATTTTGCTCTTCTGTCTTATGATCTAAAGAGAAACACTAAAAGATTATCCAACAATGTAGCTCTCAGATTCTCATCTGGTGCAATATGAAAATTGATCAGTAACAGCAAGCTTTGCTCACAAAATTAGAAATCACCATAACCTAATGGGTTCCTTCATAGATTTCTTCTTCCTTCCCTGTTTGGTTTAACTGCTTCTCCCTCTCCTTACTGTGCAGCACCTTACAGTCAGGGGTTTTTCCACTTGGCTGAAAGTGACCTTTCATTCTTGCCAGTTGTGTGTCATGTTACAGCTAGCTAATAAGAAATCACAATCCAGAGTTGATAAAGCCTAATAAATATTTTTCTCTGTTCTCGCCTGTGCCATGGTCACTTGTCTGAATTCTTGAGAAGCATAGAAAGATAATAACAATTGCACTAAACAGCAGATAACTTTGTTTTGACATTTTTAGTTGAGGTTAGATTATTAGATCAGTATGAATCATCAACCCTGCTTAGAGTCACTGTGCCAAGGTTTTTCATGTGCAACATAATTTGAAACTGATGAACTCTTTGACACAGTAAGGTGCTGTGTACTGTATGTTAGTTCATTATGTGTCATTCGTATGATGTGGCCAATAGTGGTCTTTCCATGACCATGATTGTTTTTTGCCAGATTTTTCTACTGAAATGGTTTACCATTGCATTCTTCAGGGCAATTTCTTTACAAGACAGATGACCCCAGCCATTATCAAGACACTTTAGAGATTGTCTGCCTGGTGTCAGTGGTTGCATAACCATGTAAAGCTGTGGGAGCAGGTGACGGTTGGTTGTATGAGCTGCTGGTGCATATCACAAGTCCCATTTATGGTGTTGATGATTATCCTTCAATTGTTACAGACTGATCTAACAGTCTAACCTTGACTAAAAACATCAACTAAACAAAAATATCTGCTGTTTGGCACAAGTGTTGTTGTTATCTTTCTATGCCTAATGGAGATGCGAGGCTGGAGACCTAATAGAGAGTCTCAATTAGGTCTCCAGCCTCTCATCTCCAACAATTCTCCTTAACAGATGCACCTTTGACATGTTTGCTTTTTTTTTGTTCTTAACTTTGGATAGTACTTGAAATTAATTGTTTGAGTTTGTTTTCATATAGATGAAATTGTTTAATACTTTTTGAAATTTTTGCCACTTACATGAGAATTCCAGATGCATAGACATTAAATGTAGAAGAGTTTGTTGTCCTTGATTTTGTGGTATTTTCATCAATTACCCTGGCTAACTAATATCAGTGTGAGGAAAAGAGATGACATATGTTGTACCTTACAGTGAAGAGGGAGGAGTGAGGAGAGCAATGGTAATGTATAGGAAAAGACAGTGAGAGTGCAAATGACATGCATGATGTCACTAGCTGAGAGAGGGGGATCAAACACAGTACGATGCAGGAATAGGGCCATCTCCGCAGTATCTGTGCCAGCCATAATATCAAATTAAACTTATCCCATCTGCCTGCACATGGTCTATATCCCTGTATTCCTCCCTGTTCACGTGTCTGCCCGCATATCCCTTAATCTGCTTCTATCACTTCCCTGTGCAGCACCTACCACTTGTTCTTTAAAATTCCTCTTGTGGCAGTGTGCTACACACAGCGCTAGAATAATGACACCTAGTCGGTAAGTTGGATTTGCGATAAAAGAGATTTATTCAAACTTCATGGCCTCCTTTAAAGCCTTCCTGTTCCCGTCCTTCCCAGGCGGGACTGCTGTGGGGAATGCATATCTGCAGACCCTTTCCGTGCGTGGGATTTTCCCCCTGCTGGTGAAGATGGCCTGGCTCCCTTTTTGGGGCCGGCCTCTCTGCCGGCGCACGCTTTTCGTGGGCCGGTTCGTGTGTGCTAGAAAGTGGGTCGCCACATAACCCCCCCCCCCCCCGAACCGGCGATACATCCCCCAATGTCTACAGTCTGGATTGCCCTCTGTTTGGGAGGTCTGCCCCTGCGCCACGGTGCCTTAGCCTGGACCGGCTGCGCCAAGTCCACATGGGCCGGTTTGAGTCGGTCCACCGTGAAAACCTCCTCTCTCCCCCCCACATATCCAGCACGAACGTGGACCCGTTGTTCCTGATTACCTTAAACGGTCCCTCGCAGGGCCACTGTAGCGGTGCCCGGAGTCCGCCCCGTCGTACAAAAAGAAACTTGCAGTTCTGTAGGTCTTTGGGTACGCAGGTGGGGCTCTGTCCGTGCAGTGAAGTGGGTATGGGGGCCAGGTTACCGAGCCTTTCCCATAGTCTGTCCAGGACTGCTGTGGGTTCTTCCTCTTTGAACTCTCCTGGGACGACCAGGGGCGCGCTGTACACCAACTCGGCCGACAAGGTGTGCAGATCCTCCTTGGGCGCTGTACGAATTCCGAGCAGGACCCAGGGAAGTTCGTCCACCCAGTTAGGCCCTTCCAGGTGGGCCATGAGAGCCGACTTCAGGTGACGGTGGAAATGCTCCACTAGTCCGTTCGACTGTGGGTGGTAGACAGTTGTGTGGTGTAGCTGTGATCCTAAAAGGTTGGCCATAGCTGACCACAGGCTGGAGGTGACCTAGGCGCCCCTGTCGGAGGTAATGTGGACTGGTACCCCGAAACGTGCTACCCAGGTTGCGATCAGTGCTCGGGTGCAGGATTCGGAGGTGGTGTCGGTGAGCGGGACTGCCTCTGGCTATCTGGTGAACTGGTCTATCATAGTTAGGAGGTACCACGCTCCTCGCGACACTGGCAGGGGCCCCACGATATCCACATGAATGTGGTCGAACCTCCGGCGGGTGGGTTCGAATTGTTGCGGCGGAGCCTTGGTGTGTTATGGTAGATCTGGATAGTGCGTCCGCTACGACGTTGTCCTTTCCCGAGACATGCCGATGTCCGTCGTGTACTCCGAGTTGTAGGACAGATGTCACTGCTGGTGGGACGGCCAGGGGTCGGACACCTTAGTGAACGCAAAGGTAAGCGGTTTGTGGTCCGTAAACGCGGTGAAGGGCCTACCTTCTACAAAGTACCTGAAATGCCGGATTGCCAGGTATAGTGCTAATAGCTCCCGGTCGAAAACACTGTATTTGAGTTCGGATGGTCGTAGGTGTTTGCTGAAGAACGCCAGGGGTTGCCAGCGACCCTCGATGAGTTGTTCCAGCACTCCACTGACTGCTGTGTTGGATGCGTCCACCGTGAGGGCAGTAGGAACGTCCGTTCTGGGGTGCACTAGCATCGCGGCGTTTGCCAAGGCTTCTTTTGTTTTAACGAAAGCGGTTGCGGCCTCTTCTTCCCAGTTAATGTCCTTGCCCTTAACCGACATCAGGGTGAACAGGAGCGCATGATTCAGGCTGCTGAGGGGAGGAAATGGTGGTAGAAATTCACTATACCCACGAATTCCTGCAGGCCTTTGATTGTGTTGGGTCGGGGGAAGTGGCGGACCGTGACTACCTTGGCGGGCAGCGGGGTTGCCCCGTCTTTAGTAATCCTGTGGCCCAGGAATTTGATGGTGCCAAGTTCGAACTGGCATTTGGCCGTGTTGATTGTAAGGCCGACTTCGCTCAGGCGGGAGTAGAGCTGGCGGAGGTGGGACAGATGCTCCTGACGACTACTGCTGGCTATGAGGATGTTGTCCAAATAGATGAATGCAAGGTCCAGGTCACGTCCCACTGCGTCCATTAGCCGCTGAAACGTCTGTGCCGCATTCTTTAGACCAAACGGCATTCGGAGGAATTCGAAAAGTCCGAACGGGGTGATGAGTGCTGTTTTGGGGATGTCGTCCGGATGTACCGGGATTTGATGGTATCCCCGGACGAGGTCTACCTTGGAAAAGATTTTGCTGCGAAGTCTTGAATGTGCGACACAGGGTAGCGGTCTGGCGTTGCAGCCTCGTTCAGTTTGCGGTAGTCACCGCATGGTCTCCAGCCCCCTGTTGCCTTGGGCACCGTGTGCAGTGGGGAGGCCCATGGGCTGCATCCCCAATTTCTCCATCTTCTTGAACTCTTCCTTCGCCAGTCGGAGCTTGTCCGGGGGAAGCCTTCAAGCACGGGCGTGGAGGGGTGGTCCCTGGGTCGGGATGTGGTGCTGTACTCCGTGTCTGGGCATGGCTGCCATGAACTGCAGTGTCAGAACTGATGGGAAATCCGCCAGGACCCTGGTGAATTCGTCGTCGGACAGCGTGATGGAGTCCAGGTGTGGGGCTGGCAACTTGGCTTCACCCAGGGATAACGTTTGAAAAGTCTTGGCGTGGACTTCCCTTGCAGGCCGACCAGCAGGCTGTGGGCTCACAGAAAATCCGTCCCCAGGAGTGGTTGGGCCACAGCAGCCAGTGTGAAGTCCCACATGAACCGGCTGGAGCAGAACTGTAGCTGCACCATGCAGGTGCTGTAGGTCTGTATTGTGCTGCCATTTGCGGCCCTCAGGGTGGGTCCCGGTTCTCTGCTGCGGGTGTCGTAACTCGTTGGAGGTAAGACGCTGATCTCCGCTCCGGTGTCAACCAAAAAGCGGCGTCCCGACTGCTTGTCCCAGACATACAGGAGGCTGTCCTGATGGCCAGCCGCCGTAGCCATCAGCGGCAGCTGGCCCTGGCGTTTCCCAGCAATTTGCAGGGTGGTCTACAGCGGCGGGCCTCTGTGCCCCACCGCTGGTGGTAGAAGCACCATTGTTCGTTGGGCTCCTCACTCCCGTCGCCGGGTTTTGTAGGCTCTGCTGCCGGGCCTGGTCTGCTCTGTCGTTGGGCACGCGGCTTGGTGATCTGTGCGACGGACGCCCCTGTCTCTTTCCTGGCATTCCACAGCACATGCCCGGGCCGCCACCTCCCAGGGGTCGCTGAAATCTGCGTCAGACAGCAGAAGGCATATGTCCTCGGGCAGTTGCTCTAGGAACGCCTGCTCAAACATGAGGCAGGGTTTGTGTCCTTCAGCCAGGGCCAGCATCTCGTTCATTAATGCTGACGGCAGCCTGTCTCCCAAACCATCCAAGTGCGGTAAGCAGGCAGCTCGTTTGCGCCGTGCGAGTCCAAAAGTCCTTATGAGCAGGGTTTTGAATGCTGTGTATTTGCCGTTCTCCAGGGGCGACTGTATAAACTCCTCAACTTGTGCAGCTGTCTCCTGGTCGAAGGAGCTCACCACGTAGTAGTAGCGAGTGGACTCTGAGGTTATGTGCCAAATGTGGAATTGTGCTTCTGCTTGTTCGAACCATAAGCGGGGTCGCAGTGTCCAGAACCCTGGCAGTTTTAAAGAAACTGCGTGAACAGATGCGGCGTCGGTCATCTCTGGTCCAAATATCGTTTGGGCCGCCGGGGTCACCAATTGTAGCGGTGTGCTACACACAGCGCTAGAATAACCACACGGAGTCGGTGAGTTGGAATTGCGATAAAAGAGATTTATTCAAACTTCGCGGCCTCCTTTAAAGCCTTCCCGTTCCCACCCTCCCTGGGCGGGACTGCTGTGGGGAATGCATATTCCCAGACCCTTTCCGCGCGCGGGATTTTCCCCCTGCTGGTGAAGATGGCCTGGCGCCCTTTTTGGGGCCGGCCTCTCTGCCGGCATGCGCTATTTCGTAGGCCAGTTCATGTGTGCTAGAAAGTGGGTCGCCACACTCTCACCTTAAAGCTATGCCCTCTGCTGTTTGATATTTCCAACTGGGGAAAAATAATACCTAGTCTGTCTGTCTACCCTGTATAAGAGAAAACAACCCAAGTTTGCCTAACTTGTAGACAATACTCTCTTCAACACGTCCACAATCTGAAATGCACACAATAATTCAAATACTTTGCTAAGTCCATGTGTATGTTGTGAAATTTCCCCCCCTCCTCACTTATCTTCATTACTTCCTCACTGGCCTGTAATTTGCACAATTGCCCCTATCCTCTTTTTGGGACAACATTGGCTACTCGCCAGTCTTCTTGGGTCTTGCTGGGCTATAGAGGATCCAAAGATCTGTCAAAGCCTCTGTCGGTAATCTGGGATAGATTCCGTCAGGTCTGGGCAGTTATCCACCTTAATGTTCCCAAGAAGCCCAACACCACCACCTTGATCTCAAAATGCTCTAACATATTAGTATACCCCACACTGATTACACTATGCTGCATGATCTTGGTGAACACAAAAATATTCTGCAGATGCTGGGGTCAAAGCAACACGCACAGCACGCCGGAGGAACTCCGCAGGTTGGACAGCATCAGTGGAAACGAACAGTCAACGTTTCGGTCCAACAAAGGGTTCCGGCCCGAAACGTTGACTGTTTATTTACACGGATGCTGCCCGACCTGCTATGATCTTGGTGAATACTGATATAAATTATGCATTTAGTGTTGCACCCCTTCATCCTCTGACTCCAAGCATAAATTTCCTCCTTTACACTTGAATGCTCTTATCCTCTTTGTAGTTATCATCTTGCTTTAATGCAGCGGTCCCCAACGACCAGGCCGCAGACTGGTACCGCATGTGCTACCGGGCCGCGAGAAAGCGATATGATTTGGTGATATGAGTCAGCTGCACCTTTCCTCATTCCCTGTCACGCACCGTTGAGCTTGAATGCATGCGAGGTCATGACCCGCGCATCATCCGTGTCAGCGCGGGAAGGAGATCAACTCCTCGAGCTTGCAAATGACGGCGGGCTGAAAAGTATGTTTGGCATAACATCTCTGCCGGCATTCTGGATCAAAGTCAAGGCTAAATATCCTGAGATAGCCACAAAAGCACTGAAAACGTTGCTTCCATTTCCAACATATTTCTGCAATGAATGCAACGAAAACTAAATTGCGGAATAGACTGGACATAAGGAACCCCCTTCGAGTATCGCTGTCTCCGATCACCCCTCGATGGCACCGTCTTGTTGCAGGAAAACAAGCCCAGGGCTCCCACTGATTCAACGATATTGGTGTGTTGCAATGATTTGATATGTTCATACGGGGAAAATATGTGGTGTGTTTAATATTCAAACATTACTTAAAATGTTATGATGCTATTGAGTTATAAGTGACTTATATAACCATAAAACAATTACAGCAACGGAAACATGATCTCTGCCCTTCTAGTCTATGCCGAACGCTACTGTCACCTAGTCCCACTGACCTGCACTCAACCCATAACCCTCCATTCCTTTCCTGTCCATATACCTATCCAATTTTTTCGTTAAATGATAATATCGGGGGACTTCCGGTAGCGCTCATGGAGTGAAGTCGCGTTCTTGACTCGCTCCATTACCTCTGAGTTTTTTTTCTATGATCAGCTATACTTTAATTAACCATTAAGGTATCAACTCTTACAATACTTTGAATTAAATTGAACTCTCCGATAACTGGATGCATCTTAGATCTGCTATGTCTAAGAACGGGAAAAACGGCAAGGATGGTAAACCTCCGGTTAAACCGAAAGGCATGGATTTTCCTCCGACTGAATCACCGGTGACTTTGAAAGCTATATCGGAGTTAATTCAGAGGGAAATTTCAACCTCTGTTACGGAGATGATTCGTACGGAAATTGCAGTCTCTGTTAAGGACTTGATTCATACAGAAATCTCAATTAATCTCCAGAAAATTGCCGATTCATCCGATAAGATGCAAACATCTATTGCGGAACATCAGTCGGCTATATCTGATCTTCAAAAATCCATGCAACAAAGTGAGCTTAAGATGGGGAAAATCGAAGAAACAATTAATGTAATGAAGAAGAAACTTGACTTTCTGACGTTTAAAAACTCTGACTTAGAATCTAGAATGCGACGGCAGAATTTACGAATGATTGGGGTGCGTGAAGCTGTTGAATCTAACAACCCCATGAAGTATTTTTCTCAACTTTTAAAAGATGCATTTCCTACTGTATTTCCTGACCAACCACCGCTACTGGATCGTGTTCACAGAGTCCCATCATACTCGTCTAGGTCAGATAGACCTAGACATGTTATCTTACGTTTTCATTACTTTTAAGACAAGGAGAGACTGTTTCGATTCGCTCGATCTAAAGGTTTCATTGATTTTTCGGATCTTAAGTTCCGATTCGTGGAAGATTTCAGTAAACCAATCTGGGACCAACGGGTTCGCTACAGATCTGTGATGTCGGAATTCTATAAGATGGATTTAAGACCAGCGCTGCTGTACCCTGCACGTTTAAGGATTCGCATGTCAGATGGAGCCCTTCGTTTTTTTGATTCTCCATCGGATGCCCAGAGTTATCTGGATCAATTTTCACCTTCAACATCTTAATTGTTATTTTTTTAACTATCTCCGTTGATCGGAGGCTGTGAATTGGTTGGTTTTAACTTTTTCGTGCCCTATTTGGGCAGAAAAGTTTATTTTTTGATTTCTTAATATGGTTGCTAAACTTTCTTTTTAACTGCGTCATTTCTTTCTTTTCCCAGGGGATTCTGGGTGGTTACTTCCTTATTGTCATTTTATGTATTTCCTGTGTGGCCTTAAATTTTGTAGTTTTTTTTAAATTTTATTTTGTTTTGCTTTTTATAACTAGTTTATGTTAATAATCTTATTTTTTCTTGTTTTGTTTATTCATGGGTTTGGGGTTTATTGTGGTTTTTTTTAATATATATTTTCTGGCTTTTGTTCTGTCGTGTGTGTATTTTAATTGTGTTACCTTTTTTTTTTACTTTGTTACTGTTTTACAATTAGCTGATCTTTTTCATATTTATACCTTTTTTGTAGGGAGCGTATACCGGAAGTCATGGGGGTAGTTTTAGCGCTTGCTTCTTTCGGGCAGGTCTGCTTTAGATTTTGCCTTGGGGTCTTGGGGTAGGGGTGGTGGGAGGGGCTTCACGTTTTAGTTTTTTTCTCTTTGGGCTATATACATTATTGAAGTACTGGTTGCGTCCTTTTTCCCGGTATCTTTTGTATGTTCTGTTTCCTCTCCGGGTTCGTGGGTCGAACCTATCGTCAATCCTCCTCGCTGTGGGTTGACTTTAGGATTTATGGAGTCTATTATTAATTTTGTCTCCTGGAATACTAACGGTCTTAATCATCCTATTAAAAGGAAAAAAGTTTTTAAAGTGTTCCGGAGACTTAAAGCACAAATTTTATTTTTACAAGAGACCCATGTACGGAGGGGGGACAGACTACGTTTTTTTAAATTCTGGAAGGGACAACAATTTCATTCAAACTCCAATGCTAAGATTCGAGGCGTCTCTATTTTTATAGATTCCTCAGTTACTTTTATACAACAGGATATTTTTTCTGATCCGAATGGTAGATTTTTATTGGTTAGTGGTTTACTATTTAATAAAAAAGTAGTTTTGGTTAATGTTTATGCTCCTAATATGGACTGTCCGGAATTTTATAAATCATTATTTAATCAGTTTCCGAATTTGAACGAGTTTTCATTGATCTGGGGCGGAGATCTTAATACCTGTTTGTCTCCAGCTTTGGACCGTTCGGCTCCTTTACGGACCTTACCTAATAAATCTGCAACTTTGATTAACTCTTTCCTTTCTGATTCTGGGTCGACGGACATTTGGCGTTTTCTGCATCCTCAGGAAAAAGATTTTTCTTTCTTTTCACATGTTCATCATTCCTATTCAAGAATTGATTATTTTTTTATTGATTCTCGTCTTATTCCTTCAGTGATTAAATGTGGTTATGATTCTATAACCATTTCGGATCATGCTCCACTTAAGCTTTCTATTAAAATTATGGCCAATATACAAAATAATAGACAATGGCGTTTTAATTCGCTGTTGCTTCAGGACTCGGACTTTGTTAACTTTATGAATGAACAGATTGAGCTTTTTTTTACAATTAACCATACAGAGGATATTTCAGTTAACACTCTTTGGGACACTTTTAAAGCCTATATTCATGGTCAGATTATCTCGTATTCTGCTGCTTTGAGGAAGAAGCAGAAGCAGGAGGAGATGTAATTGTGGACAAGATTAAAGAAATTGATAAGAAATATGTTATGGCTCCTTCTGAGGAGTTATACAAACAAAGAACTGAACTTCAAATGGAACACAGTTTACTACTCTCGTCCTCGATTGTAAACCAATTAAAGAAAACAAGAAGTGAATTTTATGTTCACAGTGATAAAATTGGCAAGCTGCTGGCTAATCAATTGAAGTCTAATTATGTTAAATCTCAAATCAATCAGATTTATAACCAAAATGATCGATTGATACTGGATCATGTGGGGATTAATCAAACCTTTTGTGATTTTTATTCTTCTTTATATCAATCAGAGTCTCCTCGAGATTCTAAATATATGAATGATTTTTTAGATAATTTAGACTTCCCTCAGATTTCACAGGATATGTCTTCTATATTAGATACTTCCATTACTATGGATGAGATTAAGAATGTTATTCTTTCTATGAATTTGGGGAAAGCTCCTGGCCCGGATGGGTTTACCGTTGAATTTTATAAATGTTTTGCTTCTTTATTGATCCCTTGGCTCTGTAGGGTTTTTGAGGCTTCTCTGAAACTTGGTAAACTTCCTGAATCTTTTAATAGAGTGTCAATTTCTTTAATATTAAAGAAGGATAAAGACCCTGCTCAATGTGCATCTTATAGACCAATATCTCTATTAAATGTTGATTCTAAAGTTTTTTCTAAGTTATTAGCAAATAGACTAGAAAAAGTACTTCCTTCTATTATTTTGGAAGACCAAACGGGTTTTATTAAAGGTCGTTACTCTTTTTATAATATTCGTACATTGTTAAATATCGTTTATACTCCTTCACAAAATGTTCCTGAGTGTGTTATTTCTTTAGACGCCGAGAAAGCTTTTGATAGAGTAGGATGGCCTTATTTATTTAAGGTGCTTGAAATGTTTAATTTTAGCTTGAAATTTATATCCTGGATTAAACTGTTATATCATTCCCCTGTAGCCTCGGTCCGTACTAACTCTTTAAACTCACCTTTTTTTCCTCTTTTTCGAGGTACTCGACAAGGCTGTCCTCTTAGTCCCCTATTATTTGATATTGCATTAGAACCTCTTGCAATTGCCATTCGAGAATCTTTAAATATTACTGGGATAACTCGGGGATTAAAGTCCCATAAATTATCACTCTATGCTGATGATTTACTTTTATATATTTCTAATCCTGAGAAATCCATTCCTGCTGTTTTAGAGTTATTAGCACAATTTGGTTTTTTTTCAGGTTATAAATTAAATCTTAGTAAGAGTGAACTCTTTCCGATTAATAAACATCTTCCCTTATATTATAAATTTCCATTTAAATTGATTGATAACTATTTTTCTTATCTTGGGATTAAAATTACTTGTAAATATAAAGATTTATTTAAGATTAACTTTTTACCATTAATAGACCATATTACTCAACTTTCATCTAAATGGTTTCCTTTATATTTAACTTTGATTGGTCGTATTAATGCAGTTAAGATGTTTTTTTTGCCAAAATTTTTATATGTGTTTCAGGCATTACCAATTTTTGTTCCAAAATCTTTCTTTGATAAAGTTGACTCTAAAATTTCTTCATTTATTTGGCAGAATAAAAATCCGAGACTGGGTAAAATACATTTACAGAAAGCTAAGAGAGATGGAGGTTTAGCATTACCTAACTTTAGATTCTATTATTGGGCAATTAATATTCGACATATGAAATTTTGGTTACTTGACCAGGATATACTATCTATTCCTAAATGGGTAGCATTGGAACTACAATCTGTTCAGGGCTATACACTTGGCTCTATTTTAGGTTCCTCTCTCCCTTTTGATTCGAAACGCCTTAAGCAGGTGTCTAACCCGATAGTTAAATATGCTTTGCGTATTTGGTTTCAATTCAGAAAATTTTTTGATCTTAATCAATTCGGGTTAGCGATTCCTATTTTAGGTAACATATTTTTTCCTCCCTCTTTTACGGATCGCGCTTTTCAAACTTGGAAGATTAAGGGTATTTTACGGTTTTTGGATTTATTTTTAGATGGTTCCCTTATGTCTTTTGAACAATTATCTAATAAATATAACTTATCAAGAATACATTTTTTTAGATATTTACAAGTTTAGAAATTTCCTAAGTACTATACTTTCTTCCTTTCCAATGCTTCCTCCTACATATATTTTAGATTCGATAATTAACCTTAATCCATGTCAGAAAGGTGCATCGGCTATGATTTATAATATTATTATGAAACTTAGGAAAGCTCCATTTGATAAGATTAGGGTAGATTGGGAACAGGAATTGAGGCTTACCATTTCTGTGGATGATTGGGGGCAGATTTTACAATTAGTTAATACTTCCTCTATTTGTGCTAAACATTCCCTAATTCAATTTAAAGTTGTTCATAGAGCACATATGTCCAAAGATAAGTTAGCGCGTTTTTACTTGTATATTAATCCTTTTTGTGATAGATGTTCGGGGCAGATAGCCTCTTTAACTCATATGTTTTGGTCTTGCCCTACTTTGGAAACTTTTTGGAGAGACATTTTTAATATTATTTCTAAGGTATTAAATATAGATATCTCTCCTCACCCTATTACTGCTATCTTTGGACTACCTAAAATTTCTAGTAATCTTTCCCCTTCAGCCCGTAGAATGATTGCATTTCTTACTTTAATGGCGAAAAGATGTATTTTACAACATTGGAAAGAGCTTAATGCTCCAACTACCTTTTTTTGGTTCTCTCAGACGATATTATGTTTGAATCTGGAGAAAATTAGAAGTAACCTTTATGATTCTTCATTTAAATTTGAACAGACTTGGGGATCTTTTATTCGATATTTTCATTTAATGTAATATATACCCTTGTTTTTTTTCACTGTTTGTAATGGAGGTCGGGATTGAGGACGTGATTTTAAGTTTAACTCTGTTTGGTTTCAAGTTAGCCCATTGTTTTGCTTTGCTTTTAGTTAGTTGCACGGTGGGTTTTCTTGGGGTTTTTTTTTTCCTTTTTTTCTATTGATATATATATATAAAATTTAGTATACTATTATGTTATCTTGGTTTCTTATGTTTAAATTACATTGTTTGTAGTATTCTTTTTTGGTATTGATACCTTCTGTAATTTTATTATATTTTAACATTGTATTAATGTTTATATGGCTTACCTTTTTGTATACTTATTCAATAAAAAGATTTAAAAAGAAAGAAAAAAAAATGATAATATCGAACCTGCCTCTACCACTTCTACTGGAAGTTCGTTCAATACTTACTTCAAGCTCCCCTGTCCTCCCCTGATAATTGACTTATCACTATATTCATGGGAGAAAAATATGCGCTGTGTTTAATATTAAATTCGGTAGATAAATCCTTTTAGAAACGAAATTGAGTGTATTAGCCACTTATCACCTATATTCTGGTCGTGATTAACACCCCCACCCCCCCCGCCCCCAAACAGAATCGCAAATACGATTTGTAGAAAAAAATCGGCTGGTACACACATGTGCACGTCACGCATGCGCACTGATGCCCACGCAAGGCTTCATGGTCATTGTAGTCTTTCTTGGGGTAAACACAACGTATTTGACTACTACTCTTGTCCGTTGGCAACCCTACCCACCCCACCGGGTCGGCTGGTCCACAAGAATATTGTCAATATTAAACTGGTCCGCAGTGCAAAAAAGGTTGGGGACCCCTGCTGTAATGTATGTATAAGATCCCTGGACTTTTTTTCATCCTATTTGTCAGTGGAATTTAATGGCCCTCTTTTGGTGCTCCTAATTTTCTGCTTGAGTTCTTTCATGCTTTCTTTATATTTCTCAAAGTTCCTGTTTGAGTTCCACTTCCTTAACCTTGTGTCTGCTTCCTTTTTCTTTATGACTTGATTTAAAACCTCTTGTCATTCAGGGCTGTCTTAACCCTGCTATCCTTGCCCTTCCTCTTTACTGGATCACACTAATCCTGGACTCAGATCAACTGCTCCTTAAACAACCTACGCATCAGATGTGGCCTTGTACACTAACAGTTACTGTCCACTTATTTGCAGTGGTTGCTGTGAAATTTTTATTTATTTAGAGATACAGCGTGATAACATGCATCTTAATGCATGTATGCATTTCTAAATGACAATAAAAGAGGACTGAGTGTTCTCATAATCTAATCTGACAGATCCTTCTGGCCCAACAAGCCCATTCTGGCCCACCAAGCCCACACTGCCCAGTTACACCCATGTGACAAAGTAGGCTACTTTCCAATTTGTGTTTGGGATGTGGGAGGATACTGGAGCACATGGAGGAAATCCACGCGGTCAAGGGGAGAATGTACAAACTCCTTCCAGACGGTGGGATGAATTGAGTCCGTGTCGTTGGTGTTGTAAAGTATAACACAAATTGCTAAGCTATCATGCTGCCCCAAATAATTTGCCCTGCCTCAGAAAAATGCTTTCTCCCTAGGTCCAGACTTAGTCTTTTTCGTAACCGCCATAAAGCTGAAGGAATTGTTAGTAGTTTTCAAAAGGCTCTCCCACTGAAATGCCAGTCATCTGGCCAAGATCCTCTCCGAATACAGTATCCGTAATTAGTGTGGTTCCCCTTAAGGTTGGACTACCCACAAAATGATACGAGAAATGGAACTAGCAAATTCTGCTTGTCACCTACTACAGCAATCCTGCTGCTTTTGCACCTCTCCATGATCTGTCTCCTGCTGGCAGTTGGGAAGACCATAGTATAACCTACTGTAATGATAACAGCTTTCTTAGTTTTCAGCTCTATCCATATTGCCTCAGCCCTCCAGTGTCCTATCTGAGTGCAGCTGTACTGTTTTCTTTGAGCCGTTGTGCAACTCCCCCACCTCTTTTGCATTTCCCTCATTCATGGAGCATTTCAGCTGTCAGTACTGCCCCTCTCTGTCAAGACCCTATAATGGCCACACGTCATGGTTTGTACACTAATAGGCTCTGAGTTCATCTGCATTACATGTAATACTCCTTGCCTTGAAATAGACACATTCAAGCCTATCAGTCCTACCATGTTGATTAACCTGGCTCTACCTGTCTTTTCTATCAGACTTTTCTAACTCCCTCAATCCCTCCACTTGCTGACTGGCTACTCCTCACCTGCCTCCAAACTACCGGTAGTTTAAACTCTGCTGACTGCTACCAGCAGGCATTGATGATGCTCCTGTTTGGATTCTTATACAGATCCAACCTGCCCTGGAAGGGAAGCCCAATGATCATCGTCACTCCTTAATACATGTGAAACTGTACTGCCTTTCTATTCCTTGTCTTTCTAACACTGAGCTGGCACTACCATTTGTGTCCGTTGATCCCTTTTTCTCAAACACAAAATACTCTGCAGATGCTGGGGTCAAAGCAACACTCACAACAGGCTGGAGGAACTCAGCAGGTCGGGCTGCATCGGTGGAAAAGATCAGTCGATGGTTTGGGCCGGAACCCTTCGTCAGAACTGTAGGGGGAAGGGGCAGAGGCCAGTAGCCACCCACTTCAACTCTGCTTCCCACTCCCATTCAGATATGTCCATACATAGCCTCCTCTACTGCCATGATGAGGCTAAACTCAGGTTGGAGGAGCAACACCTCATATACCGTCCAGGTAGTCTCCAGCCCCTTGGTATGAACATAGAATTCTCCAACTTCCGGTAATTCCCTCCCCCTCCCTTCCCCTATCCCTATGTCACTCTGCCCCCTCCCCCAGCTGCCTATCACCTCCCTCTTGGTTCCGCCTCCTTCACTACCCATTGTGTTTTCCCCTATTCCTCCTTCACCTTTCCTGCCTATCACCTCCCTGCTTCACCTTCCCCACCCCTTTGTCTTTCCCCTTACTGGTTTTTCACCTGGAACCTACCAGCCTTCTCCTTCCCACCCTCCCCCCACCTTTTTTATAGGGCCTCTGCCCCTTCCCTCTTCAGTCCTGACGAAGGGTCGAAACGTTGACCAATCTTTTCCACGGATGCTGCCCGACCTGCTGAGTTCCTCCAGCGTGTTGTGAGTGTTGCTTTGATCCCTTTTTCTCACCATCCAATCACAAGTATTCCCTTTGTTTTCTTTCACCCCACATGTGGTCGTGCTCTCTAATATTCCCCAGTTTAAGTGAATGGTGATCAACAGAAACATTAACTCAGATTGCTTTCTATATTGGCTGGATGTTCCCCGATTCATTTTTTATTTTTTTAATTTTCAGCATTTGCAATTATTTCTTTTCAACATCAGTTCATTGTTAATGAAAGACAGTGAAAGTTAAGTTTCATTTCTCTTAAATATGCTGCGGCTTTCATAAGATAGCTAATCTGCTTCTGTTTTGCCACATGATATCTTGCATGAATAATCTTTGAAAAATTAATAGACTAATATATATCTATAATTTCCGTAATGTTTGTTGAAATCATTCTCGACATTCCATGCCTTTATTTTGACTTTTTTTCTTTCTCAGCCTAATAATGGTTGCTATAGTTACATTCATGCAGGAAGAGAACCTTTTGTATTACTATTTTCTTTAAGCACTACTTCATACAGTGATAGGTCACTGATTCTGGCATCAGATTTCATAATCTCATGGTGCAGTGAGTCACTAGTAAAGCTTAAAAACAAAAGGCTGGAAGCTTTCGACAGCTTAGTCAGTTTCTCAGAAACGAGGTGATGTTTTGAATCAGTGAGTGCCTTTCGTAAGAACTGGGAAATGAATCTTTTATTGTGAACATCCTGTCTGTTGTGTCTCTCCTACGTCATGTTCCCTTCCAGTAAGATGGAAGTGTGCTCGGTCATGCCGTCTTCTATGGGGTCATCTAAAGGTGCTATGTCTTTTTAAGCATTTTATTTTGCAATTGCAAGTCCCTGCTGGACATTAAGAAATTAAAGTACTGCAGGTCTAACCCATCAGCAAGTTGCTTGTTGGCAAAGAAACTGGAGGAGCTGGACTTCGTGCAGCATGTGCTGCTGCCTGCATCAGAAGGGCGTCAAAGGAGTCCGTACGTGAAGGAGGCGTTCAGATTAACAGCGAGTGATCATCTTCGTCACATTTCTTGTGATCACAAGACCCTGTTGGACATTGATCATGTGGAATGCTGCATGTCCGATTCACTGGTTTATTGGTGGGTGACAGGGGAGCTGTGTGGCCTCGGTCATAGTGAGGACAAGGCCTCAAGCCACGCAGGAGAGAGGCGTCAGAGTTGGTGCCTCCCGCCAGATTTCCAGAGGCAGTGTGGTGCGATGTCCAAGCTGGAGTCTGTGCTGTCCTGCAGTGTTTGCTTGGCAGAAGACAAGCAATATTGTGTTTGTCTGCGGGTGGTTGCAATATTCATGAACTCAGGGTCCTGAACTATATTTTTTGTGTGATATGTTACTGGTATCTGATTTGTGCTCTATGTGCTTTGTGTTGTTTTTTTTTTAATTTTATTTTTATTTGGATAAGGAATTCACAATTATCATGTACTTTTTTCACACATATAACCTTTTCCATTTTTTTATATGTATAAAACTACAATTATTTATACATTCTTAAGTACACATTGAGATGATATAAAAGGAAAATAAACATTTAAATAGATAATTATGTACTGTGGTAAATCTAACCTATTAGGCTAAGTAATGAAATTAGTTGTTAAGAAAAATGGTAATAATAGTTTCCATACAACCCTTCTGGACCATTTCCACTGGTCCAAAATGTTGCATACAAGCCTATATACCATATATATATACTATATATAGGTGTTTATATCCCAATTTGTTCGTGCTTGTTCCTGCCCGCAGACATAATTATCCAATCCCTATGTACTTATTTACTTAATTTTTTCTTTTTTTTTATCCCTTTCCCAAATCTTTCCCTTTACTTGTGTTAATTCTCTATTTTCCAAAAAAAAAACAAACATTTAGACTAGGGGTGCTTACGTTAGCAATATTACTGTGTTGATGAGAACAGCAATATAAATCATTAGGAGAGTCATCTAAAGTCTGCTCGCATTGGGGTAATATATTCAATCCATTTATTCCAGATTTGATAAAATGTTTCTTTTTGAGTTCTCAGGGAGTAAGTCAACTTTTCCATTTTAAATATTTCCAAGATAATTTCGTACCAATCTTCTAATGTAGGTGGTATTGGATTTAGCCATTTTCTAGTGATTGATTTCTTACTTGCCGCTAAGAGGGCCTGCAGCAACTTTATATCTTCCTTCTGTTCAAGGAACAATACATGCCCCAAATAGAGCGTCTCAAAGTTCAGAGGTATCTGGGACCTAAGTACCTTAACTAATGTTCTATGAATACCTTCCCAAAATAGACTTAATTTAGGGCAATCCCAGAAAATATGAAAATGATTTGCCTCCTTGGAGCCGCACCTTCTCCAACACATCACATTTGTATCTTTATATTTTTCCTGATATGGGGTCTTGAAGTATCTTATAATGTTTTTCCAACAATGTTCTCTCCAAGTCAAAGAATTAGTCGAGGACCATTGAAAGCTGCAGATTTTCCCCCAAGCCTCCTCTGAAAGTACCAACCCCGCTTCTTTCTCCCACTTCTCTTTAATGTACAGTGTATTTATATTTTTAGCATGGGAGAGTGCATTATATAGGCGAGAAACTGATTTACTAGGTATTGAACTGCAAGCCGAATTCAGAATCTTGAAAAATTCTAATTCTACTGTTGATAGGTCTGTATATCTACAACTCTGGTTAACATAGTTTCGTATTTGAAGGTACCTAAAAAAGTCATTATGTTCTAGGCCATGTTTGTCCTGCAGGATTTGGAAACTTTGTAATACTCTTTTATCTATAAATGAGAGGTAGGTTGTAAGACCTTTCTTTATCCATAGCTCAAATCTTTTATCTCCTCTGTTGGGAAGGAATTCGGTATCATATGCACACCATCTAAAGAGTTCTAACATGTTATTAATTCCACATGAATTAACCACCTTCTGCCATACTTTTAATGTAAGATTTATCCAAGCATTATTAAATTTTTCCAACTGGGCCATCAATCCTTTGTCAGCTATTGAGGCCTGAAGAGGAAAACTGTCAACTAATCCAAATTCTATTTCCTTCCATCTAGCCTTATATTCCCTATTACACCAATATAACAGAGGGGTTATCTGTGAGGCATAAAAATAATTTCTCAGGCAAGGAAGAACCATACCTCCTCCTTCCTTCCCTAACTGTAAGGTGTTATATCGAATTCTAGGTTTCCTTCCTTGCCAAATGAAGCGGGAAATGCATTTGTCCCATTCCCTGAATTGATTATCATCCACCTCCACTGGTAAAGTACGGAAAAGATATAATAACCGAGGAAGAATATTCATTTTTATAGTATTTATCCTTGAATTTAAACTTAAAAAGGGGATAAGATTCCATCTATGCATATCTGCTTTTATCTCTGAGATTAATGGCCCATAATTTACCTGTGACAGTGTTGAAAGATCCTTCGGCAGGGTTATTCCTAAATATTTTAATGATTTAGCTTCCCACTTAAGATCGTATGTATCCTGCAATTTTTTGGATGGTGTATAATTTAGGGACATAACCTGCGTTTTCTTTACATTTATTTTATAACCTGATATTTTCCCAAAGTCATCCAACAGTGTAAACAATCCTATAAATGATTTTTCTGGTTCACTCAGATAGACCAAAACATCGTCTGCGAATAACGCCACTTTCTGTTCAATCCCTGCCACCTTGATACCTTTTACGATTTCGCTCTGTCTTATTAGTTGAGCAAGTGGTTCAATATATAGCGCAAAAAGGAGAGGAGAAATTGGGCATCCCTGTCTAGTGCCTCTCTCTAAAATGAAGGAGTCAGAGAGGTCCCCATTTATCTTAATTCGGGCTGTAGGGCTGTCATATAGAGTCTGAATTACTTTAATAAACCTTTCTTGAAAGCCGAATCTTTCTAACACTGTATAGGAATGTCCAACTAACCGAATCAAAAGCTTTCTCAGCGTCCAATCCTACTACCATTGTCTCTGTCTCGTTCTTATTAACCTGTTCTAATATGTGCAGAGTTCTCCTTATGTTGTCCTGTGTTTGTCTTTGTTGAATAAATCCAGTCTGGTCTAAATGGATTAGGCCAGGTAAAAGCTTTTCCAATCTGCGCGCTAATATAGATGTAAATAGTTTGTAATCTAAATTAAGAACACTAATTGGCCGATAATTGCCACATTCTAGTTTATCTTTACCCTCTTTAGGAATAACTGAAATAATCGCTTCTCTCCAGGAAGGTGGAGTTTCTCCTCTCTGCAAGATCCAACTAAAGGTGTTAAGTAGTAATGGGGCTAACTGTGTCTTCAGGGACTTGTACCACTCTGAGGTAAACCCATCAGAACCCGGGGACTTTCCAGCCTTTAACCTAGAGATGGCCACGTTCAGTTCTTTGACAGTTACTGGTTCTAATAAACTTTCATTTTGTAAATCTGTAAGTTTAGGTAGATCTAAAAAATTCAATACACTGTCTATATAGGGCTCATTGGGGGCCCGGGGTTGGGAGTACAGCTCTCGATAATATGTTTCAAAACTCTCTTGAATTTTCCCTATTGTACTCTCCACAAGCTTTGTCTTTGGATTCTTTATTTTATGAATTGTATTGTCTGCTTGTTGTTTTTGTAATTTATATGCTAATAATCTAGCTGATTTACCTCCTACTTCATAATTCTTTTGTCTCAGGTAAAGAAAATTTCTTTGAGTTTCCAACGTATAAATATCATCAATTTCACTTTGCAATTTCCTTATTTCCTGTTTTCGATTTGAATTACTTTTGTTGCTATCTACAACTTGAAGTTGTTTTAATTTTCCTTGAAGGTCTAGATATTCTTTGATTTCTCCCCTTAATCTCTCCATTACTTTCGGGTTATTGAGTATATGTGAGTTTAGCCTCCATAGTGTTTTCCTCATTTTCCTTTCCAGGATTAGAGACATAGAGACTGGGCTATGATCCGACAGATCAATTATTGCAATATTACAGTTTTTTATCCTGAGTCTATCTGTATTAAAGATAAAGAAATAGTCTATCCTTGAATAGGCTGAATGAGGGAAAGAGTAATATGTATAATCTTTACTAGTAGGGTGTAATTCCCTCCAGACATCTATAATTCCCAACTCCTCCATCAATGAATTCACTTTCCGAGTCAGAGGTTTATTCTGAGTAACTATTCTTGAAGAATCTAATATAGGATTTAATCTAATATTAAAATCCCCTCCACAAATTACTACCCCTCGAGAACTGACCATTAGGTCAAAAATGTGTCTATAAAATGACCATTCACTACCTGGAGGAGCATAAACATTCAGCAATGTTATTTCTGTACCTTCTATTCTTCCTGTGATTTTTACAAACCGTCCTTCTTTGTCTCTGGTCTCTGAAATATGTTCATAATTAAGAGTACTTGATATTAAAGTAGCTACCCCTCTTTTGTGACTCAATTTATATGATGAATAAAATACATGCTTAAAGCCCATTCTTTTTAATTTTCCATGTTCAGATTGGCTCATATGTGTTTCCTGGAGGAAAGCTATTTGTGCCCTCTCTTTTTTCAATTTAGACATAATCTTATTTCTTTTAATTGGATTCAAAACCCCATTAACATTATAGGAAATTATTTTTACCAATTCAGTTTGCATTTTTCTCTAGTAGAAAAAAAGCACTCTCCTTTTCTAACCAAACAGTAAGCAATCCCTTCTCAACAGTAAACCAAGACATATAACCACACCCTAGACATTTCTGAATGTATAACATTTGAAAATTTTTCCCGACTTCCCACAGTGAGGCCTGAGCACCGACCCGCCTCCGTTCAGAGGGATAACCTCTATCTTCACCCTGTGTTAGAGGGCCCTCAGCAGTTTGAATAATCATAGAGAATTTTCTCCTATTTATGTCTCGACCATATTGCTATCATTCAAGTTATTCCACCTAGTTTATTTTCAGTTACCAGTTTTCATTTTACTTTTAAGTCCGATTTACTCTTTTCAGTCATTTCTCTTAATTAATCTGTATTCTCTGTGCATTCGCGTCTGAATATTTGCAGCTTTTCCTTGTAGTTTGACACTCTGGTTCGAGTGGAGCGTCCTCGCCCCACTAACTGCCACGACTTCTGCCGAATCCTCTCCAGTAGCGACTCCGGTTGGGTGATAACTTTAATAGGTAGTCTCCGGTCCGCCAGGTCCAACGTTGCCTCCTCCACCGTAGCGTAAGTTTTTGTCCCTTCGTCGTAAAAGACTCTCAGCCGAGCTGGATACAGGGTCTGGAATCTGATGTTGTTTTCCTTCAGGACGCTCCGTGTTTCCGTATATTCCTTCCGTCTGGCAAGAATCCCCGGTGCGTAGTCGTGGTCTAAACTGATTTTGCAGTTGTTCCACATGAAACTTTTCTTTTGCCATGCTCTTTTAAGCGCCTCTTCCTTCGTTCTGTAACTGAGAAATCTGATCAGAATCGATCTGGGCTGGGCGCCTGCCGGAGGCTGTGGTGCCAACGCGCGGTGAGCCCTTTCTATCTGTAGGTCTTTTGCGGCCGGTATATCAAGGTTCTCTCTAAGCAGCTTCTCCACGAAGGGAATCATCAATCCGGGTTTACCTTCGGTTCCTTCGGGAACTCCATAGATCCTCACATTTTCCCTTCTCGAGCGCCCTTCTTGATCTATTAGTTTCCACTGGAGCTGGTCTTGTAGCTTCAGCATTTCTGCTATCACTTCCTCGGCGTTTTGTAGCTTCTCTTCAATTCCAACAATCCTCGCTTCGGCTTCATCTATCCGCGAGTTAGTTTTTACCATTTCTCCTTTAATATCTTCCAGCTGTTTGCTGTTATCTTGTCGGAACTCGCGAATCTCTCTGAGAATCAAAGACAGAGTCACCGATTCCCCCTCATTATCTCCGTCCTGGCTTGCCATGGGGGAGCTAGGCCCGTCGCCTTGCTGCATCTCTTTATATTTTATCAGCCTTCGAAGCGGACTTTTTATTCTTGTTCTTAGAAATCATCCTTGCCCCTTTTATTAATATAGTTATGCAATATTAAGTATTTGTCTAAATTCGATTTTGGGGCAGTTTACCTTCTTTTTTGTCGAGAGACCTTTTCCTTACGCCGCCATTCCCTTGATGACCTGGAAGTCCTCCGCTTTGTGTTGTTTACGACTGTTGGTACTGTGATTTGTGCCTTGGCCCCAGAGGAAAGCTGTTTACTTTCGCTGCATTCGTGGGTATACATATATGGTTGAATGATGATTAAACTTGAACTTCTAGTTACCTATCTGTGGCCAAAATGCAACTGGGCCCTACAGCGCCTTTTCAAAAGTAAACTTCATTGATTTTTAGAAAATATTTCAGACATTTATGGGGAAAACTGAAGTGGATGGATTTTTACAAACTGACAGTGGTTAAATGTTAAATAGTATTTGCACTAATTTTATTGGAGAAATCTTGAAAATGATCAGTGAAGTCTTTACTTCAGTCTCAGCTGTGTCCCAATATACACCAAGCAATTTCTTAAAGGGAGTGAAAAGGGGAAGCACATCATTGATAAAATGGTACAGTTCTCCCTGGGTTCTGATAGTGTTATGGGTTGAAATGTATTGTAACTTAACAGGAAGTACTGTTCATGATGGTGGTTAACTTAACTTGCTCTGGGATTTCCCATTTATAGGCCTCTTCAAGGTGAAGTGTAAGGAGGAACAAGTCACAGCCAAGGCTGGAGATGATGATGTCATCCAGTGCCGATTTTACCGTGGAAATAAATTTGGAAGTCTGGCTTTTGTTTGGAAGAAGGTGGATACTAAGGGGATTGTCTACAATTATTCGTGGAGTCAAGTCAATCAGACAGAGCATGATCCCAGCTACCACAACCGCGCAGAGGTCTTTGCCAGTGAGATCCCTGAAGGGAACTTGTCCCTGAGACTGAGGAATGTGTCTCTGTCAGATGCTGGAATCTATAAGCTCCATGTCTCCAGCCGATCTCAAAGTACCGATGCACAAGTCTTCCTCAGCATCCGAGGTAAGGATGGGAGAATCTTGTTTTCCTGTCTGAAAAAAATGAATTAATTGCTTCTTCCAAAAATTCCTGTACAGGTATCAGTCTGATCATGATTGGAGCAAAGCTGTGTTTAAACTTGGATACTAAACTGAAAAGTTTTTTTTAGATATATCTATATATGTATATAAAATCAAAATTAAATCCTGTCCTGGGCTTTGTTTGTGTTCCTTTCCTCAATCTGCGCCCAGTATCTTTCCACAGTGGCTCAGCAAGTCCAGAAAATCGTGTGGTGGGATTGGGATCCTGGCCTGAGACTCTTTGCTATTACTTGTGGTCGTATGTCAGAGCCCTAACACAATGTGCCACATTGCTGACTCCTTATTCATCAGTGCTTTATAAAAGCAGAAGGGATCTGGAGATGAGTACTTTCACCTGGAAGTACTGCTTCTCCCACCTGGACAAGGTAATTTAAAACCTATGCCATGCCTTGTGCCTCGGAATGCGTTGTGTCTGTCGTCTGGTTGAGCTGATTAAAGTATAATCCATACTGGTTAGCGTAAGGTAATAGATTTGATCAACAAGGAATAAAATGGCAGCTGCTTAATATCAGGCTTGAGAGCATGGTTGCGCTCTGAGCAAAATGGTTTGTATTATTGCCTTAGTTCCTTGGATTTGCTTTCGTCAGCAGGGCAAGCATCCAAGTCCATTGCCCTGGTCGCCCAGAGATGGGGTGATAACTGGGATGCTTCAGAGGCAGAAATACATTGATCATGTTTGATAGGATTTGGGGTTCAAGAACAAGTCGAGCCAAGTTTCCAGTGGGTCAGTTGGGATTTATGGAGATCTGTGGCTACTTTTTGTTGGTGCCAGCTTTTACCTCTGAATTTCCCAAAAAAAAAAAAAAAAAAATTTCCCCTAATAGGCAAGGGCAGATAGCGTGATATCATCGAGCTGGTCTTAGAAGATGGGGCTTCTGTTCATACATGAGCTCAGGGTTTAAGCTGTGCAGCTTTATATGTGTTTGGCCGCAGTGTACTGGAAGCAAATGGGTTTAGCCCTTTTTCAAATGGCCTAACGTTGTAAAGTCCCACATAGAGAAGCTGCTATGGTTAGGTTCATTGGAGGCTTCAAGCTGTGTAGTAAGGTGTTGCCATTCCCTGCTGAAGTCTAGGTTTGCAGCATTTCAAATTGGGTAAGGCTGACCTTCAACAGAGGTCGACTTGATTTCTTGTAAAGCCATCAGAAATGCTAAGAGTCAGTACTAGTCCAAATTGAGTCCCTGAGATCAGGGCTTAAGTACTGTAATGGGCTTCTTAATCAAAGTCAGGCAGCGTGTTGGCAGCAGCACATCCCTTCCCATTGACCTTAATGTTTTGAACAGAAGGAAATGGGTAGGTCACCACCCACCCTGACAGCCTCCAATGCACCGCAGTCACTGTTGTGGATGTAAAACCTGTCCTCCGAGAGTGAAACCACACAAAACATCATTTGCAGATGGTGTCTGTGGTTGTTTCCCGAGATCCTGTGCAGATCAGCTGGGGGTATTTACAGTTATTTTTAACCTCTCCCTTCTTCAGTTTGAACTACTAACATCCTGGTACCCAAGAAAAACACGATAATGTGCAAAAAATAAAATCAAGAGAATGTGACTTAACTGTTGCTGTCCAGTGGCTCTGGCATCTGCATTGAGAAGCTGGTCATGGCGCACACTAACTTCTAGACAATCAAGACCTACTGTAATTTACCTACCACTGAAAGAGAGCTACAGATGACACCCCCTCCCTGGCCCCATACTCGTTGATGTCTGGACATAAAGGCACCTACGTCAGACTATTGTTTATTGACTAAGATGCTGCCTTCAATAACATTATTGCAAGCGAACTCATCACCAAATGCCAGACCATAGGATTAAATACCTCCCTCTGCAACTGAATCTAACTCCATCTACAAGTTTTCAAATGATACGTTATAGTGGCCACATCTCCAATCACAAAGAGTCAGATGCAGAGCCTAGTGACATAGTTTCATGACAACAACCTTTCCCTCCATCTCAGTAAAACAAAAGAGCTAGTCATTGACTCCAAGGAGGTTGTGGGGGAAAAGCAGTGCACATGTTCCTATCTACATTAATGGTGCTGAGGTGGAGCTTCAAGTTCTGAGGAGTAAACATCACCGATAGCCTGTTCTAGTAAACCACATTGACACAACGGCCAAGAAAGCTCAACAATGCCTCTATTCTTCATGAAGTTAAGAAATTTGGCATGTTCCCTTTGACTCTCACTATTCCTTATCAATACACCACATAAAGCATTCTATCTGGATGCATCATGGCTTAGTATAGCAACTGCTCTGCACATGACTGCAAGAAACTGCAGAGTGTTGTGGACACAGCTCAGCACATCACAGAAATCAGCTTCCCCTCCATGGACTCTTGTCTACACTTCTTGCTGCCCTAGTAAAGCAGCCAGCAGATGCAAAGACTCCATCCACCATGGATATACCCGCTTCCCCTCTTCCATTGGGCAGAAGATACAAGAGCTTGAAAACACGTACCAGCAGGCACAAGGCTAGTTTCTATCCTGCTGCAATAAGACTATGAAATGGTTCCCTAGTATGATAAGATGAATTCCTCACCTCACAATCTACCTTGCTATGATCTTGCACTTTATTATGTGCCTACACTGCACTTTCTCTATAGCTGTTACACCTTACTTTGCATTGTTATTGTTTTTGCCTTGCTCTGCTTCACATGGAATGGAATAGTTTGATCTGTATGAACAGTGCCAAAGTATTTTTTCACTGTCCAGGAGTACAATTGACCACAGTAGAACAATACCAGGCAATCTCTGCATTCTCCTCTCAGCAGGCAGAGCCAGAAGTAGTGTGGAGTTGAGATGTGCTGTAGTCCTCAGTGAGTGTCAGGCCAAAGGACATAGGAGCAGAATTAGGCCGGTTGGTCCATTGAAGCTGCTCTGCTGTTCCATTATGGCGCAACCCCATACTCTTATCTTCTCTCATAACTTTTGATATCCTGACTAATCAAGAACCCATTAACCTCCGCTTTAAATATACTTGGTGACTTGGCCTCTGCAGCAATCTGTGGCAATGACATTCACCACCCAATAGCTAAGTAAATGCCTCCTCATCTCTGTTCAAAAGAAATGTCCCTCTAGTCTGAGGCTGTGCTCACTGGTTCTAGACTCCACCCGCACCCCCCTATAGGAAACATCCCACTCCATCTAGGCTTTTGAATATTCAGTAGGTTTCAGTGAGATCCCCCTCTCATTCTTCGAAACTCCAGTGACTACAGGCCCAAAAGTATGTTAATCCTTTTATTTCTGGATCATTCTCCAGTACCAGCATATGGAGCCCTAAACATTTGACAGTACTCCAAGTGCACTCTGATTAATGCCTGTACAGCCTCATCATTGTTAGCAGAAGAGTCCCATCTGTATCACCCCCTAACCGCCACCACCCCAACCAAGCTCCACCAGGCACAGGGAGTATTTAGAGTTTCTGCAGACAGAACCTCGTCAGAGAAGAGTTTGATATAGAATCCTGTTGAACAAACCAGTATAGGCAAACCCTGTGTAATAGCAGTTTGGGTAATGAAAGTTTGCTCATACAGAATTTGTAAATCATGACTGGAAAAAAAATTTTGACGTAGAATATAAATTCGATCTTACAGAGTTTATGTGGGAAGAAAATGAAAGGTTTTTTTTCAACTCTTATTTCTTGAGGCATGCGCAGTTGATTTAACTTTGTTTTGCAGAAAGTCGTGATGTGGATCACCCCCTAGGACCACAACCCTCCCTCCCCATAATACAGGGGTCATCTGTAATGTAGTTCTGAAATGTTGTAATGGAAGCTAATTTACACACGAGATTCTGCAAAAATTATTTACCTGCGCTCATCTGTTCTTCTGAATTGGGTTAGAGGGTGGGCTAGGACATGAGAAGCTTAGTAAACCCTTTACAAACAGTTATCTTTGTAAACTCCTTCCCCTTAAGGGAGCAGGCAGGACCTCGCTTTAAAATGACTACCAAAAGATAGCCACATCATATGTGGTACAACTCCTTCAGTGGGGTGTCTGCTCCATTCTTTGGATAAGGGGCTTGTGGACATTGAGTGCTGCTCTCTGAGCCATATTCCTTCCATAATGGATGTCTTCCTCACACTTTCAACAGGAGTTGGTTAAGGGAGTGGGTGGGACTAAATACTGGAGGATACTGATCTTAGGAGACTGAGGGATATGAACTAATGTACGAGTAAAGTATGGCTGAGTTCAGATTCATTTATTTATCAGGTGTACTTTGAAACATACAGTTAAAAGCGTTAACAACCAACACATCTGGGTGTAGCCCACAAGTGTCGCTGCACGTTCCAGTGGAGGATGGAGTGACTAGGTTGTTTACAGGTGATGGGATTGGGGGAGGGGTAACAGGTACTGCTTCTTGACAACTTTCCCCTTGGACAATGCATACCAGCTGAGTGCACAGAAGGTAGCAGTACCCAAGACGTAGCTGAAAGATTTGGCATCCCTTTCAATTGTTATTGTGTAACGAATCAATGATTTGAATGAATTGAAAGTGGTTGTATATTGTGGAGTACAAGGGTACTGAGTTTGTTTTCTGTGCCAGCTTCCGTCCTGCACTGGCTCTGGGGCATGGAGCTAGTCCCCAGCCAAGGCTGATATCCCGAACGATGTACACAGGAGGCTGGGAGAGCGGCAAGAGCAGGATTGAGCAAGGAGCGGAAGTCTGAATACATAACAAGATTCTTTTGCCAGGGGTGACAACGGAAGATCCATCGGGGCCCGTCTCTTGGTTTAGCCTTCGATCTGCTGCTTCAGGCTGCCGTGCTTTAACATCTCTTGGAATTTAACCTGACCAGAAAATCCCTGACGTGTGATGTCCTTTATCAGAGCCAAGAAAGAAATGACCTGCTGAAGAACATTCAATTCAAACTAATGTATTTCTTTATGTAATCATTAGTTAAAACAATAGAGCAGAGTAGCCCCCCTTTGACCCATTGTGCCCTGAAACCATTGACCATCAGTGCTCTGGTCCCACTCCATAATAATCCACACCCTTACATTTATCAATTCTTTCCGCATCAAGATTTTATCCAATTCCCTATTTCAAGTCCTTGGAGAATCTTTCTAAGGCCCCTTTAGGAAACACATTCAAGATCACCAGATATGTTCCTGTTGTTCTACTCATTTCAAACATCACATAATTTTGAATGCCCCAATTAAATCTTGCCTTTTTATGCTGCAAGGTGAATAACATCTTCAAACAGTAACTGTCTTCTGCAGCTTCCTCCCAAGCTTTGACCCACTTTGACCCACCCCCCACACCCACCTTCCTGAAAATCAGAACGCAGAATTAGATTAAGTTGTAATCATTGAGCAATTTTACCCAATGCCCCTGTTTCCAAGTTCTGTTCACAAGACCATAGACCATAAGACTGGAACAGAAACAGGCGATTTGGTCCATCCATCATGGCTGATTTTTTTCTTTATTCCCCAATCTCCTACCTTTTCCCCATTATCTTTTACTTTCTGACTAATTAGGAATCTATCAACCTCTGGCCTCCATGGCCATCTGTGGCGATTAAATTCCACAGATTCACCACCCTTTGGCTAAAGAAATTCCTCCTTATCTCTGTTCTGAAGTGATATTCTTGTATTCTGAGGCTGTGTCCTCTGGTGCTTGACCCTCGTCCCCCTTCTCACTATAAGAACGGATCTCCACATCCACTCTATCTAGGCCTTTCATTATTGATGGTTTCCAACCCCAATCATCCTCAACATGACCTACACCATCATTTTCCATCCCTTCTCCCCTCTACAAGCTTAAAGTTGGTCAGTGATTCACAAGCTGATCCAGATGGACAATATTGGCAGTGTTGCAAGGAGATCTAATGAGGTAAGATTTCTTCTGTCCTGTTGGCTTGGTTCAGACTGTTTACTTTTTGCCTTGCAGCTCTCGGCACACAGCCAGTCATTCATTCGTCTGGTGACGACCTGGGACTGTTGGTGCTGGTCTGCGAGTCTTCTGGGTGGTACCCAGCTCCCAGTGTCACCTGGGAAAATGGATTAGGCAAGAATCTGACCAGGCACTCGCACACAGAGCATTTTAATTGCAAAGGTGGCAGTGTCTGTGTGAAGAGCACGTTAGAGCTGATGAACTGGCCCACCGGCAACTACACATGCACAATGTGGGACCAGCAATTGGATGAAGGATTATCAACAACTTTCTCCTTGAGTGAGTATGTTCTGCTGTGTGGACGGAATATCAATTGCACTGGCCCGTGTCTGAGCATATCGAATCAGGCCTATGTTGGATGGGATTCTGTATTTCTGTTTCACCTCCGGTTTGGGCATCGCTTTATGTACAGTTGCGAGTAAAAGTTTGTGAACCCTTCGCAATTACTTGGTTTTCTGCATTAATTACTCAAAGTGTGGTCTGACCTTCATCTAAGTCATAATAATAGACAAATTCAATCTCCCTGAACTAATAACACATAAACAATACTGAGTACACCATTTAAATAATCACAGTCCAGGTTCAAAAATGTATGTAAACCTCTGGAGTAATATCTTCTGAAAAAGCTATTTGGAATCAGATGTTCCAATTAATGAGATGAAATTGGAGGTGTAGGTTGTAGGGGTGTGAAATGTGAGGAGGATGTTATGAGAATGCAGGGTGACTTGGACAGGCTGGGTGAGCGGGCAGATGCAGTTTAATGTGGATAACTGTGAGGTTATCCACTTTGGTGATAAGAACAGGAAGGCAGATTATTATCTAAATGGAGTCGTTAGGAAAAGGGGAAGTAGAACGAGATCTAGGTGTTCTTGTACATCAGTCACTGAAAGCAAGCATGCAAGTACAGCAGGCAGTGAAGAAAGCTAATGGCAGGCTGGCCTTCATAACAGGGGGAATTGAGTATAAGAGCAAAGAGGTCCTTTTGCAGTTGTACGGGGCCCTGGTGAGACCACACCTGGAGTACTGTGTGCAGTTTTAGTCTCCAAATTTGAGGAAGGACATTCTTGCTATTGAGGAAGTGCAGCATAGGTTCACAAGGTTAATTCCCGGGATGGCGGGACTGTCATATGTTGAAAGATTGGAGCAACTGGGCTTGTATACTCTGGAATTTAGAAGGCTGAGAGGGGATCTTATTGAAACATATAAGATTATTAAGGGATTGGACACGCTGGAGGCAGGAAGCATGTTCCCGCTGATGGGTGAGTCCAGAACCAGAGGTCACAGTTTAAGAATAAGGGGTAGGCATTTAGAGCAGAGTTGAGGAAAAACTTTTTCACCCAGAGAGTGGTGGATATATGGAATGCTCTGCCCCAGAAGGCTGTGGAGGTCAAGTCTCTGGATGTTTTCAAGAAAGAGATGGATAGAGCTCTTAAAGATAATGGAATCAAAGGTTATGGGGATAAGGCAGGAAATGGATACTGATTGTGGATAATCAGCCATGATCACAGTGAATGGTGGTGCTGGCTCGAAGGGCGGAATGGCCTACTCCTGCACCTCTTGTCTATTGTCTATAATAAGAATTGTAGAGATACATGAAGCTGGAAAAGGCTACAGAAGTATTTCTAAAGATCTGTGTGTTCATCAGTCCACAGTAAGAGAAATTGTCTACACATGAAGGAAATTCAGTGCTGTTGCTACTCTCCCTAGGAGTGGACCTGCATCAAGAGCACAATGTGCAATGCTGAAGAAGTTGAAAAAGAACCCAAGGGAAACAGCGAAAGGCCTGCAGAAACCTTTAGAACTTGATAAATCTATTCACTGTAAGGAAGACATTGAACAAGAATGGTGTTCAGGGAAAGACTGTACAGAGGAAACCACTGCTTTCTAAAAACAACATTGCTGCACATCTCAAGTTTGCAAAAGTCCATAATACTTCTGGGACAGTGTTCTGTGGACAGGTGAAACGATAGTTGAATCTTTTGGCAGAAATGCACACTGCTATGTTTGGAGGAAATCCTCATCCCAACTGTGAAGCATAGTGGAAGGAGTATCATAGTTTGGGGCTGCTTTGCTGTCTCAGGGTATAGACAGCTTGTAGTCGTTGAAGGAACAATGAATTCAAAATTGTATCAAGACACTTTACAGAAGAATGTCAGGATAGCAGTCCGTGATCTGAAGCTTAATATAAGTTGGATGATGCAACAAGGCAATGATCCCAACCACAAGAATAAATAAACAACAGAATGCTTTAAAAAGAAGAAAATTGGTTTTTTGGAATGGTCGAGTCAGACACCAGACCTTAACCCAATTGAGATGCTGTGGCGTGTCCTGAAAATGGCTGCTCATGCAAGGGATCCCAGAAATATTGATGAACTGAAACAGTTTTGTATGGAGGAATGGTCAAAAATTCCTCCTTGTTGTTGTGCGAATCTGATCAGCAGCTACAAGAAACGTTTGGTGGAGATTATTGCTGCTAAAGGGGGTTCCATCTGTCATTAAATACAAGGGTTCAGATATTATTTCCAGCCTGGATTTTGAATGGTTAAACAATGTGTTCAATAAAGACATGAAATGTACAATTGTTTGTGTGTTACTAGTTCAGGCAGATTGTGTTTGTCTATTATTGTGACTTAGATGAAGGTCAGACCACATTTTATGAGTAATAAATGCAGAAAACCAGGTTCATTCATAGCTTGTCACATCAGACAGCCAACCACTCTAGTGTTGTTTGGTTGATGTTGAGCAGGTCAGTGTCAGCTAAATCAGGTGAGAGCAGACAGATGTGCAGAACGTGTTCAATGTTCTGCAACCTTTCGCCACACTCACAGGATTTGCTGGTCTTTAAACCCCACTTCACCATATTGTCTCCCGTCCTACAAACTCCCGCTCTCGCTCTGTTGAGAGTGCACCTCTTCCGTCTGTCAAGCAGTGCACTGTCTGGCAACATTTCTGTGGGGTCTTGCACTGTATTGTTTGGTAGGGTTCTGGCTTCTGCTGTTGCCAGAGGTCAATCCTGTATGTTTGGGCGGGATGTTCCGTGCAGTTGTTCCTCCACTGTAGCAAAACTTTTCCTCGATTTTAGGCAGTTGGAAACTGGCACATGATGATGTAGTGGGTGCTGTGGATCCGAGTTCTGTTTACCTTTTTCAATTTTTGTTGTAGTGTGTCTTCGGATCTCTGGGGGAGCAATGCCTGCAACTCTGTAAATGATGTTAGTGGGTGTGGGGCGCAGTGTGCCCGTGATTATTCGGCAGGCTTCGTTAACCAATGGGTCTATTTTCTTCGCATGGGCTGATCTGCCCCACACAGGTGCACAGTATTCTGCAGTGTGCTAGGGCAGTTGATCTAAGTGTGTGAGCATTCGCTCCCCATTTCATGCCTGCTAATTTTTTCAAGAAAGAATTGCGAGAGCCAACTTTCCCTCAGAGTTTTTGGATGTGGGTGGCGAAAGAGAGCGTCCCGTCCAGTGTCACGCCCAGATAAATTGGAGTCGGATGGTGTTCGAGCTCCTCCCCACACCAGAAGATCTTGAGTTTCCGAGCTGCTTCTCGATTCCTCAGGTGGAATGCACACACTTGAGTTTTTGATGGAACCCATTTTTCATAATACTGCTTCATTGCTTCGAGGACTGCGATTTTCTAGGAGGCTTCTTATTAGTTTGACTATGGTTTCGTTCTTTAACATTTTTAGATAATTTCAGTAGAAGGCCTCTGTGATTCAGTGTCGTATGCTGCTGTTAAGTCAACGAATACTGCCCCTGTAATTTGTCGCATTTCGAAGCCATCCTCAATATACTAGGTTAAGTTCAGGACTTGACTGCGGCAAGAGCGGCCTGGCCTGAACCCGGCTTGGTCTAGTGTTAGAAGATCTTCAACTAAGGGGGATATTCTTTCCAGTATGAATCTCTGGTAGAGATTATAGAGGGCGCAGAACAAATAATTGCAAAGGGTTCACAAACTTTTTCTTGCAACTTTAAATATAATGTTTGCCAAATAAAGCAGAAGAAACTAATTGCAATCTGGAGTACTGTGGCAGAAGATTCAGTCATGTGTTTCAGAAGAGAATTAGATAAATGCCACAGAGGAACGAAAAAATAAGACTTTACTGTAGAACTTAGCAACACAGTATAGGCCTTTCTGCCCACAATGTTATGTTGATCTTGTAACCTGCTTTTAGTTCAATCTACCATTTCCCTCCTACCTAGCCGTCCATTTTTTCTATCATCTGTGTGCCTATATAAGAGTTTCTTAAATGCCCCTAATTTATCTGCCTCTACCACCACCCCTGCTAGTGAGTTCATGCACCCACCACTGTGTGAAAGACGTGCCTCTAACATCCCCTCTGAACTTTCCTCTAATCCCCTGAAAATTAAGTCCCCTTGCCATTTCCGCTCTGGAAAAAAGTCCCTGGTATCCATTCGATCTATGCCTCTTATCATCTTGTACACCTTTTACCAAGTCACCTCTCATCCTCCTTCACGCCAAACAAAAATGTCCTGGCTCGCTCAACCTACCCTCATAAGACATACTCTCTAATCCTGCAGAATACTGGTAAATTTCCTCTGCACTCTCTAAAACTTCCACATCCTTCCTATGTTGAGACAACAGGACTGAGCACAATATTCCAAGTGTGGTTTAACGAGAGATTTATAGAGCAGCAATGTATTTTGTCTGTAAGGCAACAGCCTTGGATTTATGATGTCCTTAGAAACATCGAAAAACTACAGCACAATACAGCCCTTCGGTCCACGATGCTATGCCGAACAATTAGTGAGGTGACTGCAGAAGTACTTGCCAACATCTAGCATGAATGATGGTACCACTCCCTATCAGTGGAGTTGATTGAAATTTGTGTTGTGCTAGAAGTTGCAGTTCATGGAACTGCAGTTGGTCAGAGATCAATAACCCTGATATCTGTACAAATGAAAGACCTTGCTACAAGCTGTGTGTGTGTGTGCAGCGAATGTTCTCTACTGAGTCCTGTCCTTGTCTGTTGTGCTACAGAAATAGCATTCCTGACATAGTTACTGCCAGTATTTCATCCCTCCCTTAAAGTTTGGAACTTTACAAAGTAGGCAACCGATGCAAAGAAATGTGGAAGCGTGTGCTGCTTCCTCAGATCCTGATCTCAGGTGCTGTCCGTATGTTTTTTGCATGTTCTCTTTGACTATATTGGCTTCCCTGAGGTGGTTATTTCCCACTACATCACAACCTGTGTGTTAGTCGTTGGGTTAATTGGTCACTTTCATTTACCCCAGTCTAGGCACCAGGCAAATTAGGGTGGTTAATGGAAGTCACAGAGCACAACAGGCCCTTCATCCCGTCTAATCCATGCTGAATAAGTTTCATCGACCTGCACCTGGACCTATAGCTCTCCATATCCCTCCCATCAGTGTACATATCAAAACTTGCCTCTACTATTGCAATCGACACCACACTTGCCAGTTCTGTATGTGAAGAAAAGTAGGTTGCAGGCACTCAAGTAGGGAAATGAGATTGAGATTGTATTGAAACCACTGGCATAGACTCGGGAAAAGTCTGAATGGCTTTCACTGTCATAAAGAATGGTCGTGGATTTTTATTTATTAATCTTTCTAAAGTATAAAATAATTAGAAGATGCTGGAGCGCTCAGCAGGTCAGCCTCGATCTGATATGGAAGAAAGTTCACATTTCAGGTGGATGCAACACAAAATGTGTGGAGGGTCAGGCTGCATCAGTGGAGGGAATTGGACAGTTGACGTTTCGTGTCGAAACCCTCATCTGGACAACCCAAATGAAGGGGCACAACCCAAAATGTCAGCGGCTCATTTCCTTCCATGGATGTTGCCTGACCAGCTACATTCCTTCAGTACTTTACATTTTGCTCCAGATTCTAGTATTTGCAATCTCTTGTGGCTCCTCTTCAGAGAAAAGCCTAGTTCAAATGAAAGATCATGTATTTGAAACATGAAACATTAGCCTTTCTGAAACAGCTGCACATGTTATAGTTGATAGGTTATGTGTTTCCTGTGAGGTGTGGGTGCCAAGTATACTGGTAAACAATGTTAGTATGTTTTGCAGTTCACAGGATACCTTTGGGAACAGTGATTGGTGCTACCGGAGCCAGCATCTGTGCACTTGTCTTGATTTTGGCTGTCTGTTGGAGTTGGTGGTAACAAGTGGGCAATGCAACTGGGGTCCTGTGGTGAGTATCAGGCCATTCAGAGGTGTTATCTAAGCAGATTATGGTTCCCTTCAGTACAACTATAAAATGATCAGAGAAGAAGGAATACAATCAGTTCCTCGTGCTAGCTCTGCCATTCAGTACAATGATGCATGATCTTTTATCTCAGTGTTATTTCCCTGTGTTAAACCCCGTATCCTTGATTCCTTTTATATCCAACGTTTTGTCAGTGTCATTTGACTGGTTGCATCACTGTCTGGTATGGACAAGATTGGAAAAAGCTGCAGAAAGCTGCAAACTTGGCCAGGTCCATCTTGGGCACTTATTGAGAACATCTTCAAAAGGTAATGCCTTAAGAGGAAGGCATCAATTATTAATAACCCCCATCACCCTGAACTTGCCCTCTTCTGGTTGTATTTTATAGTTTTTATGTTCTGTTCTGTGCTGCTGCCGCAAAGAAAAACTGAGCCAAGTTGTTGACAGTCAGAATTGGCCATTTCTACTAGAGGCATAAATAAAGAACAAGTTATCTAAAGATATTGAGGCTTGATATTGTGTCCTTAAGGCTGCCAACACCCAGAGAGAAAATGAGTTGTTCTTCCACAAGCTTGGTCCATGAAGCCACAGACAAAAAAGCCAGAATTGGATGCAGAATTACAGTGACAAAGTTCAAAATAAGTTTATTATTTTAAATACATATATGTCACTATATACTGTCTGATTCATTTTCTTGCAGGCATTCACAATAAATACAAAGTACCACAATAGACTCAGTGAGAAACTACACACAAAGATGGGCAAACAACCAAGGTGCAAAATCAAAAAGAAAAATGAAATAGTAATAGATAAATAAGTAATAAATAAGTGTTTTAGAGTCTTTGCACAGTTGCAGACAGATAACTGGAAGCTTCTACAGATTGAACACTGATGTGTGTTTGGCTTCTCCAATCTAGTGATCATATTGTGAATACCAGATGCAGTACAACAGATTGGAGTAAATGAATCGTTGTTTCAGATAGAAGGACTGTGTGGGTTCCAAGATTGCATCAAGGGAGTGAAGTGACAGGTGTTAAATCTTCTGTTGTTTCATAGCAAAGTGCTATGGGAGAGAATGATTGGTGGGAGCAGAAGAGCAAGTCAGGGGGTTGTGAAGGGAGAGTGGTGAGAGAGAAAGGAATGTGTGTCTGCTGGTAGAATCGTGGAGCTGGCAGAAGTTACAAAAGATGATCAGTTCGGTGTGAAGGCTGATGGACTCAAAGGTAAAGATCAGAATCATGTTTAATATCACTGCATTGTGAAATGCTGACTTCCTCCAGCATTTTGTGTGTATTGCTTTGGATTTCCAGTATCTGCAGATTTTCTTGTGTTTGTGCTTCAACTGTTTATTTCTATGCACAGATGCTACTTGACTCGCTGAATTCTTCCAGCATTTTGTGTTGTTCCAGATTTGCAACATCAGCAGTCTCTGTTGTGTTTGCAGAGGTTGCCCACACCCTCCTCGCTCCTCTATCTGGTGCTGGTTCCATCTGCCCCTTGGTTCCTTTTATCACCTCCTTCACTGATCAGAATCCAGCACTACTTACTTTTGTGTTCCAGTTTATTCCACTCCACCTGCTGTCTCCAACCCTAACACTTTCCACCCCTTCTCTTTCTTTGTCCACCACAGTTTTTCATTCGCTTGCTCAAGCCCTCCTTTTCCCTACAGGGCACAACTTGCCTGTCATTTTACACTCCTCAGTCTACCACCTCAGACTCCCATCTCACCGCTCTCCTCCTGAGCCCTGATGGAGGGTTTCTACCCAAAACATCGACTGGTGGGAAAGCAGTCATTAAGAATCTCCACCATCCGGGCCATGCTCTCTTCTCATTGCTGCCATCAAGGGGAGAGATACAGAAGCCTTCTGTCCCATGCCAGCAGGTTCAGGAGCGGTTATTACCACTCAAACATCAGGCTCGTGAACCTGAGGGGGTAACTTCACTCAGTTCAGCACTGAACTGATTCTACAACCTATGGACTTGTATTCAAAGCCTCTGCAATTCATGTTCTCAGTATTGTTTATTATTATTGTATTTGCACAGTTTGTCTTCATTTGCACATTGGTTCATTGTTAGTCTTCAAGCCTTGGAGAAGAACAGCACAGAAACAAACCATTTGGTCCCTCTAGCCCATGCCAAAACTATTTAAACTGCCTACTCCCATTGACCTGCAACAGGGCCCTCCGTACCCCTACCACCCATGTACCCATCCAAACTTCAATGTTGAAATCTAACTCGCATGCACCACTTGTGTTGGTAGCTCATTCCACACACTCACGATACTCTGTGAAGAGGTTTCACCTCATGTTCCTCTAAAGCCATGATCTCTGTACACACACAACCTCTGTGCAAAAAGCCTGTTTGCCTTTTCCTCACCTATACCCCTTATAATTTTTTTCACCTCTATCAAATGCCCAATCAATCTTCTGTGTTGTAAAGAATACAGTCCAAACCTATTCAGTCTTTCCTTATAAATCAGGTCCTCCAGACCCAGCAACACCATTGTAATTTTTCCCTTTCAACCTTGTTTACATTTTTTCTGTAGGTAGGTGACCAAAACTGCGTACAATACTCCAAATTAGGCCTCACCATTGTCTTATACAACTTGAACATAACAGCCCATCTTCTGTACTCAGTACATTGATTTATGAAGGCCGATATGCCAAAAGCTTTCTTTATGACCCTATCTACTTATGATGCCACTTCCAATGAATTATGGATTATGAATTAAGAATTATGCCTTACTGTCTACTGTGTAAGACCCACCCTGGTTGGTCCTACCGAAGTGCAAAACCTCACATTGTCTCTATTAAATTCCATCTGCCATTTTTCAGTCCACTTTTCCAATTGATGTAAGCCATGATGGCCTTCCTCACTGTCGACTACACCCCAAATCTTGGTGTCATCCACAAATTTGCTGATCCTTCAGTAAGTATTCAGATCATCGATATACAGTAGATGACAAACAACAAAGGACTCAGCACCGATCCCTGCAGCACATCAGTAATCACAGGCCTCCAGTCAGAGAGGCAACCATCTTCTACCATTCTCTGGCTTCTCCCTGAAGCCAATGTATCATCTAATTTACTGCCTCACACCTTTGTGTGTAGCTTTTCATTGATTCCATTGTATTTCTTTGTTTTACTGTGAATGCCCATAAGAAAATGAATCTTGTGGGGTAGTATGTTGTGGCATATATACATTTTGATAATTTACTTTGAAGTTTGGTCATCTCACCTTTCCATTCTGAGCCCTGATACAGGGCTTTGACCCGAACCATCGACATTTCCTTTCCTCCCGCAGATGCTGCAACCATTCTCCCCTTGAGCTGAAGTTGTTCTTGTCTGCCAAAGGTGGTACAGAATTAGATACAGTTGCTCCAGCTGGATCTGACCAATGTTAATATACAGTAGCATCTGGTTGGAATCTTTATCCCAGCCTCTTAAGACCATAACAGGAGGAATTCATCTTATTCTTCCAATTTCCCTACCTCCTCTGCATCTGCATGAGGTTGTTTGTATAGACACTGGTGAGATCAAATTTTGAGTATAATGTGTAGTTCTAATTGCTTACCTACAGGAAGGAGTACAGTGAAAATTTACAAGGATGTTGCTGGGATTTGAGGGCCTGGGTTATAGGAAAATGTTGAATAAGTTAGGACTCTATTCCCTAAAGCATAGGAGAATGAGGAAAATTTGGTCCAGGTGTACACAATTATGAAGGGATAGATAGGGTAAATGCAAGCAGGCTTTTTCCACTGAGGTTTAATGAGACTAGAACTAGAGTCATAGCTTAAGAGTGAAGGATGAAATATTTAAGGGGAATGTGAGGGGGATCTTCTTCACTCAGAGGGTGGTGCAAGTTCCATTGCAACATTTTAAAGAGAAATACACGGTGTGCTGAGGAGCTCAGAAGGTCAGGCAACATCTATGAATGGGAATAAAACGGTCAGCGTTTCCAGCCAAGACTCTTCATTAGTACTCGAATCTTTAAAGCAAGTTTGGATAAGAATGTGGTTGAGAGGGGTATGGAGGACTATGTACCAGGTACAGATCAGTGGGATTGGATAAGATAACTGACACAGGCAAGGTGATCTGGAGGGCCTGTTTCTGTGCTGTAATATTCTGTGTTTCTATGACACAAAGTAAATATTAACCTCTACTCTGGTTAACAGGTTCCCCCTGTGTGACTGTCTATATCACTGAAGACTCTGCTGGTTAAAAGAAACCTCTGGTGCAGATGCAGAACAAACTTGAAGGGGGTGTAAAGCACTTGGCTCCACTCTGTACGCAACAAAGACTCACCTCCTTTCCCATTGACACTAGAGCCAACTGCATCCATGCACTCAACTTTCTTTGAAAGCAGCAATTCCTGTAGTAAACTGCATGGGGAACGATGCTGTCGGCAAAGAACAAAACTATCAAAGACCGGTGCTGTGTTAATGGGTTTGTTTTTGCACTTTACAGTGTGGTACCAGCACTGTGTTGTAGCAAGTGTTCCAATGGTAAACCTGTGTATCGCTGCAAAAACTGACTTCTACAATCAGGGACACTGCAAATCGATTTCTGACAACTATTGAATTTTCAATTTATGACCTGTCTGTAGTTATAGCAGTGACTTTACTGAAACAATAACTGTAGACTCACTCAGTCTGTTTATACCATTGAACCGTGCACTTCAAGGACCATACACGGCTAGCAATGAATAGATTTGGACATCTTATCATCCAGTGAGAAGGAGATTAAACTGGCATAATTAAATTTCTTAAGTGAAGTACAGCATAACTCCTTAAGATGTTGCTGTGGAAGCGAATCTGTATTATTGGGACGGATGGATCCAAGATTCCAGAAGTATTGTAAGGGAAAAGGTGTTTATCTTGGTACAGTTGTCACACTTTTCATTGTAACTTTCAGTCCTTTGGTTTGGAAGTGACATCTCGAAACAATCCAGTGTTCTAACTACTTTCTCTACCTCCCATTTCTTTCACCTGAGAATTGGGGACCCATTGTGGGTAAGGTTTCCTTTTTCACCCTTTCAGGCACGGGATACACTGTCAGAATGATGAGTTAGATTGCAGTAAACTGCAAAGGTTTTGAGTATATGATGATGCAAATAATACTGTTCCACTCCATGCCTCAACCATTTCTCTTTACAAAGTGCCCCAGTCCTGTTCTCCATCAGCTAATCTCTCTGTGAGGATCCAATCTTTAAACAATGTTACATTTATTACAACTGTCTAGGTAATCTCAATTTTTTATTGAGTCACTTCCTGGCCTGTAGTGTTCCTGGGGAAATAAAAAAACAATTCTGGAACAGGTTACAGCTCACCATTCCCAGTCCAGCAGTGGGATCATATTTTCTGTTGGGTTGTAACTAATGCGGCTAAGTCTGCTTGTTTATTGGCATAATGGTAGGGGGTGCACTGCCTTGGTGCTTTGATACAGCACAAGGATTGGCTGGGATCATCCTAAAGCAGCTGATAGTCCACCATACTGCACGTTTGACCTCTGTTGTGTACGGGTCCATAGTAGAAGGCACAATGCTTCTTTGAAACTATGAGTTAATGAGGTTTCAGATCAGATTCGGTATTGAGATTTGAAACTGTCATTCTGGTTATGCAAAATAATTTCTACATACTTCAGCTTTCCAGCCCCTCCAAATTGCACAAGTTGCTTTCATTGTTGACTGACCATTATTCACTCCCGGAGTTGTGATGTTGAACTTGATTATGCCTCGCAAAGTTGATCTGTAAAGCCTGTCCTTTTACATTTGGTTTTCCACTCCCCAATTGTTGATATGCTGAAGAGACAAAGGTTAATACAGTATCTGTATTGTTATATAAAATTACGTCTCTGAGTAACACTGACAGTGGAAGATCCTGACTTCCACTGTGTGCATTGACTTTTCTATGCAGAGCCATTGTTTCAAGAACATATCCTGTGTTGAAACCAGTACCTTTTGTACACAGCCTCCTATTGTTATAGATGTTTCCTGCTCCAATTTCTGCATGTTGGACTTCCCATAAGTACTTTAGTTAGTCATTATCTCATTTCCAGTTTCAAACTTGACCTGGTTAGTTTTAGTAACTGATGTCTCGATTTCCAAAGGACTAAGACAATTGGCAGCAATTATGTTCCATGCAGTGAGTTTGGAGATCATAGTTGTTGAGTGTAGCTCAGATGAAGCTGACTGGAAATGTCCACAATCAACTTCCCTCTGATACAGATATGGACTGTCACACCAACATAAACAAGAATGGCTGCAAGCTTTGTAATTGGTTCCCATAGTGCTGGTAAGCTTGCCAGTTCTGGTGAAGAGTAGAGTAGAGTGTAAATGCTGGGCCATTGAATGGACCTGTGCTAAGCATGGGGTCAGACATGGGAATGCTAGGTTCAATAACTGCAATACTACAGAGAGTATTAAATTGCAGTAATGCCAATTCTGTAGTGTAAGGTTAGTAGATATTAATATTTGCCTTTTCTGTATGATTTTCTGTATAATGATTGGCTAAGCCTGTGTTCACTGGCTCCTGTTCACAACTTCCTTCTGTTGGTCAGTTACCCAGAGAGGGGAGGGAGAGTTGACAGCCTTGAGTTTGATGTCTCACACAATCACATTAAGTGTCAAGTCACTGATCATTTTTAGTTCTATAACCCTTGCCAAACAAAAACATGGAAATGTGTTTGTTTAATGATGTTTGTCTCTTTCCCCTCTGATTCAGAGGCTTTGACATTTAAATACATCAATAATTTAGTTTCTGCATGTGTTTGATTCATTTCTCCCTATACCATTCTCCAAGTTGTACACATCAAAGGAAGAGACTTTGAATGTCCAAGATCTGTTGCACTGGATAATGGTTGGCTTGTTCCTCAACCCAACACTCTTCCCCCACCTTACCAAACTCATTGGTGCTACAACTTTTAAAAATCATCACTGTAGATCCTGGGAGATGTAGTTTAGCTGCTGTGTGCAGTGGTATCAGCTTCAAACATTTGCTGTGAAAACACAAGTAAAATTAAAAACACTGCAGATGAAGAATTCTGCTTCACTCCACTGATGCTGTCTGGTGTGAGCATTTTCAGCATCTTCCGATTTTATTTGAGGTTTCTGGCTGGATTGCCTGGAATTTCTCAGCCTTGGGAAGAGAATGTGAGTTGTTGCATGATTAGATTATGAAGACACGTAGTCCTCTTTTTATTGCCATTTAGTAATGCATGCATTAAGAAATGATACATTATTTTCTCCGGTGTGATATCACAAAACAGGACAGACCAAGAATGAAAAAACTGACAAAACCACATAATTATAGCATATAGTTACAACAGTGCAACAATACCATAACTTGATGAAGAAGTCCATGAGCACGGTAAAGTTCAAAGTCTCTCAAATGTCCCACATCTCACGCAGACGGGAGAAGGAAGAAAAACTTTCCCTGCTATGCCGACCAATCCAACTCTGAGTCATCCAAAAACTTCGAGCTCTGATCAGCTGTCCGACACCGAGTACTGAACGCCATCTCTGTCCGAACGATTCGACCTCCTTCTCGGTCGCCAACAGCAGGCAAAGCCCAGAATTTTGAGGCCTACCCTGCGAAAGATTCCGGACCACACAGTAACGACAGCAGCAAACGAGCATTTCAGAAATTTTTCCAGATGTTGCTCTGTGCTTTCACGTCCAGTCTCCATCAAATCAGAATTGTCCACGGCCCCTATTTAACAGATACGATATCATTTTTCACCAGAGGGCTGCGCAGGTGCGCCGCCGTCTTCTCCTCCCATCTGTATTACATCTTGAATGTTAGTGTTCTGGACCTGCCTTAGACTGGAATAGGATCTAACTGTTTTGGAGAGAATTCCATATATGACTTAGTCTTGTACTTTAAACTGCTTTCTGCCTTACTCTTGAAGGACCATTCGAGACGTTACGATTGTGCTCAGTGTAACACCGTGCTAGGCTTTATTGATTGGCATCCATTTGTTTCCAGCTGGAGGTTGAACCCATTGTTGACCTTGACCTTTGTATCCGACCCTCTGCAACTTCATTCAGAAAATAAAATACAGAATAGTACAGGGCCTTTGGTCCACAGTGCTGTGCTGGCCTTTTAACCTACTCCCAACATCAATCTGACCTTCCCTCCCTCATGGCCCCCCATTTCACTTTCATCCATCTGTCTGTCTAAGAGTGTCAAAGTTGAAAGGAAATTTATTATTTTAGTATATTTACATACAGTTGCAAGAAAATGTTTGTGAACCCTTTGCAATTACTTGGTTATACATAAAATGTGGTCTGATCTTCATCTAAAGCAAAATATCAGACGAACACAATCTGCCTGAACTAATAACACCCAAATAATTGTTGTACTAGTCAATACTGAGTACACCATTTAAGCAATCACAATCTGGTTTCAAAAAAATTATGTGTAACTCTGGGGGTTCTGCTTTCTACAAAAGCTATTTGGAGTCAGGTATTACAATCAAAACAATGAGATTGGAGATGTGGGTTGTAGAGGTGCCTTGCCCTATTTTTTTAAAAGTGGAAGTCAGGTCACTGACAGCCTGCTCTTCTCAAGAAAGATCTGTTTATGGGCACCATGCCTCAATCAGAACAACTTAAAGAGGATTGTAGAAGAATTGGAGAGATGCATGAAGCTGGAAAATGCTACAGACACATTTCTAAGGACCTGAGTGTTAATCAGTGTATAGTAAGAGAAATTGTCTACAAAGGAAAGAAATTCAGTGCTGTTGCCGCTCTCCCTAGGTGTGGGCATCCTGCAAAGATCACACCAACAGCACAATGTGCAAAGCTGAAAATGAAAAAGAACCCGAGGGTAACAGAAAAGGACCTGCAGAAATCTCTGCATCTTGTGATGTTAATGTGTCCACTATAAGAACAAGAATGGTACTCATGTAAGGGCACCATGGAGGAAACCATTGTTCTCCAGAAAAAAAATTGCTGCATGTCTAAAGTGGCAAAAGACCAACAGAATGTACCACTATGCTTATAGGACAACATTCTGTGGATAGGTGAGACAAAAGTTGAACATTTTGGTAGAAATGTTTGAAGGGGAAAGGGCACTGCAACTTCATCCATACTGTGCAGCATAGTGGAAGGAGCATCCTGGTTTGGGGTTGCTTTGCTGCCTCAGGTCCTGGAATGCTTGCCATCGTTGAAGGAACACTAAAATACCTTGATAGAATTTTGTATTCACAGGAGAATGTCAGGGTAAACAACAGGAATTCTGCAGATGCTGGAAATTCAAGCAACACACATCCTGATGAAGGGTCTGGGCCTGAAACGTCGACTGTACCTCTTCCTAGAGATGCTGCCTGGCCTGCTGTGAAGAATGTCAGGGTAACAGTCCACCTGAAATTTAATAGAAATTGGGTGATGCAACAAGACAATGATCAGAAACACAAATAAATCAGCAACAGAATGGTGAAGAAAAATTGTGTTTTGGAATGGCTAAGTCGGAGTCCCAACCTCAACCTAATTGAGATGCTATGTCGTGACCGGAAGAGGGCTGTTCATATAAGGTATCCCAGAGATATTGTTGGACTGAAACAGTTTTGTATGGATAAATGGTCTAAAATTTCCCCTCATCATTGTCCAAGTCTGATCAGCAACTGTAGGAAATGTTTGGTGGAGGTTATTGCTGTTAAATGAGGTCGCCAGTTGTTAGGAGGGTTTACATACTTTTTCCAGCCTGGATTTTGAATGACTAAACAATGTGTACAATAAAGACATGAAAATACAATTGTTTGTATGTTATTTGTTTAGACAGATTGTGTTTGTCTGTTGTAACTTAGATGAAGATCAGACAGCATTTTGAAAGCATTGATGGAAAAAGCTAGGTAATTGCGAAGGGTTCACAAACTTTTTCTTGCAACTGTATGCTGAAGGCAGGATCTGTGGCATTTAAGTCTAGTGACCCAGGCCTGTACCATAAAACCGGGTATGATTTGCGGAGGGCTACTTTAAGGGCAAAGAGACAATTTTGAACGAGGTTGGAGGCGATATCTGATGCACTGCAACTCTGGCAGGGTCCACAAGACATTACTTCCTACAAAGCGAAACCCAATAGTATGAATGGTAGCGATGCTTCACTATCACATAAACTCAACGCCTTCTATGCCCGCTTTGAAAGGGAGAACACTACAGCTGTGAAGATCCCTGCTGCACTTAATAACTCTGATATCTGTCTCAGAGGCCGATGTTAGATGTCTTTAAAGAGAGTGAACCCTCACAAGGCAGAAGGTCCCAATGAAGTACCTGAGAAGGCTCTGAAAACCCATGCCAACCAAACTAGCGGGAGTATTCAAGGACATTTTCAACTTCTCACTGCTACGGGCGGAAGTTCCCACTTGCTCCAACAGTTACACCAGTGCCTAAGAAGAATAATGTGGGCTGCCTTAATGACTATTGCCCGGTCAAAATACTTTAAGAGGTTGGTTATGACTAGACTGAACTGCCTTAGCAAGGACCTGGACCAATTGCAATTTGCCTATCGTCACAATTGGTGCAACGTCAATGGCTCTCAACATGGCTTCAGATTACCTAGACAACACAAACACCTACGTTTGAGAAGTCAATGTTCATGCCGTCAGGTTGGAGGCTACCCAGATGGAATATAAGGTGTTGTTCCTCCAACCTGAGTGTGGCTTCATCTTTACAGTAGAGGAGGCCGTGGATAGACATTGACTTCTCAAACTTCTGCTAATGCCCCACCTCCCCTTCGTATCCCATCCGTTATTTATTTATATACACACATTCTTTTTCTCTCTCTCTCCTTTTTCTCCCTCTGTCTTCACTATACCCCCTGCCCATCCTCTGGGTTCCTCCCCCCCCCCCATTTTCTTTTTCCCTAGGCCTCCTGCCCCATGATCCTCTCATATCCCTTTTGCCAATCAACTGTCCAGCTCTTGGCTCCATCCTGCCCCCTCCTGTCTTGGCTTCATCCCTCCCCCTCCTGTCTTCTATCATTTCGGATCTCCCCCTCCCACTCCCAATTTCAAATCTCTTACTATCTCTTCTTTCAGTTAGTCCTGACGAAGGGTCTCAGCCTGAAACATCGACTATACCTCTTCCTGGAGATGCCGCCTGGCCTGCTGTGTTCACCAGCAACTTTGATGTGTGTTGCTTGAAATTCCAGCATCTGCAGATTTCCTCGTGTTTGTGTTTTTAAATACCATCCGGGAATCTTGTTCTCATCCACAGAAACTCCTGTCCATTCCCCTAACTAACGAATTCCCTATCACCACAGCATGCCTCTTCTTCCCCTTCAGTTCTGATTCACAGAGGCAGACTCTGTGCTAGAGACTTGACCACTGCAACTTTTCTCTTAGTTCATCCCCTCATCCTCAACAGTATCCTAATAGATAGACCTTTTGTTGAGGGGAATGGCCCCTGGGGTACTCTGTACTGGATCTTCAAACCCTTCCTCTTTCCTGATTGTCAGCCAGTTTCCTGGGTCCTGCACCTCAAGTGTAACTACCTCTCTATATGCCTATCTATTATCCGCTCAGATTCCCAAATGATTCAGAGTTCGTCCTGTTCCAGCTCCAAGTCCTGAACATGGTTTGTTAGAATCTGCAGCTGGATGCACTTCTCACTGCTGTAGTTCTCAGAGCCACTAGATATCTCCTTGCCTTCCCATATCCCGCAACAGGAGCATTCCATTATCCTTTCTGTCATCCCTACTGTCTCAGCTGAGCACATATAAAGAAGAGAACAAAAAACTTGAGCTTTTCTTTCCTTTGCTTTTTCTGACGGAAGCCTATCTTTGCAGAAGCCTCAAAGAGCTGAATCCTCAAGATCACCACTCTGGCTATGTCCACTGAGACGAAGGCCACTGCACCTGCCCCTGCCTTCCTTTAATTTGCTTTTGCTAATCAATCCCAAATGCCAACTGGTCACTGGTCAAAGCTCTTTTTCGTTGTACTGAACAGGTGGTGCCTTTTATCCTCAAGCAGTGAACCTCACTGAAGTTCCCTCCTCTCAAAACTTCCAATGGTTCGGATTGGCTGCTGGTCAAAGCTCTTTCATTGTACTGACCTGCGGCTGCCTTTTATCCTTGGGCAGTGGACCTGAATGACGTCGCCTCCTCTCAAAACATCCGATAAAGCCAGAGGGTTACATCCTTGAAGTAAGAAGCTGGGAGATGACAGGTGGAAAAGGCAAAGGACTGGATAAAAAGGAATCTAAAATTCTGAACTCTGAAATGTTTGCACGCTGCTCTAAATGTTGTTGTATTGCTGCACTTGTAATTAAATATGAAAAATGCGCTATTTGGTGTTATTTGCCTTTATTGCCATCGAGATTGAAAGGTTCTCTTCCTTGACTCGGCCTGTGGCTGTGCAATGGAGGCAAGTCGGGTGGCTCACTCACTCACTCACTCACTCACTCATCAGTTCCTGCAACAAACACCACCACCACATACAGTATCTCCAACACAGTGAAAGATCCTAAAGTATCAAACAGAAACTGAGAGTGGGACACAGAAGAAGACATTGCAACAGTCTAAGTTTGATGTTAAAGCAACAGGTTCTAGGCAATGTTCCCTCTAATTTGTAATGACCAGGTGTGTACAAAAATCCTCTGCTATGCAATTTTTTTTTGCCCAGTGACAACGTGTGCACTGAATAATTTCTACAATTAAAAAAGTATAAATAAGCCAGTTCTATCATCTGCAGACAAATCATTGCAAACTCCACGTTATCAATACCATCTGCATCAGAACAGGAAAAGGAAATGAAATTATGTATGATCCTGAAATACACTTAACATACTAATGAGATGGAGGGTGACAAATTTTTGTGTGCTAGTAGGAAAAGGTGTGTGTGTGTGTGTGTGTGTGTGTGTGTGTGTGTGTGTGTGTGTGTGTGTGTGTGTGTGTGTGTGTGTGTGTGTGTGTGTGTGTGTGCGCGCGCGCGCGTGTGCCTTAGAGAGTCATTGTTTCTAGGAAACCCCTTAATATCACAATGGAGGAATGAGATCCCAATCAAAGCTTTGTCCCTGCTGACCTGCATCATTCCCCAGAGGTTGTGGTACATATTGGTACCAACGACATCAGTAGAAAAAGTGAGGAGGTCCTGAAAACAGACTACAGGGATTTAGGAAGGAAGTTGAGAAGCAAGACCTCAAAGGTAGTAATCTTGGGATTACTGCCTGTGCTACGTGACAGTGAGTATAGGAATAGAATGAGGTGGAGGATGAATGCGTGACTGGAGGATTGGAGCAGGCAGCAGGGACTCAGATTTCTGGATCATTGGGACCTCTTTTGGGGCAGGTGTGACCTGTACAAAAAGGACGGGTTGCACTTAATTCTGAGAGAGACCAAAATCCTGTTGGGTATGTTTGCAAAGGCTATTGGGGAGAGTTTCAACGAGAATTGCTGGGGGGTGGGAACCAATCTGAAGTGACGGAGGAGAGGGAGGTTGGCTCACAAATAGAGAAAGCTTGGAAACAGTGCGAAAAGGAAGATTAGCAGGTGATAGAGAAGGGATGTGCTCAGACCGATGGTTTGAGATGTGTCTATTTTAATGCGAGGAGTATTATGAATAAAACAGATGAGCTTAAAGCATGGATCAGCTTGGAGCTATGATGTTGGGCCATTGCAGAGAGTTGGATGGTGCAGGGGCAGGAATGGCTACTTCAAGTGCCAGGCTCTAGATGTTTCAGAAAGGACAGGGAGGAAGGAAAAGAGGTGGGGGCCTGGCACTGTTGGTTAGAGATAGTGTTACGGATACAGAAAAGGAGGAACTCATGGAGGGGTTGCCTACGGAGTCTCTGAGTGCAAGTTAGGAATAGGAAGAGATCAATAACTCTACTGGATGTTTTTTATAGACCACCCAATAGTAACAGGACATCGAGGAGCAGATAAGGAGACAGATTTTGGAAAGGAGCAGTAATAACAGGATGGGAGATTTTAATTTCCCAAATATTGGGTGGCATCTCCCTAGAGTGAGGGGTTTAGATGGGGTGGAGTTTGTTAGGTGTGTTCAGGAAGGTTTCTTGACACAATATATAGATAAGCCTACAAGAGGAGAGGCTGTACTTGATCTGGTATTGGGAAATGAACCTGGTATAGTGTCAGGTCTCTCAGTGGGAGAGCATGTTGGAGATAGTGATCACAATTCTATACAATAGCATTGGAGAAGGATAGGAACAGACACGTTAGGGAAATATTTAATTGGACTAAGGGGAAATATGAGGCTATCACGCAGGAACTTGGAAGCATAAATTAGAAACAGATGTTCTCAGGGAAACGTACAGAAGAAATGTGGCAAATGTTCAGGAGATATTTGCGTGGGGTTCTGCGTAGATACGTTCCAATGAGACGGAAAGGATGGTAGGGTACAGGAACCGTGGTGTACAAAGGCTGTTGTAAATCTAGTCAAGTATAGAAGAAGAGCTTACGAAAGGTTCAAAAAACTAGGTAATGATAGAGATCTAGAAGATTATAAGGCTTGCAGGAAGGAGTTTAAGAATGAAATTAGGTGAGCCAGAAGGGGCCATGAGAAGGCCTTGGTGGACAGGATTAAGAAAACCCCAAGGCATTCTTCAAGTATGTGAAGAGCAAGAGGATAAGATGTGAGCGAATAGGACCAATCAAGTGTGACAGTGGGAAAGTGTATGGAACCGGAAGGAATACTTTGCTTCAGAATTCACTACAGAAAAGGATCTTGGCGATTGTAGGGATGATTTGCAGTGGACTGAAATGCTTGAGCATGTAGATATTAATGAAGAGGATGTGCTGGAGCTTTTGGAAAGCATCAAGTTGGATAAGTCACCGGGACCAGATGGAATATACCCCAGGCTACTGTGGGAATCGAGGGAGGAGATTGCTGAGCCACTGGCGATGATCTTTACATCATCAATGAGGAATGGAGAGGTTCCGGAGGATTGGAGGGTTACGGATGTTGTTCCCTTATTTAATAAAGGGAGTAGGGATAGCCCAGGAAACTATAGACCAGTGAGTCTTACTTCAGTGGTTGGTAAATTGATGGAGAAGATCCTGGGAGGCAGGATTTATTTTGAGAGGCATAGAATGTTTAGGAATAATCAGCATGGCTTTGTCAAAGGCAGGTCGTGCCTTACGAGCCTGATTGAATTCTTTTGAGGATGTGACTGAACACATTGATGAAGGTAGAGCCGTAGATGTAGTGTATATGGATTTTAGCCATGCATTTGATAAGGTACCCCATGCAAGGCTTATTGAGAAAGTCAGGAGGCATGGGATCCAAGGGGACATTGCTTTGTGATTCCAGAACTGGATTGTCCACAGAAGGCAAAGAGTGGTTGTAGATGGGTCATATTCTGCTTGGAGGCGGGTGACTAGTGGTGTACCTCAGGGATCCATTCTGGGACCCCTACTGTTTTTCATTTTATAAATGACCTGGATGAAGAAATGGAGGAATGGGTTAGTAAATTTGCTGTTGACACAAAGGTTGGGGGTGTTGTGGATAGTGTGGAAGGTTGTCAGAGTTTACAGCGGGACATTGATAGGATGCAAAACTGGGCTGAGAAGTGGCAGATGGCGTTCAACCCAGATAAGTGTGAGGTGGTTCATTTTGGTAGGTCAAATATGACGGCAGAATATAGCATTAATGGCAAGACTCTTGGCTGTGTGGAGGATCAGAGGGATCTTGGGGTCCAAGTCTTGCTGATATTGAGCAAGAGGTATATCCCTCCTATATCCATCACCACCTTTGATCTGGACAATGATCGTGGTGATATCAGCAAATGTAGACATGGTATTTGAGCTAAGCGTAGCCTCACAGTCATAAGTGTAAAGCGAGTAGAACAGGGGGCTAAGTTCACAGTCTTGTAGTGCACTTGTGCTGATGGAAATTGTGGAGGAGATTTTGTTGCCAGTCCGAACTGACTGGGGTCTTGAGGATCCTATTGTACAAGTAGGTATTGAGCCCAAGGTCTTGAAGGTTATTGATCAATTTTGAGGGAATGTTGGTATTGAATTGACAAAGAACATGCTGATGAAAATCTTTGCTATCCAGATGTTCTAGGGTTGTGTGAAGAGCCAATGAAATGACATCTGCTGTGGACCTGCGGAGCCAGTAGGCAAATTGGAGTAGATTCAATATGCTTCTCAGGTAGGAGTTGATATGTTTCATGAGCAACCTCTCAAGCACTTCATCACAGTGGACATAAGTGCAACTGAGTGATAGTCACTGAAGCAGGTTACCACATTTTTCTTAAACACTGATATAATTGAAACCAAAGCAAGAGGTTAAGGATCAGTGAACACTCTGGTCAGTCGTTCGGCACAGGTCTGTAGTACTTGGCCAGGTACCTCATCTGTGCCGGATACTTTTGGTCGATTCACCCTCCTGAAGGATGCTGTCTATTAGCCAGAGACTAAAATGATAGGGTCATTGGGGGCTGTGTGAGTTTGTGAAGTTTCCTCTGTGTTTTTGGTCAAAGTGAGTATAGAAGGCATTGAGTTCATCTGCGAGCAAAGCCTTGTTGTCACCTATATCATTTGGTTTCAGTTTGTAATATGTGATGGCACTCAAGCCTTGCCACTGCTGTCATTGATTCAGATTTAGTCTGGAATTGCCACCATGCCCGTGAGATTGCTTTCTGGAGATTGTACCTGGACTTCTTGTATCTTACATGTTTGCCATACCTGAATGCCACTGATCTTGCCCTCAGCAGATTGTGGATCTCATAGTTCATCCAGAGCTTCTGGCTGGGGTAAACTTGGAATGATTTTGTGGGGACACATTCATCTACAACTGTTGTTATAAGGTCTGTGACAAGATTCTCTGAGGAGTCCTTGAACATGGCCCATCCCATCAACTCAAAGCAATCCATGGCTGTTCCTCTGCTTCCCACAACCACCTCTTTGTTGTCCTTATTTCTGGAACCTTGCTCTTTAGCCTCTACTTGTATGCAGGTAGAAGGACAGCTAAATTTCCCAGATGCAGATTGGGCATGGGATTGGAAGCATTGGGAGGGGAGGAGAAGAAGGTGGCGTGACTGAATTGATATTGTATTTATCAAATACGATGTGCACAATCCTGATTTCATGGAGACGGATGTGGGAAGCATGAAGGAGCATCTGGAGAAACTTCTGAAATGCCTGCTTCGCTGTTGCTGCTGCTGTGCGATCGAAAATCTCCAGAGGGGAAGGCCCCAAATCCTCGGCTTTGCCTATTGCCTGTCGCTGGGGCCGGGGTCGAAGCGCTCGGCAGAGATGGTGCTTGGTACTTGGTGTCGGAGGGCTGGTCGGAGGCTCGAAGTTTTTCGGATGGACTCAGAGTCGGACTGTGGGTGGGTGCTTCCAGGATGCTGCATCAGCAAGTTTGCGGTGCTGGAAGCTCATGGCAGGGAGGGTTTCTCCCTTCAACCATCTGCGTGAGATGATGGGACTTCAAGAGACTTTGAGACTTTTTTTTATCGTGCCCGTGGTCTGTTCTTCATCAAATTACGGTATTGCTTTGCACTGTTGTAACTATATGTTATAATTATGTGGTTTTTGTCAGATTTTTTTTCGGTTTGGTTTGTCTTGTTTTTCTGTGATATCATTCTGGAGGAACAAATTGTATCACTTCTTAATGCATGAATTACTAAATGACAATAAAAGAGGACTGTGTGTCGTCATAATCTAATTCTTTATCTTAGTATAGATTCCTCAAAGTTGCCAAACAAGTTGATAAGGTGCTCAAGAAGGTGAATGGTGTGTTGGCCTTTACTCATCTGGGGAATGAGTTCAAGACCTGGGAGGTAATGCTACAACTCTATAAAACCCTGCTTACATCACACAGAGTATTGTGTTCAGTTGTGGTGACCTCATTATGTGGAAGCTTTAGAGAGGATGCAGAAGAGATTTACTAGTATGCTGCCTGGACTAGTGAGTTGACAGCCAGCAACTTTTTCCCAGGGAAGACATTGATAATATTAATGTTATTAGTACAGAAAACATTCTATAAGATGATTGGTAGAAAATGCAGTGGGAATATCAGAGGTTTTTTTTCACACAGAGTGAAAGTACTGTCGCATGGTGGTAAAGACAGATACATTCTTCGAATCTTTGCAAACTTCTAAGAAAGTAAAGGCTCTGCTGTGCTCTTTTTATAATGGCATCGGTTTTTACACAGGAGAAAGATTTCAAAATCAAAAGTCAAAGTAAGACAGGTGGCTGATCAACTGATGATCCCACTGGTGATAGCACGGAACAGTTAACATCTCGGTCCACGTGTAATTTTAACTCTTTTGTTCTGGACACCAGTGACTACCAGGAATAGTCTGGTTGGCAACCGGGAGTAGTCCAGTGACAGTGCAGAGAGACAGCGGACAGCCAGGAAAGATTGGCAACCGGGCACCAACTCAGAAGAACACTCACCTCTTGAAGCTTCTAGTTCACATGGAGAAAGATACCCTCGGGGTCCTCCGAGAGGGAGGGAGAATGATGGACCCAATCGGATGGATACAGTTAATTACAGGGAACGACTACGACCAAGAGCTAGGATAAGAGGCTCTGAGTGTCCAGTGTGTTGGTCTGGGAGAGCGTTTTCCAGCATTAAAGGTTTACGAGTCCATCAAGCTAAGTTGAAGTGCTATTACATCCCAGTGGATGAAGATGAGATTACTTCACCAAGCACAGATGATGTGGTCTATTCGACCACTGATTCACAAGCCACAGTGATTCGCTCTATAGAGAGTCATCAAACTCCAGGTCAGAAGAGAGATAACCCAGGTCAAATTTCAGACCACAGTACCCAGGTAGATCCTTCGCATGATGGCAGTGGTGAGGAGGTAGAGAAGAAGAGGAAGGTCAAGTGGCCTGCAATGGCAGATGAGAAGGCTTGGCGTGTATTTGATGAGGATATCAGTATGATGTGTCACGAACCCCGTGACGGGAATAAAGAACCAGCAGAAATAGAAAACACTTTGGAGTCCAGTATTGCTATAAACTAATAATATTTATTAGTAACTACGCAATACAGTAATATAAATGCAGATAAATCAAACAGGTTAGCAATGATTATATATATAAGTAAGTATATCAGTAAGTGTGGAAATATATGTATGAAAAACCCAGCTTCTTTAAGTCTAGGGGAAAAAAGATACAGACTTACGATGATGAGTAAAGTTCAGTTCAGTTCAGTTCGTGGTATTGAGTTGAGTAGTGATGGAGAGAGAGAGAGAGGGAGAGATTTGAGTCTTCAGGTGAGCTGACGCCATCGATCTTCTCGTTGTCCTTCGAAATCTTTTAAAAGTCACTGACTGTGACTTTAACCAGGAGGACCGTTTTCTGTGGTGGAGCTATCCCCCAGGTGAGGGTGGACACATGGACAACTCCCCACCAGTCAACCCTTTTCCTCTTTCCACTGCAAGAGCGATGGATCAACCCACCTGATCGATCCTCCAAAACCCACTTTTTCTGCAGGCACATCAATGCTCATTCAGTGTCCAAACATGTGTCTGAGGTCTGTATCATCTGACCTTCTATTTTATCTTCCCATACTGAGCATCAACTGTCATTCAAATAACTCCTCCTCCCTTTGTCTGTGTAAGAAATGCAAGCAGGCAAAAAGTCCTTGAAGAAAGTATTAACAACCAGCCAAAAATCATAATATCGAGTGTCCATTAAATAACACTGCCTTCGATCACCATAGCAACTTACGAGCTGCTCGGTGCTGTCTCCAACTCCAACTCAGTAGAAATCCAAAGTTACTTCCAGTGCTTTAAAGTGACAGTCCAACTGTTAATCTTCGTCTCTCTCTCTCTCTCTCTTTTACAAACAAGCTATCAGTGGTAAATAACTCTCTCTCTCTCTTTTCAAAAGCACAGTTAATAGGGGTAAACGAACACATTTAATAGGGGTTATTCAGGGTCTTGTCACAGATGTTGAAGAACACTCTCAGGAGAACATCAAAGAGAAAGTTGGAAGTGATGGGCGATATGATTAACGATGTTGGAAAGTACAGGTTTGGTTTGGTTGAGTTGAAGAAAGCAAAGCCTACACACACACCAAGCAGGTGCCAGAAGGAGATTAGTAGGTTGAGGAGAGAGCTTAGATCATTGAGACAAAGGTGGAAGGTAGCAAGTGAGGGTGACAAGCCAGAGCTTGCTGATCTCTGAGAGCATTTTCAAATAAAGTTAGCATCACTCCGTCGTACAGAGTCATAATGTAAAAAGAGAAAGGAGAGAGAGAAGGCAAGAAAGTCATTCTTTGAGAACCCTCACGAGTTCACAAAGGAACTGCTTGAACAAAGTAAGAGCGGGCTGCTTAACATCTCTAAACAAGAACTTGAGGATCATCTGGCAAGCACTTACTCTAACAAACAGCAGGAGGCTCCTTTGCTTGACATTTCAGTGCTTGTGAAGCCTACCAAGCCAGGAGTGAAGTTCAATCTGTCAGAACCCAAACTGGCAGCAGTCGAAAGGTTCATCAGAAAGGCAAGGTCAGGCTCAGTGCCAGGACCTAATGGAGTGCCATATAAGGTGTTCAAGAAATGTGAAGAGCTGAGGAAATACTTGTGGAGATTGTTAAAGGTGGTGTGGAGACAAGGTGTTGTTCCTTTGTCATGGAGTGAGACTGAAGGAAGAGAATACATCCCAAAGGAAGAGAATCCTTCTACATTGAATCAGTTCCGACCAATTTCACTCTTAAATGTTGCGGGGAAGATTATGTTTGGCATTCTAGCAGAAAGAATATCTTCATTTGTGATAGAGAATGGATTGGAAAATACATCTGTGCAGAAGGCAGGAATACCAGGCTTCCCAGGATGCCTTGAGCATTCTAGTATGATATGGAATACCATCCAGGAGTCGAAAAGGTTGAGAAGAAATCTGGCTGTAGTTTGGCTTCATCTGGCAAATGCGTATGGTTCTGTTCCCCATGTCCTGATTGAGTTTGTGATGGAATTCCTATGGATTCCTGCTAAGGTGAGGAACTTTGTTATGCAGAACTACAACGATTTCAAAGCTGAGAGCAGTGTGAAATGTGAGGAGGATGTTATAAGAATGCAGGGCGACTTGGACAGGCTGGGTGAGTGGGCAGATGCATGGCAGATGCAGTTTAATGTGGATAAATGTGAGGTTATCCACTTTGGTGGTAAGAACGGGAAGGCAGATTATTATCTAAATGGAGTCAAGTTAGGAAAAGGGAAAGCACAACGAGATCTAGGTGTTCTTATACATCAGTCATTGAAAGCAAGCATGCAAGTACAGCAGGCAGTGAAAAAAGCTAATGGCATGCTGGCCTTCATAACAAGGGGAATTGAGTATAAGAACAAAGAGGTCCTTCTGCAGCTGTACAGGGCCCTGGTGAGACCACACCTGGAGTACTTTGTGCAGTTTTAGTCTCCAAATTTGAGGAAGGACATTCTTACTATTGAGGGAGTGCAGCGTAGGTTCACAAGGTTAATTCCCGGAATGGCGGGACTGTCATATGTCGAAAGATTGGAGCGACTGGGCTTGTATACTCTGGAATTTAGAAGACTGAGAGGGGATCTTATTGAAATATATAAGATTATTAAGGGATTGGACATGCTGCAGGCAGGAAGCATGTTCCCGCTGATGGGTGAGTCCAGAACCAGAGGCCACATTTTAAGAATTAGGGGTAGGCCATTTAGAATGGAGTTGAGGAAAAACTTTTTCACCCAGAGATTGGTGGATATATGGAATGCTCTGCCCCAGAAGGCTGTGGAGGCCAAGTCTCTGGATGCTTTCAATAAAGAGATGGATAGAGCTTTTAAAGATAGTGGAATCAAAGGTTATGGGGATAAGGCAGGAACTGGATACTGATTATGGATGATCAGCCATGATCACAGTGAATGGCGGTGCTGGCTCAAAGAGCTGAATGGCCTACTCCTGCACCTATTGTCTGTTGTCCATTGTCTATTGTCTATTGATTTCTGGATAAGGTTTTCTACTCAGCAGTTTACAGCTAGGTGGCTGAGCTTGGATGTTGGAATCCCAATGGAATGTGCAATTTCACTCATCTTTCACTCACCTTTTTGTGTTAGCCATGGAGGTCATTGTGAGGGCTGCAGAATCAGTGGGACCAGGTGTCGCACTTGATGGCGGAGGGGATTTACCACCAATATGAGTATTCATGGACGATCTTACCCTTTTGGGTCCCAGCACGGAGGCAGTGGAAAATGTACCATCTAGACTCGAGAAGCTAATGGATTGGGGAAGAATGAAGTTCAAGACCAAGAAGTCAAGGAGCCTTGTTCTGAGGAGAGGAAATCTGGTTGACTTCCATTTCACCCTTTGTAGAGAGGAGATTCTATCCATTCAGGACCAACCAGTTATGAGCCTCAGGCGATGGTACACAGAGGAGCTGAGAGACACCAAGAGGGTTCAAGAGACAGGAGAACAGATCAGCAGAGGTCTGATGTCTGTCGACAAGTGTGGCTTGCCTGGCAAGTTGAAGTTGTGGTGCTTGCAGTACGGACTGATGCCATGGATAATGTGGCCACTAACTGTCTATGAAGTGGAAATGTCCCATGTTGAGGCAATGGAACTGAAGATCAACAAGTATGTGAAGAAGTGGCTTGGACTACCGAGCAGCCTCACCAATGTTGCATCCACAGTAGCCAGACAAAGCTTTCCATCCCAGTGGAATCCCTTGTTGAAGAGGTCAAGGTAGCCAAGGTAAGATCATTCTTGGTGCTTCGAGACTCAGAAGACCCTGTCATCAAGAACACCCAGCTGGATATGAGATCAGGCAGGAAGTGGTCAGCCCATGTAGCAGTTGATGAGGCAGAGTCTAGATTGAAGCACAAGGTGTACAAGATAATAAGAGGAACAGATAGAGTGGACAGCCAGTGCCTCTTCCCTAGGGCACCACTGCTCAGTACAAGAGGACATGGCTTTAAGGTAAGGGGTGGGAAGTTCAAGGGGGATATTAGAGGAAGGTTTTTTACTCAGAGAGTGGTTGGTGCGTGGAATGCACTGCCTGAGTCAGTGGTGGAGGCAGAAACACTCGTGAAGTTTAAGAGACTACTAGACAGGTATATGGAGGAATTTAAGGAGGGGGGTTATATGGGAGGCAGGGTTTGAGGGTCAGCACAACATTATGGGCTGAAGAGCCTGTAATGTGCTGTACTATTCTATGTTCTATGTTCTATGAGACGGCTGGGGCTATCCAGCTAGGCCCCCAGAGACTTGGATGGACAACCCACAAGTGGTGGTCATCTTCTACAGGTAAGGAGCGCCGAGAGCTTGTAACACAAGAAATACGAGAGGTAGAAGAGGAGAAGAGGTTAACTAAAACAGCTGGCCTGGCCAAACAAGGGGCTTGAACCTGGTGGGAAAGTGTTGAACAACGACATCTATCTTGGAATGTTCTGTGGCAGATGGAACTGCTCCGTATTTCTTTTTTATGCAGAGCAGCGTACGATCTGCTCCCAACATCTGCCAAACTCAGCACCTGGTATGAAGGTAAGACAGACAGGTGTGCTGCTTGTGGTGAGAAGGGAACACTTCAACATATCTTGAGTGCATGCAGAGTCAATCTTTCCAGCAGCATGTACACCTGGAGACATAACAATGTTCTCAAAGTTGTAACAGAAGCGGTTGAGCAGAGAGTACTGCAGCACAACTTATCTCATGCCCCATGCTGCACAGAACATCGCATATCATTTGTGAAAGAAGGCTCCAAGTCAAGGGTGTACAGCATAGGCTCACGATCAATCATTCTTTCTTCAGCCAATGGTTGGTGTGTCAAGGACGACCAGGGCAGGAAAGGCAGTTTCCTGGAGCAAATAGCTTTCACCACATTGCGTCCAGATATAATTGTATGGTCTGACACCAGTAGAGAAGCGGTTATTGGTAAACTTACAGTCCCCTGGGAAGACAACACCGATGAAGCCCATGAGCGCAAGTTAACCAAGTATGCAGAGTTAAGATCAGAGTGCAGAGACAGAGGGTGGAAGGTCTCATGCTATCCATTCGAAGTAGGCTGCCGTGGGTTTATTGCGTTCACTTTCCAGAAGTGGCTGCGTGACTTTGGCTTCACTAGAAGAGAGATCAAGTCAACCAGCAGGGCTGTAGCTGAGGCAGCAGAGAAAGGATCAGCATGGGTGTGGACCAAGTACGTCTAGAGGAGCAGATAGTCAGACAGTGTATACATATCTTGCAAACCCTTCAGTAGTTGCATAGACACCTGAAAAGCAGACTACCTGTTGAACGGAAGCGACCAACAACTCTGATAGAGGCAGATGCCCAGTTTTTAAGCTCACCAGTGGGAGGTGGTGCTTTAGCACTGCTGGCCCACCACCTCCAGGGAGTCTTGATCATAAGCGGGCCGAAACTCCTGAAGACAGGTGGCAGATCAACTGATGATCCCACTGGAGATAGCACAGGACAGTAAACATCTTAGTCCATGTGTATTTTAAAATTTATTATCAAGATACAAATATGTTTAGTGGCCCTTTATTAGTTACACATGCATACCTACTTGTTAATCCAAATCAGCCAATCATGTGGCAGCAACTCAGTACATAAACTCATGCAGACATGGTCAAGACGTTCATTTGTTTATGTATCTCAGAAACTGCTGATCTCCTGGGATTTTCATACACAGCAGTCTCTGTATACAGACAATAGACATCCAGTGAGCAGCAGTTTTGTGGATGAAAGCGCCTTGTTAATGGGAGAAGTCAGGGTAGAATGGCCCTACTGGTTCAAGATGACAGGAATGTGACAGCTGAGAACATAAGTTGTAGAGTCCATGAGGCCATGTAGTTGTAGAGTATGGCCATGAGGTGTCTCCTTCCAATTACACATGGCTGACGTACAATCAAAAAGAGCCTGTGCTACCAACAGCACGATTGGCTCCACTGGTTACTATCAGAGAGGGAGGTGCCGGGGTAGGAAAGCAAAACCAGAATATTGCATACACCACACCACTTGGGGTACAGCAGCTGAGGAATATTGCTAAGGGTATCAGGACATATGCCCAGGAATGATACTAGGGAACTGTTCCAAGCAATTAGTTACCAGAAAGCAGCATATGGGCTAGATGATGCCGAACAAAAAAGAGTTGATTACAATGATCTGGCATCTGAACATCCATTCCGCTTTGCCAGAAACACAGTGACAAATGAGGAATTGAAGTATATGATCGTGACTATTATGGGTAATAACAGTGGGGACCCAATAGATTAGTTACTTAAATGTTACCAGAGGAAAGGAGAACGCCCCGCACATTTACATCCAGTTTGTGGACGGTGTATGGGTCAATATTAGATTGTGATCATTTAGAGCCAGAACCCAAAAATAGTGTCTCATAACACTGACATATCTAAAAAAGTGTTGGAACTGTTTGATCCTAGCGATCCTACACATAGAGAGCACGGGTAGTTAGGAAAATTATTAAAGCAGGGGAGAAGGATGTGTGGGAGCAAGATTTTAACTTCAGGAATATTCCAGAAGCAGCTCAAGCACTTTCCCTTTGAGAAAATACATGGGATATCATGTGGGGAAATGCAGGTCAGGACTGAAACCAGCAGAGAGAATGTAGAAGGGAAGTAACACAACACTGAAGTGTGCTTTCACTCAATGACGGAAGCTGTTGTCGGGGGCAGTACAGTGCTCAAATCTGCTGAGGAAACCTGCAGTTGCTCAGGCCGAAATGTCGCCTCTACTCTTTTCCATCAATGCTGAGTTCCTTCAGCACTTAGTGCGTGTTGCTCAAATCTGCTGCTTTGGATAAGGTCATATGGGTTAATATGCTCGGAACTGTACAGCAGACAGTTCCTGTAATTTAAATCTGAACAAAAGTCAGAGATTGGAGTTGGAGAATATGTTGGAATTCTGGTTAATATGGGGATTTCATGCTTTACATTTGTTGAATGTTGTTTACCTGTGCATGATGAATAACATTTCTTTGTTTTAAAAGCTTAGACTAACACATTTCTACACTTTTGTCGGATTGTTGCTGAATATTTTGTCAACAGTTTAAATTTAGGATGAAGAGATTTTCTAGAATAGTTTAAATTGTGAATGGCTTGTATGTTTTAATTGTGTAAACTGTGGTCACGCATTCACCTGAGAGTGTGTGTGAGCGTGTAAAAGCTATTTCAAGAGGCTGTGACTTTAAGAGGTTACATCAATATGTTAACATGTCGGGGACCCCACCAAGCAATATTTTTTTCTTCTCCTTGGTACTTGCAAAATGTGTAAAAGCTTCTCAAGGTTGGAGTTAACTGTTTGTTCAAGGTTTTGGAGGTATTTATGGAGATTTACAAGGATGTTGCCTGGATTGGGGAGCATGCCCTATGAGGATAGCTTGAGTGAACTCGGCCTTTTCCCCTTGGAGCGATAGAGAATGAGAGATGACCTGATAGAGGTGTATAAGAAGATGAGAAGCATTGATCATGTGGATAGTCAGAGGCTTTTTTCCAGGGCTGAAATGGCTAAAATGAGAGGGAACGGTTTTAAAGTGCTTGGGAGTGGGTACAGAGGAGATATCAGCAGCAGGTTTTTTACGCAGAGAGTGGTGAGTGCATGGAATGGGCTGCTGGCAACTGTGGTGTAGGCAGGTATGATAGGATCTTTTAAGAGACTCCTGGATAGGTACATGGAGCTTAGAATAATAGAGGGCTGTGGGTAACCCTAGGTAATTTCTAAAGTGAGTACATGTTTGGTACAATACTGTGGGCCAAAGGGCCTTTATTGTGCTGTAGTTTTTCTATGTTTCTGTGTTTCTATGTTTATGGAAGGTCCTGAAAGAAGAACAATGCAAGCCTGGTTTTTTTTTGTGTTTTGTCTTGTTTATTTTTATTCAGTTTGTGTTTCTTTGTTTTCCACGGAATTGATTTTAGGTGAACCCAGATTCCACACTAGCCATGCGTATTCTGGATTGAGGTGGAAATTTATGCTTCTCTTATCCAGATAAGAGATGCCCACATTTCAAAGGGAAATAGGCTTTCAGGGAAATTGTTCATTGGTGGAAAGTTAAATCTGGAATTTGAATTTAACATTTTGGGAGCAATCCTAAAACTTGTTTTTACTTACAAAATTGCTTCATTTTAGAAAATATCAAAGATGTTGCTCAAGACTTTTGAATATTTATTTTGAGTTTGAGATCCCTTGGGAAAATAGTTTTGAAGCAACCGGTGTTTTGTTTTGTAAAGTGCAAATGAAAGTTTAATTTAACCATTGGGCTGGTCTAAGCAACACTTTAGTATTTATCTAGCCACTGGTTGGATTAAAATGTCTTGGTCAATTAGCCTTGGCACTATAGGGTTGAGATGTGTCTGTAAAGGGTAATAAAGTCTCTATCTTCCTTGCAGATAATTTTTAGTGTAGTAGAGATCCGCATGCCTGTCAGGATATGAGAGCAAATGATCCCAAGGGACCATTTATATCAAAATAATAAGGGGGAAGTGGAAAGTGATTAGAAAGCAATACCCAAGAACAAAGACACAAACAAAGGGAAAACCATTTTAAATTTTTGTAGATAGCTGCTCATCGGTATAGATGGGTGAGAGGTGAGCAGGGTGTGTATATATGTCGAGGACGAAGGTGGCCTGGAAAAATAAAGTATAGCTTTAAAGTTACCCAACACCATAAGTGCACAGGCAGCCGAAGTGGAAGCTGTGGTATGTGGTTAGCCACCCAGAGTATTTTCCGCTTTAATTGGGCAGGAATGGAAGCCACAGATTGGGGAGATTGGAGGACAGAAGGAACAACAGGTTAAGTTTATGGATTTAACTGAGTTGGAGAAGAAAGAAAAAGAAGTTAAAAAATTAGTAGAAGGAAGACGGTCAGAAACGTACGAAGAGCACAGGGCAGTGTTTATTAAAGATGGAGGAGTCCTGTATGAAGGGAAATTTGTGGTCCCAGAGGGAGGAAGAAATCAGATGATCCATTTGTACCATGATCTATGGAGACTCCAGGCAGCCAACAGCACCCTGGAATAGATAAAGGAGGTGTGCTGGTGGCTTAAATTGAAGAATGACTGACAAGAGAAATTAGGGATAGTATCAATTCCAAAGGAGAAGCATACAAATTAGCCAGAAAAAGTAGCTCACCTGAGGACTGGGAGAAATTCAGAGTTCAGCAGAGGAGGACAAAGGGCTTAATTAGGAAGGGGAAAAAAGATTATGAGAGAAAACTGGCAGAGAACATAAAAACGGACTGTAAAAGCTTTTATAGATATGTAAAAAGGAAAAGACTGGTAAAGACAAATGTAGGTCCCCTGCAGACAGAAACAGGTGAATTGATTATGGGGAGCAAGGACATGGCAGACCAATTGAATAATTACTTTGGTTCTGTCTTCACTAAGGAGGACATAAATAATCTTCCAGAAATAGTAGGGGACAGAGGGTCCAGTGAGATGGAGGAACTGAGCGAAATACATGTTAATAGGGAAGTGGTGTTAGGTAAATTGAAGGGATTAAAGGCAGATAAATCCCCAGGGCCAGATGGTCTGCATCCCAGAGTGCTTAAGGAAGTAGCCCAAGAAATAGTGGATGCATTAGTGATAATTTTTCAAAACTTGTTAGATTCTAGACTAGTTCCTGAGGAGTGGAGGGTGGCTAATGTAACCCCACTTTTTAAAAAAGGAGGGAGTGAGAAACCGGGGAATTATAGGCCGGTTAGCCTAATGTCAGTGGTGGGGAAACTACTGGAGTCACTTATCAAAGATGTGATAACAGCACATTTGGAAAGCGGTGAAATCATCGGACAAAGTCAGCATGGATTTGTGAAAGGAAAATCATGTCTGACGAATCTCATAGAATTTTTTGAGGATGTAACTAGTAGAGTGGATAGGGGAGAACCAGTGGATGTGGTATATTTGGATTTTCAAAAGGCTTTTGACAAGGTCCCACACAGGAGATTAGTGTGCAAACTTAAAGCACACGGTATTGGGGGTAAGGTATTGACGTGGATAGAGAATTGGTTAGCAGACAGGAAGCAAAGAGTGGGAATAAACGTGTCCTTTTCAGAATGGCAGGCAGTGACTGGTGGGGTACCGCAAGGCTCAGTGCTGGGACCCCAGTTGTTTACAATATATATTAATGACTTGGATGAGGGAATTAAACGCAGCATCTCCAAGTTTGCGGATGACATGAAGCTGGGCGGCAGTGTTAGCTGTGAGGAGAATGCTAAGAGGATGCAGGGTGACTTGGATAGGTTGGGTGAGTGGGCAAATTCATGGCAGATGCAATTTAATGTGGATAAATGTGAAGTTATCCACTTTGGTGGCAAAAATAGGAAAACAGGTTATTATCTGAATGGTGGCCGATTAGGAAAAGGGGAGGTGCAACGAGACCTGGGTGTCATTATACACCAGTCATTGAAAGTGGGCATGCAGGTACAGCAGGCGGTGAAAAAGGCGAATGGTATGCTGGCATTTATAGCGAGAGGATTTGAGTACAGGAGCAGGGAGGTACTACTGCAGTTGTACAAGGCCTTGGTGAGACCACACCTGGAGTATTGTGTGCAGTTTTGGTCCCCTAATCTGAGGAAAGACATCCTTGCCTTAGAGGGAGTACAAAGAAGGTTCACCAGATTGATTCCTGGGATGGCAGGACTTTCATATGAAGAAAGACTGGATGAACTGGGCTTGTACTTGTTGGAATTTAGAAGATTGAGGGGGGATCTGATTGAAACGTATAACATCCTAAAGGGATTGGACAGGCTAGATGCAGGAATATTGTTCCCGATGTTGGGGAAGTCCAGAACGAGGGGTCACAGTTTGAGGATAAGGGGGAAACCTTTTAGGACTGAGATTAGGAAAAACTTCTTCACACAGAGAGTGGTGAATCTGTGGAATTCTCTGCCACAGGAAACAGTTGCGGCCAGTTCATTGGCTATATTTAAGAGGGAGTTAGATATGGCCCTTGTGGCTACGGGGATCAGGGGGTATGGAGGGAAGGCTGGTGCAGGGTTCTGAGTTGGATGATCAGCCATGATCATAATAAATGGCGGTGCAGGCTCGAAGGGCTGAATGGCCTACTTCTGCACCTATTTTCTATGTTCCTATGTTTCTTTGTTTAATAATGTGGAGCACTATGTCAAGAATTGCTTGATTAGTGTACAATATAATTCTGATAGAAATGTAAAGAAAGGATACCAAATTATTGAAGCACCTTGGCCTAATTTGCAGATAGATTATGTTGGACCTTTGCCACCCACCCGAGGAGGGGAAAAATATATTCTAGTAGTGGTGGATATTTCCACCAAGTGGATGAAAACTGACAAGCACTACCAAAGTCACTGCAAAAATATTATTGGAAAGGGTTTTTACTCACTGGGGATTACCTCAGAGTATAGAATTGCATCAAGGCACACATCTTGCTGCACAGAAAATGTAAGATGTCATGGCATTTTAAGGGATCAAGCAGAGATTTCATGTACCTTATAGACCACAGTCTAGTGGAATTGTGGTAAGGATGAACTGAACATTAAAGAATATATGATTGGAAAATGGTGCAACATCATGGAACAACAAGGCAGGTGGTTCGGCCTTGTGTACTGATGATAATAAGGAATATGGTAGCATCATCAAAGGGTTACACCCTTGTAAACTCATGACTGGAAGAGACGTGAGAGGGTTGGAGGAAATGTTAGGATTAAATTTGTCATAACCCAAGTTGTGTCAGGAAAGTGGGTACAATAATTGGTAAAGATTGTAAAAGGCCAATTATGTGGCAGCCCATCAAATAGGAAAGAAAAAAAAACAACAGAGAAAAGCCTACTTTGACTGAAAAAGTCAGTCCCTAGAATTGTCCAGGAGAAAGTGATGATTAGAATACACTAACTCATCTCATTTTTATACCCAAGGTTTACTAGGCCCTATGAAATTATAGACAAAATTATAGTCACAGTCATAGTCATAGTCATAGTCATACTTTATTGATCCCGGGGGAAATTGGTTTTCATTACAGTTGCACCATAAATAATAAATAGTAATAAAACCATAAATAGTTAAATAGTAATATGTAAATTATGCCCGGAAATAAGTCCAGGACCAGCCTATTGGCTCAGGGTGTCTGACCCTCCAAGGGAGGAGTTGTAAAGTTTGATGGCCACAGGCAGGAATGACTTCCTATGACGCTCTGTGTTGCATCTCGGTGGAATGAGTCTCTGGCTGAATGTACTCCTGTGCCCAACCAGTACATTACGCAGTGGATGGGAGACATATATAGGATACTGATTTCTCCGGATAGAAGTGAGAGAGATGAGCCTGTGGTATGTCAAATTACCGGGTGAACAAGTAGTCTTTGGGGTACTGCAAGTCTGTGTCTTTACTGATGTTTTGCTGCACGCTTGAGTGGGAGGCGCGGATGCGTTTTATTGCTGGTGGGGGAAGGAAGATTGTTGCTTTGTTGCTGCTTATGCGTGGGGGGGAGCTGGAGGGGGCTTTGTGGTTCTAACATCTCACTGTCATTCATTCTTTGGGGCACTCCTCTGGATGTTTGTAAAGAAAAAGAATTTCAGGATATATATAGTGCACATTTCTCTGACATTAAATGTACCTTTGAAACTTTTGAAGTGCAACACTGAGTGACTGTACACACTCTGGAATAAAGGAGGGCATGGACTTGGAAGTGTCAAGGTCACAGTCCTGGAAGAAATGCAAAGCATCCAAGAGTATGTCAAGAAGATGGCCCCTAAGCAGAACCCGCTAGGAGAATACATCAGACAGCAGACAGGGGTCATGGAAATGGAAGTGGGTGAAGCAGACGCAGAGGACCAGAGGCCACAGCAGGGCAAACCACTGCATAGGATGTACCATCGCCAAATATCAGAGGTGACTGACATGAGAGAGTCCTACCAATGGCTGGAAATGGAGGGGCTGAGGGAAGCACAGAGGCACAAGAACATGTGCTGAGCACAAGAGCAATAGATGCAAGGGTCTATCACACCAGATACGACCCAAGATGCAGACTGTGTAAGGAATGTGCTGAAACCATCCAGCACATAGTAGCAGGGTGCAAGATGCTGGCAGGGACAGTATACTGTTATGTTCCCCTTGGGTTCCTTCTTGCTGTGGACTGTCACTTCAAAACATCGGGAGGAATGCGACTGGCTTTTGGACACTGTTTGAGCTATTACAGAGAGAGAGAGGGACGAAGACTGTTTGGAGATAGTGTTATGGTTTCTCTGCAGCATGTTTACACTTTTGCAAGGATACTGCCAGCTTCTGTGTTCCTACAGAGAGAGAAGGGAGGAGCTACTTGATGGACAGCTGGTGTTCAGCATGGTGAGATAAATAGAAGGTCAGCTGGTAGACAGACAGACACATGATTTTGGACACGGGATGAGCATTGTTGTGCCCAGAGAAAGGTGGGTTTTTGGAGGATTGATCAGGAGAATCGATCAGTGGCTCTCGCAGTGTGGAAAAGGTGTGACTGGTGGGAGGTTATTAGTGTGTCCAACCCTCGCCTGGGTTGATAACTCCACCACAGAAAACGGTCCCCTTTGTTGTGGCCACGTTCGGTGACTTCTAAAGGATTTTGGAGGACGACGGGAGGAATTGACAGCATCAGCTTACTCGAACAACCACAACAGCTCTCTCTCTCCATCACTACTCAACTCAATGCCACGAACTGAACTGAACTTTACCTATCACCATAAGACTGTATCCATTTAGCCCTAGGCTTGAAGAAGCTTGGTTTTTATATTTCCACATATATATATAATCTTTGCTAACCTGTTTGATATATCTGAATTTATATTACTGTATTGCGTAGTTACTAATAAATAATATTAGTTAACAGCAATACCAGACTCCAAAGTGTTTTCCATTTCTGCTGTTCCCATCACGGGGTATGTGACAATACACTGAACAGCACAACCAAGTACAGGAACTTCTGCAGTGAGTATGGATTGGACACTCCCAGGTCCAAATGGGAAACACCCAAGAAGGTAGTGAAGAATGACAGAACTAAGATACTGTGGGACTTCCAAATACAGATTGATAAGCAGGTACTGGCCAACAAACCAGACATAGCAATAATAGACAAGGAACAGAAGAAAGCAATATTAATAAATGTGGCAACCCCAAATGACAGCAATATCAGGAAGAAAGAACATGAGAAGCTGGAGAAATACCAGGGCTTGAAAGAACAGGTAGGAAGGAAGGTTATGCCCAAGTAATTCTGGTGCTGATAGGAACACATGATGCTGTGATGCTTGGACTGGAAGAGTGGATCCAACAAACTCTGAGAACATCTGTGATGACGGCTCTGAAGAGTGCACTACTAGGAACAGCAAGGATACTGTGCCGAACTGCAAAGCTACCAGGCCTCTTGTAGATAACCCAATTTTGAGGGAAACATACAGATGTACACCACCCATAAGATTCTGTAGTGTTTATATTAATCTAATCTGTTCTGCATTTCATTTAAATACATAATTTGTTACTTAATAAAATGGTAGTTTGTCTCTCTTATACTTTTTAACTATCTACATGAAATGTTGACTAATTGTGGTGGCTACTCAATTGGGCCAAAATGCAGTAGTTCCAATGTGTCCCAATTAACCAGAATCCCCTGGATATCAATGACTATATGAACATTTAGATGGGTGAATTAGCAAGTTTGAGGATGACTCTGATTTGAGTGTAGTTAAGGTCAGTGTAAAGGACTATCAAGGAATACAATACAGAAGGATCTGGGCATGCAAGTCCAGAGTTCATTGAAAGTGATTACACGTGGATAAGGTGGGAAAGAAGGCTTATGACATGCCTGCCTTTGTCAGGAGGTATGTACAGCCTTTTTCAGTATGAGAGTAAGGAAGTCATGTTGCAGCTATATACAACTTTTGTTGGATCACACTCATTGTGCACATTTCTGGTCACCCCATTACAGGAAGGATGTGGATATTGTGGAGATGGTGCTCCTACTGATTCCAGCCTCTGTCTGTTACTTGCCAACTCTTGCTGACATTGTATATGTGCCTGATCACAGGTCTTGATTGTTCCAGCATATTCCTGGATGGCTTTTCTTATATTACTCAGTGTAACTCAATGTCCATCAAAACTCTGATCCCTTCTCTCTCCAGTTCCCAGTTTAGCAATTGTTTATCAAAGTTGATCTTAAGGGGCCACCAGCAGGGATGACAGCAGAGCAGCAATGGCTAGAGGTTCTGGAAGCAATTTGGAAGGCGCAGAAGAAGAAATACTCTGAAGGCAGAAAGACACTTCTATGGCAGACAAGGGAAGTCAAAGCCACCATAAGAGTAAAAGAGAGGGCATATCATAGAGCAAAAATTAGTGGGGCCATTCAGTCCTTCCAGATGAGGCATCACTTCACCTGTGAATTTGCTTGGGTCATATATTGTGCCTGGTGCTCCCAATGCAACCTTCTCTGCAATGGTTAGATGTGCCATAAAGTGGGAGACTGGTTCGTCGAGCACCTCTACATCATCTGCCATAAGTAGGACTTCCCGGTGGGCAAATTCCTGTTCTGATTCCCGTTCCCATTCCAACATGTCCGCCCTCGGCTTCCTCTTGGGCCAAGAGGAGGCCATTCTCAGGGCGCAGGAGCAACACCTTATATTCTGTTTGGGTACCCTCCAACTTAATGGCATGAATATTGATTTCTCCTTCTGGTAAACAACCCCCCAGCCCCTAACTCCTCTGTTTGTCACTCTGACCTTTTACCTCATCTCACCTGCCTATTACTTCCCACTTGGGCCCTTCCAGCTTCCTTTTCTCCTGTGGTTTAATCTCTGGTTCTGTCTTCTCCAGCCCTTGACCTTTCCCACCCACCTGGCTTCACATATCACCTTCCAGCCAGCCTCCTTACCTCCCACCCCTACTTTTTTATTCTGACATCTTCCCCCTTCCTTCTCTGTCCTGAAGAAGGGTGTTGTCCTGAAAGGGCGACAGTTTATTCTTCATCATAGAATACAGTTCCACAGTTTTTTCTTTTCTGATCTGCTAAGTTCCTCCAGCATATTGTTTGTGTTGCTTTGGGAAGTTAGAGGATCGGGAAGCTTTTAAAAACCAACAGAAGACAATTAAAAAAGCCACAAGGAGGGAAAAGATGAACTATGAAGGTAAGCTAGCTAATAATGTCAAAGAGGATACCAAAAGTACTTTCAGATAAATAAAGAGTTAAAGAGAGGTGAGAGCAGATATTGGACTGCTGAAAAGTGATGCCTGAGATGTAGTAATGGGGGATAAGGAAACGGCAGACCAACTGATTAATTATTTTGCATCAAACCTCACTGAGGAAGAGATTAGCAGTATGCTGGAAGTTCAAGAGCAAGAGTGTCAGGGGACAGAAATGAGTGCAATTAATTTTACTAGGGAGAAGGTGTTTGGGAAGTTGAAAGGTCTGAAAGCAGTTAAGTCACCTGGCCCAGATAGACTACACCCAACTGTTCTGAAAGAGGTAGCTGAAGATATTGTGGAGACATTAGCAATGATCTTTCAAGGATTAATGGATTCTGGCATGGTTCCAGAGGACTGGAAATTGCAAATGTTATTCCAGTTTTCATGAGAGGAGGGAGGCAGAAGAAAGGAAATTATAGGCCAGTTAGCCTGATTTCAATGGTTGGGAAGATGTTGGATTTAATTGTTAAGGATGAGTAGTCAGGGTACTTGGAGACACATGAATAAATAGGCCAAAGTCAGCATGGTTTCCTTAATGGAAAATCTTGCCTGACAAATCTGTTGAACTTATTGAGACATAGAAAGGTACAGCACATAAGGTACAGGCCATTCAGCCCATCTAGTCCCTGCCTACTCCTGTCAATCTGTATCAGGCCCATAGCCCTCTAAACCCAAACTCTCAACTTCGTTGAGGCAATAACAAGCAGAATAGACAGGTAACTGTTGTGTAGTTGGATTTTCAGAAGACCTCCAACAAGGTGGCACACAGGAGGCTGCTCAGCAAGATAACAGTCCATGGTGTTATAGGAAAGATACTAGCATGGATAATTGGCAGGAGACAAAGAAGGGGAATAAAGGGAGCCTTTTCCGATTGGCTGCCGGTGACTAGTGATGTTCCACAGGGGTCTGTGTTGGGACCGAACCTTTTGCATTGTACGTCAATGATTTGGATAATGAAATTGATGACCTTGTCGCCAGGTTTGTGCACAATATAGAGATAGGTGGAATGGCATGTACAGCTGATGAAGCAGAGAGGCTGCTGTCGACAGTGTTTCATGGCTCTGGGCCCACATTCACTGGAATTTAGAAGAATGAGAGGGATCTCTTTGAAACCTATTGAATGTTGAAAGGTCCATAGTGGATGTGGAGAGAATATTTTTCTACAGTGGGAGTCTAGGAGCAGAGGGCACAACCTCAGAGTGGAGGGATGTCCATTTAGAATGAGATGAAGAGGAATTTCTTCAGGCAGAGGGTGGTGAATGTGTGGAATTTGTTGCCACAGACAGCAGTGAAGACCAAGTTATTGGATGTATTTAAGGTGGAGGTTGATAGTTTCTTGAGTAGTCAGGGTATGGTAGGTTACAGGGTGAAGGCAGGAGATTAGGGTTCAGATAGAAATGGATTAGGCATGATGAAATGGTGGAGGAGACTCAATGGACCGAATGGCCTATTTCTTCAGGTCAAATGATTTTATCTCCTTCCCTGGACTTATCTTTCACTGCACAGTCATAGGCTGTGTGAAGGAAGTTAACCTTTTCCTCAATGCCAAGAACACTCCCGGTAGTAAACCATACATTTATTCATATTTAACAAGAGTAGTGATACATTGACATTCAGTTCAGCATGCAAGCACTTTATTACAGGAAATTGGTTAATATGGTAGTATTAGGTTAGGTTGTTTAATTATTATTTTCTTTGCAGATTAACACTTAAATTGCTGTTTGTATTTTATAACTACTTATATACATGTCGCTGTTTAGTATGTTTCCTGGTGGTCACAGTATGTATACGCAGTTGTTCAGTGTATCCCCCCCGTCGTTATATTTGTATCATTCTGGAAAATACTGGGAGTTCCTCTGGTGCTGCATTATTTGAATAGGGGTTGTTTGATTTGCTGACTCCTATCTGCAAATTTTAATGGAATGTTTTATATCTATGGAGTTTAAAAAAAGCTGACCACTCAGCTGTGCCAACTATCTTCTTGCTTTTCTCTCTCTTCCACTACTAGCTCCAGCTCCTGTTACTAGCGGTTTTCCGTTTTCTTCATGCTATTAACACAGAATAAGATGACTGTGGAGCAGCATGTTTTGTGGCTCTTTCCTGACATCCAAAACTTTAAAATCCAACATGGCCAGCCACCAACTTAACTGGATTACGCAAAGAATGCTACTTAGCCTGCTCAGTTCACTATGAGCCAGTGGGTTAGCATTAACTTTTCTTGTCTTTTTGCTCTAATTTAATTTAAATTTTCACATACATAATGAGGTGTATAGAGTGTCCAGGGAGAGTGTGGAACTGCAATGTCTGGTCCAATATATATATGTTTTCAGAGATTTTTTTTATAATTATGTATTGCAATGTACTGCTGCAACAAAACAACAAATTTCACAATATATGCTTGATATCAGACCTGATTCTGATTCTGAATGTGAGATTAGGATTTGAAATCAGTGTAAATTGTGTAGAAATAACTCGGGTCCAAATTCTCTGCATGTCCATTTTCATCTACCCTTCAGTACCTTTGGAAGACTTCTACCAGTGTTAATGAAAACATCTGTTGTGGCTTGAAAAATATACTTCATCATATGTGCCAGAGATGCCGGTTCAATCCAGATCTCAGTGTATGGATGCTGTCTGTGTGCTGTTTGCACTATGTCCCTGTGACCCTGTAGAATTCCCCAGGTTCTCCAGTTTCCAGAGTCATACAGAACAGAAATAAACCCTTCAAAGCATGCCATCCATCCTCCCTGCTAGCCTCCAGTTGTCCATGTTCAGCCCTTAACCTTCCATGCACCTATCCAAATCCCTCTAATGTGTTGTAATTATATCCCAAAACTTGCAGTTTGCCAGCATAACTGGCTGCAGCAAATTACTCCAGTGGTTGGTAGATAGATAGATATTTTATTGATCACAAAGGAAATTACAGTGTTACCGTAGCATTACAGTGCACATATACACAAATATTAGAAGAGAAGAAAGAAAAATATAAAAACTAAACACAAAGTAATCTGCAGATGCTGTCATCAAAGCAACACTTTCAGTACGCTGGATGAACTCAGCAGGTCCTGACGAAGGGTTCCAGCCTGAAACGTCGACTTATCGTTTCTGACTGATGCTGCCCGACCTGCTGAGTTCATCCAGCGTACTGAAAATAAAAACTAAGTTACCTCAAACAGGCTAACAGGAGAGGATCATCATTTCCCTGGCTATAGGTTGATTCATTATAGAGGCTAATGGTCGAGGGTAAGAACGACCTCATATAGCACTCAGTTGTCTTAGTTGGTAGAATCCTGTGCAGAGTTGGTTGGAATGTGGGGAGATTCAAAAATTAGATCACTGCAGGATTTGTAGGTAAATCCAGTGACAATGCATTTTGGGAGCTCAGACAAGGGTGGGACTTGTACAGTGAATGCTTGGGCCTTGGGGAGTGTTATGGATCTGAGGGATGTAGGCATGCAAGTGCACTTTTACAAAGAAACCACTGCCTCTACTTTCCCAGAAGTTTGCGAAGGTTCGGCGTGTCACCTGAAACTTTGACAAACTTCTCTTAATGTACAGTGGAGAGTATACTATTTGATTGCATCACGGACTGATGTGGAAATACCGATGCCTTTTGTCACCACGTTTAGACAAGTCCCAAGTGAGGAGTGAGAGACACCGAAGTGGGTCGATATTTCACAGACTTTAATGTGAGCAGTGTTAAAGGAAAAAAAAATAAATGCAAGGCCAAAGAGGGCCGTTGACTAAAACACTCAGATGGAAAATGAAGTCTACACTATGGCTGAAAAGAACAACTAAGAATAAAACAAATACTGCTCGTCTTCCGAGTCAGTTGACTCGACAGTTCAATTTCTCAGGCAAGGCGGAATGCAGATAATGAAGCGTAGTTACGTCCTGGGTTCAAGTCTCGACAAACACTATGATGGGATGAATGGAGTTAAATACTATCACAATGAAATCATAACTAACTGACACGTGGATATTCACGAGCGCAATTGCCGAACCTGCTGCGCTACCGAATCTGTGGTTGTGACACCTTTTGAATGAAAACGGCGACAAACAGCAGCGGATGCAGCCCGGTCTATCACGTGAAAAGCTCTCCCCACCACTGAGCACATCTACAAGCAGTGCTATTGCAAGAAAGCAGCATCCATCATCAAGGCTCCCCATCATCAAGGCCCTGCCCTCTTCTTGCTGCTACCATCAGGGAGAAGGTACAGGAGCCTTGGGACCCACACCGCCAGGTTCAGGAGTAGTTATTAACTCTCAACCATCAGGCTCTTGAACCAGAGAGGAAAACACTCGACTTCACCTTTCCCATCACTGAACCGTTCTGATATTCCATGGGCTCACTTTCAGGGACTCTTCATCTCATTTTTTTGATATTTTTTTAATTTGTTATTATTATTATTAATCTTTTTTTATATTTGCAGTTTGTTGTCTTTTGCACATTGATTGTTTGTCCATCTTGTATGTGGTTTTTCATTGATTCTATTGTGTTTCTTTGGATTTACTGTGAATGCCCACAAGAAAATGAACCTCAAGGTAGAATAGATGTACTTTGATAATATAGTTATTTTGAACTTTGAGCTTCAGCTTGGTGAAAGCAGGGTCATTGATGATCAATTTGGTGTTGGTTATGCTGCCCGTCAGTACTCAGGGCTTGGAGCACAGAAGATCAGCAGGTACAGTGCAGTTACACAAGACGTTACTGAGCCTGAACTTCGACAATAGTGCTTGGCTTTTGTCACAAACAAGAGAAAATCTGCAGACGCTGGAAATCCAAGCAAAATACAAAATGCTGGAGGAACTCAGCAGGCCAGGGAGCATTGGTGGGAAAAAGTACAGTCAACGTGGAGCTGAGAAACAGGAAAGGTATGGCCACATTAGTGGGATTGTATTACAGACCACCCAATAGTCAACGAGACTTGGAAGAACAAATCTGCAGAGAGATAGCAGGCAACTGCAGGAAACATAAAGTTGTGGTAGTAGGGGATTTTAATTTTCCATACATTGATTGGGACTCCCATACTGTTAGGGGTCTAGATGGTTTAGAGTTTGTAAAATGTGTTCAGGAAAGTTTTCTAAATCAATATATAGAGGGACCAACTAGAGGGGATGCAATATTGGATCTCCTGTTAGGAAACGAATTAGGGCAAGTGACGGAAGACTGTGTAGGGGAGCACTTTGGTTCCAGTGATCATAACACCATTAGTTTCAATTTGATCATGGATAAGGATAGATCTGGTCCTAGGGTTGAGGTTCTGAACTGGAAGAAGGCCAAATTTGAAGAAATGAGAAAAGATCTAAAAAGTGTGGATTGGGACAGGTTGTTCTCTGGCAAAGATGTGATTGGTAGGTGGGAAGCCTTCAAAGGGGAAATTTTGAGAGTGTAGAGTTTGTATGTTCCTGTCAGGATTAAAGGCAAATTGAATAGGAATAAGGAACCTTGGTTCTCAAGGGATATTGCAACTCTGATAAAGAAGAAGAGGGAGTTGTATGAAATGTATAGGAAACAGGGAGTAAATCAGGTGCTTGAGGAGTATAAGAAGTGCAAGAAAATACTTAAGAAAGAAATCAGGAGGGCTAAAAGAAGACATGAGGTTGCCTTGGCAGTCAAAGTGAAGGATAATCCAAAGAGCTTTTATAAGTATATTAAGAGCAAAAGGATTGTAAGGGATAAAATTGGTCCTCTTGAAGATCAGAGTGGTCGGCTATGTGCGGAACCAAAGGAAATGGGGGAGATCTTAAATAGGTTTTTTGCGTCTGTATTTACTAAGGAAACTGGCATGAGATCTATGGAATTGAGGGAATCAAGTAGTGAGACCATGGAAACTGTACAGATTGAAAAGGAGGAGGTGCTTGCTGTCTTGAGGAAAATTAAAGTGGATATATCCCCGGGACCTGACAGAGTGTTCCCTCGGACCTTGAAGGAGACTAGTGTTGAAATTGCGGGGGCCCTGGCAGAAATATTTAAAATGTCGCTGTCTATGGGTGAAGTGCCGGAGGATTGGAGAGTGGCTCATGTTGTTCCGTTGTTTAAAAAAGGATCGAAAAGTAATCCGGGAAATTATAGGCCAGTGAGTTTAACGTCGGTAGCAGGTAAGTTATTGGAGGAAGTACTAAGAGACAGAATCTACAAGCATTTGGATAGACAGGGACTTATTAGGGAGAGTCAACATGGCTTTGTGCGTGGTAGGTCATGTTTGACCAATCTATTGGAGTTTTTCGAGGAGGTTACCGGGAAAGTGGGTGAAGGGAAGGCAATGGATATTGTCTACATGGACTTCAGTAAGGCCTTTGACAAGGTCCCACATGGGAGGTTAGTTAGGAAAATTCAGTCGCTAGGTATACATGGAGAGGTGGTAAATTGAATTAGACATTGGCTCAATGGAAGAAGCCAGAGAGTGGTGGTAGAGAATTGCTTCTCTGAGTGGAGGCCTGTGACTAGTGGTGTGCCACAGGGATCAGTGCTGGGTCCATTGTTATTTGTCATCTATATCAATGATCTGGATGATAATGTGGTAAATTGGATCAGCAAGTTTGCTGATGATACAAAGATTGAAGGTGTAGTAGACAGTGAGGAAGGTTTTCAGAGCCTGCAGAGGGACTTGGACCAGCTGGAAAAATGGGCTGAAAAATGGCAGATGAAGTTTAATACTGACAAGTGTGAGGTATTGCACGTTGGAAGGACAAACCAAGGTAGAACATACAGGGTTAATGGTAAGGCACTGAGGAGTGCAGTGGAACAGAGGGATCTGGGAATACAGATACAAAATTCCCTAAAAGTGTCGTCACAGATAGATAGGGTCGTAAAGAGAGCTTTTGGTACATTGGCCTTTATTAATCAAAGTATTGAGTATAAGAGCTGGAATGTTATGATGAGGTTGTATAAGGCATTGGTGAGGCCGAATCTGGAGTATTGTGTTCAGTTTTGGTCACCAAATTACAGGAAGGATATAAATAAGGTTGAAAGAGTGCAGAGAAGGTTTACAAGGATGTTGCTGGGACTTGAGAAACTCAGTTACAGAGAAAGGTTGAATAGGTTAGGACTTTATTCCCTGGAGCGTAGAAGAATGAGGGGAGATTTGATAGAGGTATATAAAATTATGATGGGTATAGATAGAGTGAATGCAAGCAGGCTTTTTCCACTGAGGCAAGGGGAGAAAAAAACCAGAGGACATGGGTTAAGGGTGAGGGGGGAAAAGTTTAAAGGGAACATTAGTGGGGGCTTCTTCACACAGAGAGTGGTGGGAGTATGGAATGAGCTGCCAGATGAGGTGGTAAATGCGGGTTCTTTTTTAACATTTAAGAATAAATTGGACAGATACATGGATGGGAGGTGTATGGTGGGATATGGTCCGTGTGCAGGTCAGTGGGTCTAGGCAGAAAATAGTTCGGCACAGCCAAGAAGGGCCAAAAGGCCTGTTTCTGTGCTGTAGTTTCTATGGTTTCTATGGTAACGTGTTAGGCTGAGCCCTACTAATGTCTGTGATGTGTGGTTTTGGTCACCATGTTATAAGAAAGATGTTACCAAACTAGAAAGAGTGCAGAAAGATTTACCAGGATGTTGGGTGGACCTGGGGTTCTAGATTACAAGGAGATGTGGGGTAGACTAGGTTTTTATTCCTTGAAACGTAAGAGATTGAGGGATGACCTGATCGAGATTTACAAGATCATGCAGGACACAGACGGGGCAAAAGTACATAGTCTTCTTTCCCAAGCTAATGCTGCAAAAAGAGGCAAGAAATTTAAAAGGGACATCAGGGGCAGCTTCTTCACACAAGGGGTGTTGCATATTTGGAATCAGCTCCCAGAAATAGTGGTTGAGGCAGGCACATTAGCAATGTTTAAAGGCTTTTTAGATAAGTACATAGACAGAGGTTTAGAGGGTTGTGGGCCAAATATAGGCAGGTGTGATCAACTTGCTGGGAATCAGACTCAGCATGGATGAGTTGGGCCAAAGGGCCTGTTTCTGTACTGGATGACAATTGTAACTGGGTAGTTACTGGTGGTGTGGGCTCAGTGCGTCAAAGAGCCTGTTTCTGTACTGGATGACTATTATAACTGGGTAGTTACTGGTGGTGTGGGCTCAGTGGGTCAAAGAGGCTGTTTCCATTCTCAATGAGGGACCTGTGAATAGAACTTAGCATCAGGAATCTTGGGGACACAATAGTAGTGGGAATAACAGAGTTTAAAGGTCACAAACAAGACAAAATCTGTAGATGCTGAAAATCAAAGTAAGACGCACAAAATACTGGAAGAATTTAGTGGAAGCAGGAGTCTTGATGAATGGTTTTGGCCTGAAACATTGCCTGTTTATTCTTTTCCATACATGCTACCTAACCTGCTGAGTTCCTCCAACAGTTTGTGAGCTTAAAGCTCAGTTTCCTGCAGAGACACAATGCTACATGGCACATTCTGATGTACACAATTACTGTGGTCATCGCCATTAGCACCACTGACTGACATCAGCACCTGATGATTCAATGGCCTTCAGCTGACCACTGAGAGATTCCAGCTTCTCAACAGTGGAAGCCTCCAGCTGCAGCACCTTCCCTTCCAGCAGGTTGGGCAGCTTTAATATGTGGGCAATGATGTCATTGATAACCATGACCAGTGCATCCACGTTACAGAATTTCTCACTGCGAAACTTCAACACTTCCACTTTACCAAGCAATTCATTGACAGCAACTGTCCCCTGTTTCAGCAGGAAATCTAATTCACAGAGATTGCCCAGCAGCTCCTGCAGTCTGTCGAGTTCACCCTCCACACTTTTTATTCTGTTTTCTGTCTGGTCAATCTCGTCCTTTGTCTCCTTTATGTGCGAGATACAGGACTGCAGATCTGATGAACATTCTGAAACACGCTGCTCTTCTTCCTGCACTTTTTCACTGAACCATTGACAATTTTCCTCTGCCTCGGCTCTTCTAGTTTCACAAATTCCGACCGTTATAGCTCCTGTAGGCAGAAATGTTTTCACTGGATTAAATACTCCAGTATTAACTGTTACAATGCAAAATCACAAGCTTACTGTCCATTGGACCTCACTATTGATGTATGGCCAGTGGGGAAGATGAGTTGTGAGAATTAGTTCTTGTGAAGGTTCACGGAGTTCCATATTTCTGCAGCATAGAATGAGGTCGGTCAGCCCAATCCTATCGTCTGCCTGTACTGCACTTTCTCTGTAACATTAACAGTTTATTCTGCATTCTGCTGTTGTTTTATCTTGTACCACCTCAACGCACTGTGTAATGAATTGATCTGTATGGATGGCGTGTGAAACATAGTTCTTCACTGTCCCTCACTACACCTGATTTATGCCCCAGACCACACTTGTGAATGTGTGACATTGGAACCAGCTTTCTAATCTAACTCATACCACCATAACGTTCCGTCCCCGTCTTCCTTGTGTGCTTGTCCTGATTTTCCCTTAAGGTCATGATACTGTTCACCTCAGTTACTTCTGAGAGATCTGGCTCCACTCTCTCTGTCTGAATTCCCCTTGGATTGGTGACTGCTCTTGCCCACATGTGTGCCCTCTGTTTTGAATCAAAACTTTCACAGTTTTAAAGATGTCAATCTAGTCACATACTGGCTTTCTTCAAGACCCCAATGATATTTTCACTGAACATGCAACCTTGCAGGACTACCCTTGTGAATCTTCATTGCACACACTATTTTGTTCTGCCAGCAAGATGTAAATTGATGATCAGAATTGCACGTGGTGTTTCTATGTGTGGCCTAATCGAGACTCAGCTAACTAACACAATTTGTACATTAGTGAGAAGGAAAATATGATTAGCTGCTGGCAACAGTGTTTAAATTGGTAATCACTGCACTGTATGTGTGAAACTATTTGAATCTAAAATTATATTCAAAGCACAGGCCAAATGTGAGAGGGGACAGAGTTGACAGGTCATGAGGACCAGCACAGAGCTGTTGGACTGGTGTCATGTAATGTTCTCACAAGAGATTCTGCAGATGCTGTAAATTTAGACTAACACATACAAGTTGTTGGAGGAACTCAGCAAGTCAAGCAGCATCGACAAAGAGGAATTAATTGTTGATGTATCGGGCTGAGATACTTTGTCAGGACTGAAAGGGAAGGGAAAAGAAGTAAGAATCAGAAACCAGGTGGTGGGGAGGGGAAGGAGTGCAGACTTCTAGGTGAGAGGGGAGACAAGGGGAGATGTGAGACCAGGTGAGAGGTGGGACCAGGTGAGAGGTGAGACCAGGTGTGAGGGAAGGGGAAGTGTGAGTCCCTTCATCAGGGTTGTTGGACTGTGATGTGTGCTGTTTCCCTTTACAAAGTATGGGCTGCGAAATATACAAATGACGTGAGTGCATTGTCCGTCACAGAACTGTGCGACATGTAATTGCAGTCTCAACCTAAATACTAGATGGTTCTTTCAACAGTGCCAGAGCTGGTTTTCATTAAGCATTGACAGTTGTTCTTCACCTTGTTAAGCTGAAGATAATGGATGAAATACACAGCCCATCAAAAGCTCTTGTGGTTCACATTTCAGAAAGGCAGGTCAGAGAGCTGAATAACTTAGAAACAAAGAAACATAGAACACCTGCAGCATAATACAAAGCTGTGCAGAACATATACTTTACAAATTACCACTGTTACCCATAGCCCTCTATTTTTCTAAGCTTCATGTACCTGTCCAGGAGTCCCTTAAAAGACCCTATCGTATCCACCTCCACCACCGTTGCCGGCAGCCCATTCCACGCACTCACCACTCTCTGCATAACAAACTTACCCTGACATCTCCTCTGTACCTACTTCCAAGCACCTTAAAACTGTGCCCTCTCAATATTAGCCGTTTCAGCCCTGGGAAAAAGCCTTTGACTATCCTCATGATCAATGTCTCTCATCATCTTATACACCTCTATTAGGTCACCTCTCATCCTCCATCGCTCCAAGAAGAAAAGGCAGAGTTCTTTCAACCCATTCTGATAAGCTATGCTCCCCAATCCAGGCAACATCCTTGTAAGTTTCTTCTGCACCCTTTGAATTGTTTCCACATCATTCCTGTAGTGCGGCGACCAGAGACTTTTTATGTTATATGTCAATGATTTGGCTGATGGAATTGATGGCATTGAAGCAAAGTTTGCAGATGATATGAAGTTAGGTGGAGGGACAGGTAGTTTTGAGGAATTAGAACGGCTACAGAAAGAGTTAGACAAATTAGGAGAGTGAGCAAAGAAATAGCTGATAGAAACATAGAAACATAGAAAATAGGTGCAGGAGTAGGCCATTCGGCCCTTCGAGCCTGCACCGCCATTCAGTATGATCATGGCTGATCATCCAACTCAGAACCCTGTACCAGCCTTCCCTCCATACCCCCGATCCCTTTAGCCACAAGGGCCATATCTAACTCCCTCTTAAATATAGCCAATGAACTGGCCTCAACGGCTTCCTGTCGCAGAGAATTCCACAGATTCACCACTCTCTGTGTGAAGAAGTTTTTCCTCATCTCGGTCCTAAAAGGCTTCCCCTTTATCCTCAAACTGTGACCCCTCGTTCTGGACTTCCCCAACATCGGGAACAATCTTCCTGCATCTAGCCTGTCCAATCCCTTTAGAATATTATACATTTCAATGAGATCCCCCCTCAATCTTCTGAATTCCAGCGATTATAAGCCTCGTCGATCCACTCTTTCTTCATATGAAAGTCCTGCCATCCCAGGAATCAATCTGGTGAACCTTCTTTGTACGCCCTCAGATTAGGGGACCAAAACTGCACACAATACTACAGGTGTGGTCTCACCAAATGTGCTGTTATCACATCTTTGATAACTGACTCTAGCATTTTCCCCACCACCGATGTCAAGCTAACTGGTCCATAATTCCACTGTTAGCCACCCTCCAATCCTCAGGAACTAATCCAGAATCTAAAGAGTTTTGAAAAATTATCACTAATGCATCCACTATTTCTTGGGCTACTTCCTTAAGCACTCTGGGATGCAGACCATCTGGCTCTGGGCATTTATCTGCCTTTAATCCCTTCAATTTACCTAACACCACTTCCCTACTAACATGTATTTCCCTCAGTTCCTCCATCTCACTGGACCCTCTGTCCCCTACTATTTCTGAAAGATTATTTATGTCCTCCTTAGTGAAGAGAGAACCAATGTAGTTATTCAATTGGTCTGCCATGTCCTTGTTCCCCAAGATCAGTTCACCTGTTTCTGTCTGTAAGGGACCTACATTTGACTTAACCAATCTTTTTCTTTTCACATATCTATAAAAGCTTTCACAGTCAGTTTTTATGTTCCCTGCCAGCTTTCTCTCATAATCTTTTTTCCCCTTCCTAATTAAGCCCTTTGTCCTCCTTTGCTGGACTCTGAATTTCTCCCAGTCCTCAGGTGAGCCGCTTTTTCTGGCTAATTTGTATGCTTCTTCTTTGGAATTGATACTATCCCTAATTTCACTTGTCAGCCACGGGTGCACTACCTTCCCTGGTTTATTCTTTTGCCAAACTGGAGTGAACATTTGTTGTAGTTCATCCATGCAACCTTTAAATGCTTGCCATTGCATATCCACCATCAATCCTTTAAGTGTCATTTGCCAGTCTATCTTAGCTAATTCACGTCTCATACCTTCAAAGTTACCCCTCTTTAAGTTCAGAACCTTTGTTTCTGAATTAACTATGTCACTCTCCACCTTAATGAAGAATTCCACCATATTATGGTCACTCTTAGCCAAGGGGCCTCGCACGACAAGATTGCTAATTAACCCTTCCTCATTGCTCAATACCCAGTCTAGAATAGCCTGCTCTCTAGTTGGTTCCTCGACATGTTGGTTCACAAAACCATCCCGCATACATTCCAAGAAATCCTCTTCCTCAGCACCCTTACCAATTTGGTTCACCCAATCTATATGTACATTGAAATCACCCATTATAACCGCTGTTCCTTTATTGCACGCATTTCTAATTTCCTGTTTAATACCATCTCCGACCTCACTACTACTGTTAGTTACTACTACTGTTACTGTTATGGAATACACAGTCAAGAAGTGTAGGGTCATGCAGTTTTGAGGAAGAAATAAAAGGGTTGACTGTTTTTTAATTGGAGAGAAATACAAAAACCTGAAACACAAAGGGACTTGGGAGTCCTTGTGCAGGAATCCCTAAAGGTTAATTTGCAGGTTGATCTGTGGTGAGGAAGGCAAATGCAATGCGATTTCAAGACGACGAGAATATAAAAGCAAGCATGTAATGTTGAGACTTCATGAAGCATTAGTGAGGCCTCCCTTGGAGTATTGTGGGGAATGTTGGGCCCTTTATCTTAGAAAGGGTGTGCTGAAACTGGAGAAGGTTCAAACAAGGTTCAGGAAAATTATTCTAGAACTGAATGGCTTGTCATATGAAGAGCGTTTGATGGCTCTGGGCCTGTACTCAGAGAATTCAGAAGACTGAGGGCTGACCTCATTGAATTCTATCAAATGGGGGAAGGCCTTGATAGAGTGGACGTAGAGTGGATGTTTCCTATGGTGGGAGAGTCTAAGATCCAAGGACACAGTCTCAGACTAGAGGGGCAGCCTTTTATTAGAGAGATGAGGAGGAATTTCTTTAGCCAGACATTGGTGAATCTGTGGAATTCATTGCCATAGGCAGCAGTGGAGGCCAAGTCTTTATATATATTAAAGGCAGAGTTTGATAGATTCTTGATTGTGCCGGGCATGAAGGGATACAGAGAGAAGTCAGGTGATTGGGGGTGAGAGGAAAATTGGATCAGCCATGATGGAAGGGTGGAGGTGACTCGATGGGCCAAATGGCCGAATCCTGCTCCTGTATCTTATGGTCTTATAATACTCATGCAGCCCTTCAAGCTTGGGAATGGCATAACTTACCATTTGGCCCACAGTTTTGTGCTGATCTTGATGCCAATTTATTCTAAATACCATCCTCCTGAGTATCATCCATTTCCCTCCATTCCTTTCAAATAACATAGAACGTAGAATGTTACAGCACAATACAGGCCCTTCAGCCCACAATGTTGTGCCGACCATTTAACCTACACTAAGTTCAATCTAACCCTTTTCTCCAATATAGCTCTCTGTTTTTCTATCATCCATTTGCCTATCGAAGAGTTTAGTAAACACCCTGTGTTATGTGCTCCTACCATCACTCCTGGTACAGCATTCCATCTACCCACTACTCTCTGTGTAAAGAACTTATCTCTGACATCACTTATAGTAATATGTCTATTCGTGAGCCTCTTAAACTCGACAAAACCAACTGCTTCCCCAGTAACCTATTCCAGGTACCCACCACTCTCTCAGTAAAAAACCTTCTTCCTCTTCTTCCTTAACCCCCCTCTCCCCCTCTCCCCCAACATTAAAAGCATGCCCTCTGGCATTTGACATTTTTAACCTGGGGAAAGATTTGGACTGGCCACCCTACCTTTGCTTGTTATAATTAAAAAATAAACATCTATTTGGTCTCCCTTCAGTCTCCAGCGCTCAAGTAAGAGCTGGAAACCCCAGGGCTGTACAGCCTCTCTCTCCTTACAGCTCATAGCACTCCAATCCAGGCAGCATCCTGCTAAACCCTCTCCAGATCCTTGCTGTCACGGTGTAACCAGAAATGCACACAATGCTCCAAGTGCAGTCTGGCTAAAGTTTTACATGGCTGGAACATTACTTCCTTACTCAAAATCAATACCGTCTACTCATGATGTCAAGCATTCTACACACCTTCTTTACCATCTTAGCCACTTTGTGTGAACTATGGACATGGACTGCTGTGGGTCAATCCTATTAACGGCTCTAACATTCACTGTATGCTTTCTCTTTTCATCGGAGCTTCCAAGGTGCAAAACCTCACACTTGCCTGGATTACTTTCCGTCTGCCACTTCTCTCTCCATACCTGTAATGGATCTATATCCCGCTGTGTCCTTTGATCGTCCTTTACATGATCCATAAATCCACCAAAGAACTTAGAAGAGTAGAGCACAGGAACAGGCTATTGGACCCACATTGTTTTGCTAAACCAGGTAAAACACAAATCAAAATCACCCAAACACTATTTCCTCCTACCTACACATGTCCATATCCCTTCATCTTCCTTACATCCGTGTGGCCAACCAAGTGTCTCTTAAAAGCTTCTAATGTGTTTGCCTCTACCGCCGTACCAGGCAGCGCATTCCAGGCATCCACCATCCTCTGAGTGAAAAACTTACTCCACACAAATCCCTTGAACCTTCCTCTTCTCACTTTCACTGTATGCCCTCTGGTATTAGACGTTTCAATCCTCTCTGTCCACTCTGTCTCATAATTCTGTAAGTTTCTATCAGATTTTACCCCAGCCCCCAATGCTCCAGAGAAACCATCCCAATTTTATCTAGACGCTCCGATAGCAGCTGCCTTCTAAACCAGGCAGCATCCTGGTGAGGCTTTTCTGCATCCTCTCCAAAGCTTCAACGTCATCCAGCCACCTACATTTTCAATAAGTATATCCCAAACAACAGAGACCCCAGAACCATTCCTTGCAAACACCATTGGTCGCGGACCTCCAGCCAGAAGAATAGTCCTCCACCCGCTTCGCTCTGTCCTCTATGGGCAAGTCAGTTCCGATCCCAAGCTTCAATTCACCATGGCGCTCATGCATGTTTATCTTCTGCATCACCTTATCATGTCAGATCTTATCAAATGTTCATGTAGATAACATCCACTGCCTTACCCTCATCATGCTCCTTTGTCACCTCCTTAGCAAACTCAATCTAGTTTGCAAGGATGCAGACTATCTGCCCCACATAAAGCTATGCTGACTGTCCCTAAACTGGTTGTGCATTTCAAAATGCACATAAATCCTCTTCCCCATCTGTATCCTCTCCAACGTTTCCCTACCACTCACAATAGGCTCACTGGCCTTTGGCTACTTGAAATTTCCCCTTTCCCTTCTTCAATAAAGGCATAATTGCGACTCTCCAATCCTTCGGGACTTCACCTACTGTCACGTCAAACTAGAGTTTCTGGAAAGTATTGGGACTTAGAAGCAAAAGAAAATAAAGTTTAAAAGTAATTGTGAGAATCCACTGAAAGACCAGAAGGAACCCACTGTCTGACTGCTGCTTCTGCCCGGAACATCGGGAGGACCCGGCAGCATTCCAGCGGCAGTCCGGGAGCAGCGTTGGAATCTGCGGTAAGATGCTGAACTTTAAATAACTCGAGGGACTGTTTCATGGAAAAGAGCACTGACGTCACTGCGTCTTGGGTTAGCGCGAGCTTCACGTCACGGGGATCCTCGCGTACAGGCACTTCTGGGAAATAGCGCGAGGTTTGAGAAGAGCTCAGGAACCTTCGGGAAGGGTTGTCGGGTTTGAAAACATAACGGTCTATTAGGGAGCGGAGACTGTGCAGGTCGAATCCGTCTACAAATTCCGGAGAGGCAGCCAGATTTTGCACCTAATAACTAATGGCTTATGACTTATGACTAACGACTAGTGACTAATGTCTAATGAGTAATGTCTGACGGCTAATGGTTAATGGTTGATGGAACTAATGGAACTATCAAACTGCCGCACTTGCAAAAAATAAAAGGAGGAAAAAGGAAAGGTTGGTTGGTCATTGAGTGGAATCCAGTTAAAAAAAAACTTTGGGTAGATGCATTTAATTCCTTTCAAGTGGGGACATGTTCAAAGAAGAAAAAGAAATCCAACTTGACAGTGAAAAAACTGGTTGACCGGGAAACTGGAGGACCAGGAAGCAGAAATCTGGGAGCTTTGAGCTGAAACAGCAGGAGCAATAACCTGGAATCCTGAAAAAGGAAGAAAATCAAGTTCAGATAAAACAACATCAAAGCATCATTAAAAAGTTGTACTTATCTTCTCACCTGTGAACAGCCTGCAGAGGAAATCAAACATGGCTGATCAAACTATTGGGAGATCAGTTGAGCAACTCAAGGTAGAGCGAACAACAACAAAATGATTATTTTCTTGTCTGGTCAACGGTATTACCGGGACCTATAAAGACATATCTGAAGAGGAGCTCAGAGTCAATTTCAATAAACTCACAATAGAAGCCGAGATAGTCATGGAAGCCAACGATGATGTGGAGGCCGGATTCATTGCTGAACACAGAGGAAGTAGCTGTGTTAACTGAACAGCAAAAAGCCGACCTGGCAAAGACGGCGAGTGAGTGTGAGTTGAAACTAAAGGAGGTCAGAGCCTAATCCAGGAGACTCTTTGGACCAGCTCTGGAAATGTTGAATTCTTCACAGCAGTACAAGCAGCAGAGGATGAATGTAAAAACGTCGCTGCTGTACAACCCGATGGTATGAGTTCATGCTTAACCACCCGCAAGGACTGGTAAAGACAGCGAAGGAGGTGCATGGTCGGTGGAATTGATGGATCCCGCCAGGGGATCAGAAGGACCTTCATAGTCACCTAAAGGGGCTCGAACTCCACCTCCCCAAGTTGGATTTCAAGAGGGCCCACTTCATACAGGCAAGGAGAAAGGAGGATGCTGAAAGACGGATACCGATGGCATTGGGCTTTTTCTCCAATTTTCTCACGCCAGCCATCGGATTGAAACCAACAGCTCTTCCCATGACAGTAAATGTGATTTTCACAGGTGGAGAAAGGACTGGGAAGCGCTCCAGAGGCAGGGAGAACCGACCGGTTTAAGAGAGGTGAAAAAGGTTCAACTACTGGACAGTCTTGATGACAAAATTGGAAGAGACCTTTGCTTCACTACTTATAACACTGCAGATGACACCTTCCGTGTTCTAGAAAACCACTATGGAAATCAAACGTGCATTGCTATTGACATAGTGGGAGAGTTACAGAAAATGCCAGCTATCAGAAGTCATCAGTCACAGAAAATAGTGGAATTAATTCAAGCTGTGGTGAAGGCACTTCAAGACTTGAGTGACCTTGGAGACACGGGTGCTGTCAAAAATCCGCTGGTGACAATATCAATTGAAAGTAAACTTCCAGGAACTCTCAACAAGGAATGGCTGGTCTATGTTGCTGACAGGAGAAATGCTGTGACACCAGATAAGCGGTTTGACAGTCTCTTGGAATTCCTCAAAGGGCCAGAGAGCACATATGAGCAGCTCGAGCAAATGAGGGATGCAGAGCCAAGTAGAAGAGAAACCAGGGCTGAGCCAAGACATGCCAGAACCAAGTCTACCAAGTCAAGCGACGACCATGCAGGCTGTGAACAATTGTTCATCCCAGTTTGGCAAAAGAATAAATCAAGGAAGGTAGTGCACCCGTGGTTGACAAGGGAAATTAGGGATAGTATCAATTCCAAAGAAGAAGCATAGAAATTAGCCAGAAAAAGTGGCTCACCTGAGGACTGGGAGAAATTCAGAGTTCATCAGAGGAGGACAAAGGGCTTAATTAGGAAGGGGAAAAAAGATTATGAGAGAAAACTGGCAGGGAACATAAAAACTGACTGTAAAAGCTTTTATAGATATGTAAAAAGGAAAAGACTGGTAAAGACAAATGTAGGTCCCCTACAGACAGAAACAAGTGAATTGATTATGGGGAGCAAGGACATGGCAGACCAATTGAATAATTACTTTGGTTCTGTCTTCACTAAGGAGGACATAAATAATCTTCCGGAAATAGTAGGGCACAGAGGGTCCAGTGAGACGGAGGAACTGAGAGAAATACATGTTAGTAGGGAAGTAGTGCTAGGTAAATTGAAGGGGTTAAAGGCAGATAAATCCCTAGGGCCAGATGGTCTGCATCCCAGAGTGCTTAAGGAAATAGCCCAAGAAATAGTGGATGCATTAGTGATAATTGTTCAAAACTCTTTAGATTCTGGACTAGTTCCTGAGGATTGGAGGGTGGTTAATGTAACTCCACTTTTTAAAAAAGGAGGGAGAGAGAAACCAGGGAATTATAGACCGGTTAGCCTAACATTGGTGGTGGGAAAACTGCTAGAGTCAGTTATCAAAGATGTGATAACAGCACATTTGGAAAGCGGTGAAATCATCGGACAAAGTCAGCATGGATTTGTGAAAGGAAAATCATGTCTGACGAATCTCATAGAATTTTTTGAGGATGTAACTAGTAGAGTGGATAGGGGAGAACCAGTGGATGTGGTATATTTGGATTTTCAAAAGGCTTTTGACAAGGTCCCACACAGGAGATTAGTGTGCAAACTTAAAGCACACGGTATTGGGGGTAAGGTATTGGTGTGGATAGAGAATTGGTTGGCAGACAGGAAGCAAAGAGTGGGAATAAATGGGACTTTTTCAGAATGGCAGGCAGTGACTAGTGGGGTACTGCAAGGCTCAGTACTGGGACCCCAGTTGTTTACAATATATATTAATGACTTGGATGAGGGAATTAAATGCAGCATCTCCAAGTTTGCAGATGACATGAAGCTGGGCGGCAGTGTTAGCTGTGAGGAGGATGCTAAGAGGATGCAGGGTGACTTGGATAGGGTAGGTGAGTGGGCAAATTCATGGCAGATGCAATTTAATGTGGATAAATGTGAGGTTATCCACTTTGGTGGCAAAAACAGGAAAACAGATTATTATCTGAATGGTGGCTGATTAGGAAAAGGGGAGGTGCAACGAGACCTGGGTGTCATTATACACCAGTCATTGAAAGTGGGCATGCAGGTACAGCGGGCGTTGAAAAAGGCGAATGGTATGCTGGCATTTATAGCAGGAGGATTCGAGTACAGGAGCAGGGAGGTACTACTGCAGTTGTACAAGGCCTTGGTGAGACCACACCTGGAGTATTGTGTGCAGTTTTGGTCCCCTAATCTGAGGAAAGACATCCTTGCCATAGAGGGAGTACAAAGAAGGTTCACCAGATTGATTCCTGGGATGGCAGGACTTTCATATGAAGAAAGACTGGATGAACTGGGCTTGTACTCGTTGGAATTTAGAAGATTGAGGGGGGATCTTATTGAAACGTATAAAATCCTAAAGGGATTGGACAGGCTAGATGCAGGAAGATTGTTCCCGATGTTGGGGAAGTCCAGGACGAGGGGTCACAGTTTGAGGATAAAGGGGAAGCCTTTCAGGACCGAGATTAGGAAAAACTTCTTCACACAGAGAGTGGTGAATCTGTGGAATTCTCTGCCACAGGAAACAGTTGAGGCCAGTTCATTGGCTATATTTAAGAGGGAGTTAGATATGGCCCTTGTGGCTACGGGGATCAGGGGGTATGGAGGGAAGGCTGGGGCGGGGTTCTGAGTTGGATGATAAGCCATGATCATACTGAATGGCGGTGCAGGCTCGAAGGGCCGAATGGCCTACTCCTGCACCTATTTTCTATGTTTCTATGTGTAGTCTGCAGTGATGGAAAGCACAAAAGGAAGCTTTACTTTTGCAAACAGTTTCGAGCACTAAAGCTACCAGAGAAAAAGGCCGCATTAAGAAAGTTGGGGGCATGCAAGCGGTGTCTCGAGGTTCATGATGACAGTTCATACTGCAAACCTACCTATCTGTGTGAAAACCAAGACTGCAAGGATAAGCATACTCCTGAGCATCATTACTATCTGTGCCCCAATGCTGAAATAAAGAAAAGCAGCGCTGGTCAGAAAAAGAGCAGATTTGGTCCAGAGGAAGATAAAGGCAGGAAGAAATATACAGAGGATCAAGAGGAGTTCTTCAGCAAACTTTCACCACAATTGGCCAAACAATGTCACAATGTATTTTCAAGCACTGCATCCAGAGCCTTCAGCACTGTGAAGGATAAACCAGGCCTTCTGGTTTAAAGTGGATTGCAAGAACTGCCAGTGATTATGATGCTTCTCGAGGTCACAGCTAATGCTGGGTAAAAAATCGGGATGTTAATTGACTTGGCTTCAGACACCAATTATATAATCCACAGGGCTGCAAGCAGACTGGACCTCAGAAGTGAGGAAATCACTCTCGTCGTCCATGGAGTTGTGGGGGATGAAGGTTCAGGTGGAGACAAAGCGGTACCTTCTAAAAATCAGAGTAAACACTCCCAGGGGCACTCTCAAATCATACCAATTGGTTTGTTATGGACTAGACAGCATTGCAAATGTCCACAAATATGTGACACCGAAGCAACTGCAGAAATTCTTCCCAGACATACCGATTGATGAATTTGTGAGACCCAGAGAAATAAATTTACTCATAAGCCATAGAGAAGGTCAGCTAGCGCCTCAGAGAACCAGAGCTGTTGGAGACCTTGTGCTGTGGGACGGACCACTGAGGAAGCCAGTCGTAGGAGCACATCCTGATCTCTTTGAGGAGCTGTCTGTGTCAGCCCACATGTCCAAGACACATCTGACAAGGTCAATGAGAGTGGCTGCTGTAAAATATGAGGAGCTCACCAGCAGAGTCCCACAGCAACTTCCACCAAACAAACAGGATGGTATCAAGCTCCAGGAGTCAGGTACTTCAAGCACCAACCAGGACTTCCTGGAGTGGTGAAAGTGGGATAGTATTGGCGCAGCATGTGAGCCAAAATGCGGGGGTTGCTGCTGCAGAAACTGCCAGCCAGGCGGCAAACGAATGAAGCTTGCTGAGGAGATGGAACTTGAAGTTGTAAGAAGAGGCCTCACCTATGTCACAGGTGACCGCCACAGCAAGGAACCACATTGGCACGCCAGATATCCTTGGTTAGAAGATCCAGCTTCCTTGCCAAACAATAAAAGAACAGTCGAGGATACATTTCTCAGGATGGAAAAGCAACTAGCCAAAGAACCCGAGTGGAAAGCTCACGTCACGGGGATCATTGTGCACAGGCACTTCTGGGAAATGGCGCGAGGTTTAAGAAGAGCTCGGGAACCTTCGGGATGGGTCGCCCGGTTTGAAAACATAATGGTCTATGAGGGAGCGGAGACTGTGCAGGTCGGAATCAGTCTACAAAGTCCGGAGAGGTAGCCAGTTTTCACACCTAATAACTAATGGGTTATGACATATGACTTATGACAAGTGACTAGTGACTAATGTCTAATGAGTAATATCTAATGTCTAATGGCTAATGGTTGATGGAACTACTGGAACTATCAAACTGCTGCGCTTGTGAAAAATAAAAGGAGGAAAAAGGAAAAGTTGTTTGCTCATTAAGTCGAATCTAGTTAAAAAACCTTCGAGTAGATGCATTCAATCCCTTTCAAGTGGGGAAGCTGCACATGTTCGAAGAAGAAAAAGAAATCCGACTTGACACCTATTAGTGAGGACACAAGGATTTGTGTCAAAACTTTAGAGAAAGAAACAATGGAGCCAGTCCACAGCAATATTTTGGGAACTTAGTGTGAGTACCAGCTTTGATAGTAGATAATGGCGAAAAAACATGCTTTTCTGGAAAAGAACTGGGGTAAAAATTATGTGACAGAGATAGTAAGAACTGATGAATTCTTGGATTTCCTTATCCTGCTCGACAAGTGCATTTCCTGGCTCCCATTTGTCCTCCACACCCATAAATCCCTCCAAACGTCCATTGGAATTGACGGGATTGCTAAAAGGGCATATTGTTTGTTGACATTCATTAGTCGGGGGATTGAGTTCGGTGTCACAAGAGTCATGAGGTAATGTTGCAGCTTTCTGAAACCCTGGTTAGACCACACTTGGAATACTGTGTTAAGTTCTGGTCACCTCATTATAGGAAGGATGTGGAAGCTTTAGAGAGGGTGCCAGGATTTACCAGGATGTGGGTGGATTAAAGAGCATGTCTAATAAGGACAGGTAAAGCGAGCTAAGGCTTTTCTCTTTCAAGCAAAGGAGGATGAGAGGTGACTTGATAAAAGTGTACAAGTTGATAAGAGGCATAGATCAAGTAGACAGCCACAGACTTTTCCCAGGTGGAAACGGAATTACAAGAGAGCAATATTTTAAGGTGATCGGAGGAAAATGTAGGGGGTTGTCAGATGTAGGTGTTTTACATAGAGAGTGCTGAGTGCATAGAACTCAGGGTGCATAGAAGCCAGGGGTGGTGATATATTTGTATGTGGGCAGGAGGAATGAAAACCAATGACCCCCCTGGGCTCATGAATTGGCAAAGCCTAGAGTTTGTGGTCTCATCGTCGGTGAGTCTGGAGTTCAAGGACATGCCTCAGTCACCGACATGTCCTGGGATTGATGCCGAGGATGAGTGCCCGAGAGCTGAGTCAGAAGGGCGGATGTTGGGGTCTGTTGGCTGGAGCTGCCTCAGTGAATCTCTGTGAGTCCACTGGGGAGTCAAGGCCCAAGGTCTGTGTGCCTGAGTCTGCTGCAGGCTGCAGGTTTGTCTTGGGGACTATAGGACTGTGTAGGCGTGTGAGTGGGAGGAAGGAACAGGACTTGTTTTGTTGTGTTGGTCTGTTGCTTGTTGTGATCTGTGTTGTTCGGCCGTGCTGTGCACTCTGGACATGTTACGTTGGTGGTGGATTGTGTTGACACTTGGCTGCCCCCAGTGCATCCCGTGGATGTGTTGGTTGTTAGTGCAAATGACATATTTCACTTTATGTTTCAACGTGCACATGATAAGTAAACTTGAACCTTGATGGATTAGATAGTTGGATTAGCTTGGATAAAGGAAAGATTGAACATAGAATACTACAGCACCATACAGGCCCTTTCTATCACAATGTCGTATCAATCCTCCAAGATCATTCTATCTCTTCCTTCCCACCCAAACTTCCATTTCTCTTTTATCCAGTGGAGGGCTATGTTGGAGGGAAGGGTTAAAATATTGGCATAATATCTTGGGCTGAATGGCCTGTACTGTGTTCAGCTGTCCTTTATTCTTAAATCGTGAATAACCCAGAATTGATCTGAAGGGTATTCAGGTATACTGGACTGATCTGCAACACCAATTTACAGTGACTCACCTGCAATTGTGCCAATAATGGGCAGAAATAAAAGGCCAATGCCAACATCACGTCCCACTCTCATCGACCTCTCCTCTTCCCTTTGTCTCTCCAATGCTTGCTTTGTATTTCTCAGTGACTCTCTCGAACAACGCAGGCGATTTTCATATTCTTCCTTCTCCTTTTCAATGTTCGGCAACTGGGCTTGTAAACGGCTCAGCTGCTGTTTCTTCTCTTTTAAGACTTCCTGCAATAGGCCTTTCTCTTCCGTTAACTGCTCACATTCTGACTGAACCTTTCTGAGGTAGCCAGAAGCCACGTCATAAGCTCCCTGTGCTCCACTGTGTGCTTTCTGGACCAGCATCTGGATCACATCAGTATCCATCTCGCTTAAGGCTCTGTTTTGAATGCTGCTCAGCTTGTTGGCCAGTGACTGCACAGCCTTGATCTCTCTCGAGAGGCACACTGCAATTTTGTAGGGAACTTCTCCATCCATGTAAAAGGTTGCAACTTCCATGGTCCCTTTAGAAATACAGAGGTCAGATACTGAGTGACAGTGTTGAGTTCCCATGGGTCACACTCCCTCCCCTGTGAGGTGGAAGATTGGTCACATCACTGCACAGAATGGGAACGTGCGTCTCACAATAAGGTCATCCCTGCACTGGAGATGGAGCAGAGTTTCACCAGGATGTTTCTGTTGTGGGAGAAGATTGAATAGGCTGACTTTGTTTGAGGCTCAGAGGAACCTGACTGAGTTGGATGAATTTTGAAGGGTGGATAGAGTGGAGAGTTTGGAAAATATCCCCAGTGCAGGGTTGTTAACACCAAATGAATAAGTTTAAAGTGGGGACTAAGGTTCAGAGGGGATCTGAGATTGATTCTCTTTTCAATTCAAAAGACCACAAGACCATGAAATTTTAGAGCAGAATTCGGCCATTTGGACCATTGAGTCTGCTTCGCCATTTCATCATGGCCGATCCAATTTTCCTCTCAGCCCCAATCTCCTGCCTTCTTCCCATACCCTTTCATGCCCTGACCATTCAAGAATACAATAACATCCGCCTCAAATATACATAAATATTTGGCCTCCATGGTTGCCTGTGGCAAACAAACCACGGGTTCACCACTTTCTGGCTAAAGAAATTCCTCCTCAACTCCAATCTACACAGAAGACCCTCTATTCTGAGGCTGTCCCCTCTGACTCTTCCACCATATGCCTTCCTCACCACAGACTCAACCTGCAAATTAACCATTAGGGAATCCTGCACAAGGACTCCCAAGTCCTTTTGCACCTCTGATTTCTAAATTGTCAAAGCTACTCTGAAAATCCAAGTAAATGGCATCCATTTCCTCTCCTTTGACCACCCTGCTTGTTACTTCCTTGAGGAGCTCTAACTGATTTGTCAGGCAAGATTATTTTCTGATTAATCTCCAAGTACCATGAAACCTCATCCTTAATAATAGACTCAAACATTTTCCCAATCATTGAGGTTAGGCTAACTGGCCTATAATTTCTTTTTGTTTGCCTTCCTCCCTTCTTAAAGAGCAGAATGACATTTGCAATCTTCCAGTCCTCCAGGACCATGCCATTATCAAATGATTCTTGAAAGATCATGACAACAGCATCTATTATCTTTTCAGCAACCTCACTCAGCACTCTGGGATATAGTCCATCTGGTCTTATCTGACCTATCTACCTTAAGAACTTTCTGGTTCCCTAACTGGTTTTCCTTTGTAAAAGCAACGGCACTCAGTCCATCTCCCTAATATTCACAGAACTCTGGCCCACTGCTAGTGTCTTCTACAATGAAGGCTGATGCAAAGAACTTATTCATTTCATCTGTCATTTCTTTGTCCCCCATTACTACCTCACCAGCACCATTTTCCAGTGGTCCAATATCAACTATCACCTCCCTTTTATTCTTTATATAACTGAAAAAATGTCAGGTTGAGGCTTTATAGTATTGGCTAGTTTGCTCTCATATTTCATCTTTTCCCTTCTTATAGCTTTTTATAGTTGTCTTATTGTTGGATTTTAAAAGCTTCACAATCATCCAACTTCCCATTCACTTTTGCAACCTTATATGCCCTTTCCTTGGCTTTTGTGCAGTCCCTAACATCCCCTGTCAGCCATGGTTGCCTACCCTTCCATTTGAGAACTCATTCTCTGGGACATATCTATCCCCCACCAGTCACGATGGCGGGGCATTGGGAGCAAGGGTGGACCCAAATGCAGGACACATCTTGTGAGGTTACTTAGATTTAGTTTATTGTACGATACCAGGACAGCAAGGCAGCAGCAGGAATAACGAACAGGATAAGGACTCAGGACTTTGATTAGGCTGAGACCAAGGGTCTGGGCTTGGACTCGGAATAGGCTCCCAGAACTAGAGGAGACATGAAGGGGCTAGGGTATGGACTCCGAGCCCGAGACTGGGCAAGGACCCAGTACCTGGGTCTTGCCTCGGGCTTGGACCCCAGAACCAGGCATGGACATGACATGGGCTAGGGAGAGGAGGTACATGGAAAACAGAACCTCAGTCTCAGGAGAGCAGGTACATGGAACCTTGGGCACATACACTGAACAGAGAGCCGGGATCCCTCTTTGCGTACAGGACATAGGGTCGGGACTCATGACCCTCCATGGGGCAACGGCAAAACGGCCTGACTTACCCCACGGAGGCGAGGACATGACAAGACAAGACCAACACGAATGAACACCAGACATTACCTATCTAGCTCCGGTAATGGAACTAGACCAAAGTGCAGGCAGCGGCTGCAGACAAGGGCTAGAGGTGAGAGGGGCAGAGAAGGGATTCAGACAAGGTGGTAGGACAGGAATCACAGACCACCAGGGCCAGGACTCGACTCAGAACTGGAAGCCGCCAGGACCAGGACTTGACATGGTACTTGGATGCCGCCAGAGCCAGGACTTGACATGGTACTTGGATGCCGGCAGTGACAGGACTTGACATGGTACTTGGATGCCGCCGGAGCCAGGACATGGTGCTTGGAACCTTCGGGTAGTGCTGAGCTCTCGACTCGGCCCAGGAACTGTAGACAGCGGTTCTTGATTCTCTCCGGCGGGTTAACTGATGGACCTACCTTGATGAGGAGGCTTTGCAGGCTCACTTCGGTGAGGTAACTGGACAGCGTTGCTCCGGTGAGGAAAGGCGAATTACCGGCACTCGCTTCGGGCGGAGACAAGGTTTACTCTGGCCGGATGACATTGGCACGCCATGACTTTGCAGACGCTCCCGCCCGAACGGCTGAAAGCCGGAGACTATAAACTACCGGTTCAGACGAGCGTTAATTGCCTCTAATCACCAAAGTCGAGGGACATGGAAAACAGGGAATCAACGGTCCGGATCGTAACATAAACAAGGTAAATTTAAAGGGACCCCGATCCGGATCATGACACTACCTTGTGAACTATTCCCGGAAAGTTCATCCACCTCTGCTCTACCATCATTCCCACCAGTATCTTCCTCCAATCCACCTGGGCAACCTCCTCTCTCTCATGCCTCTGTAATACCCTTTATTCCATTGTGATGCTCATACATGTGACTTATACTTCTCCCTCTCAAATTTCAGAATGAATTCAATCATATTATGATCACTGCCTCCAAAGGGTTCCTTTACATTAAGCTCCCTAAGAAGATCAGGGTTATTACACACCCAATCTAAGATGGCCTTTCCCGAGTAAACTCAAGCACAAGCTACTCTAAAAAGCCATCTCATAGGCATTCAACAAAATCCCTGTCTTGTGATGCAACGCCACCCTAATTTTCCCAATTCCCTTGCATATTGAAGTCCCCCATTACAATTGTGACATTAGTCATAGTCATAGTCATAGTCATAGTCATACTTTATTGATACCGGGAGAAATTGGTTTAATTACCTTTACCAGCTCCCTTTGCAATCTTAAACCCACATCCTGGCTACTATTTGGAGGTCTGTATATGATTCCCACAATGTGTACCCTTGCAGTTTCTTAACTCCACTCACAAAGATTCAAAATTTTCTGACCCTATGTCACCTCTTTCTAAAGATGTAATTCCACCTCTTACCAACAGATCCACACCGCTGCCTATGCCCTCCTGCCTGTCCTTTCAATACAAAGTGATAATTGTTGCATTGAAATATACAGTACACAGTCCAGGATACTGGTCAACCTTTTGATTGCTAACTTTGTGTGAGGTTTTACCAGCATCTGCCTCCACCACCTCTCCACTAACTGTTCTGACACGCTGCTTCCCATCTACTTGAAACTGTAGCTTAAACCTCACCTTGCAGCATTAACAAACCTCCTGAGTGCATGTGAATAGCTCAACCAGGTGGAAAGAGTTTTTGTAATGGCTTCCTAGACCACAGACGTCCACACTTCACTCATGAATCAGTATGCACATGTCCTTCTGGGGCTTGGACGCTTACCCGGTGTACACAAAATTCATGCAGTTGAAACAGTAGCTCCAGTGGTCCCTGCATGCAGGGAAGTTCCATTTTCACTTCGAGACAAGCTTAAACAAGAACTGGCACACATGGAATGGATAAATGTCAACCAGAAAATTGAACAGCCAACAGATTGGGTGCTCCCTATGGTCATTGTGCAAAAGAAAAATGAAGCATTGTGGATATGTCTAGACCCAAGCGATCTCAATAAAGCAATCAAAAGAGAGCTTTGCATGGGCGGATGTCATGCCATGACCTGCAGGTGTCAAGTGATTTAGCAAACTTGACGCATCATTTGGGTTCTGGCAAATGAAGCTTGACAAGGCAAGTTCGAGTTTGTGTACTTTTAACACACCACCGGGAAGATATTGCTTTTTTGGCCACCGCATGATCTTTGAGGGCTTACCTGGTGTCAAGACCATGATGGATGACATCATCATCTGGGGGTCCACTAAGGATGAACATGATACATGACTGAGACAAGTGCTTGATGTGACACGGAATTCCAATTTGAAATTAAATAAGGAGAAGTATGAGTTTGGTGTTAAGACACTGTCTCTCATAGTCCAATGACTGTCCAGCACAGAAAGTATGGCCATCAAGTAAGAATGACTGCCCAATGACGGTCCAATACAGAAAGCATAGCCAGCAACTAAGAATGACTGTTCAGAAGCATCATGAACAAAGCAGATGAGCTTAGAACGTGGATCAGTACTTGAAGCTATGGTATTGTGGCCATTACAGAGACTTGGATGGCCCGGGGCAGGAATGGTTACTTTGAGTGCCAGACTTTAGATGTTTTAGAAAGGACAGGGAAGGAGGCAAAAGACGTGAGGTCATGGCACTGCTGATCAGAGATAGTGTCACAGCTGCAGAAAAGGAGGAAGTCATGGAGGGATTGTCTACTGAGTCTCTGGGGGTGGAAGTTAGGAACAGGTAGGGGTCAATAACTCTACTGCGTGTTTTTCATAGCCAACCCAACAGACACATCGAGGAGCAGATAGGGTGACAGATTCTGGAGAGGTGTAATAATAACAGGGTTGATGTGGTGGGAGATTTTAATTTCCCAAATATCGATTGGCATCACTTGAGAGCAAGGGGTTTAGAAAGGGGTGGAATTTGTTAGGTGTGTTCAGGCAAAATTCCTGACACATTATGTAGATAAACCTACAAGAGGAAAGACTGTACTTGATCTGGTATTGGAAATGAACCTGGTCAGGTATCAGGTCTCTCAGTGGAAGAACATTTTGGAGATAGTGATCACAATTCTATCTCCTTTATCAGAGCATTGGAGAGGGATAGGAACAGACAAGTTAAGAAAACATTTAATTGGAGTAAGGGGAAATATGAAACTAACAGACAGAACTTGGAAGCATAAACTGGGAACAGATGTTCTCAGAGAAATGTACAGCAGAAATGTGGCAAATGTTCAGGGGACATTTGCGTGGCGTTCTGCACAGGTACGTTCCAATGTAACAGGGAAAGGATGGTAGTGTACAGTGACTGTGGTGTACAAAGGCTGTTGTAAATCTAGTCAAGAAGAAAAGAAAAGCTTACGAAAGGTTCAAAAAAACTTCCTGTTTTTCTACGGCCATGACACTATCTCTGATCAACGGTGCTACATCCCCACCACTTTCACCTTCCTCCCTGCCCTTTGTGAAACATATAAAGCCTGGCACTTGAAATAACCATTCCTGCCCCTGAGCAATCCAGGTCTCTGCAATGGCCACAACATCATAGCTCCAAGTATTGAGCCACGCTCTAAGCACATCCACTTTGTTCATAATAGTCCTTGCATTAAAATAAACACATCTCTAACCATCGGTCTGGGTGCGTCTTCTCGATCACCTGCCTATCCCCCCTTTCGCACTGTCTCCAAGCTTTCTCTATTTGTGAGTCAACCGCCTCTTCCACCGTCACTTCAGTTTGATTCCCAATCCCTAGCAATCCTAGTTTAAACTCTCCCCAGTAACCTTAGCAAACCTCCCCACCAGGATATTGGTCCCCCTGGGGATCAAATACAACCCCTCCTTTTCTTAATCTGATCCTAGTCTTATGCCAAGTTCCATCTAGCTGCATCCAGACCATACACTACAAAATCATTCATTCAGAAGTCAGGAGGCAGAGCATCCAGGAAAACCTGGTTATGTTCCTTCTGAGTTGGCTTGGCACTCCGTACATTCACCCTTCTTCAGTGTGACTGTATTTTCCTGTCATTTTAAACACACCTACTATCTTGTATGTGCTGTGTGTGACTGTTGGTACTGTGTTTTGCACCTTGGTCCCAGAGTAATATTGAATAATATTGTCTCATTTGACTGTATTCATGGGTATTCATGTATGGTTGAATGACAATTAAACTGGAATTGAATCTCTACTACTTATTATTTTGTATAGCTCTATCAAGTCTCTGCTCATTCTTTTACGCTCCAGTGAATAAATGTCAGCCTTATTCAAACTTCCCCTATAGCTCAGGACTTTAAGTCCAAGCAACATCTTGTAAATTTTCTGTGCACTCTTTCAATCTTTTTTCCAACTTTCCTGTAGATAGATGGTCAAAACTGCACACAATATTCAAATTGAGGCCTCACTAAAGTCTTATACTACTTCGGGCAGATGGTTGGCAGCTCAGAGAAGGAAAACTCTGATCTCAAACCTTTGCTGCCTTGCAGTTATACCCACTTATGGGCAAGGATTTGGGAGTAAACCAAGAGGGAGGATTACAGAGCTGGATTCCCTAAGGCAGTCTTATGCTGATATCAATGTTGACATGCAACTCCAGTGATGAAGCTGGTACCAAACTGTATTGGTCTCTGGCGTTCCTTTGGGTTCATCAGATGTGTGGAGAGGAGGAACTTGCTACAATGGAAACAGCTTGCTCTCCATATTGTACGGGCCAAGCTTGCGTATCTGGACAGCTAGGACACAACATCCATGGTTGACCTTGACTGCCGGAAGCCTCACAATACAACTTCAACAAAATATCCCAGCTCCTGTAGTCAATACTTTGAATTATGAAGGCTAATATGCCAAAAGATCTCTTTATGAAACTAATCTGTAAAACCACTCTCAAAGAATTATGGACCTGTATTCACAGATTCCTTTGTTTACCTTACTCTTCAGTGCCATAGCATTCACTGTGCTAGGTTCTGTCCTGTTTGTTCTCCCAAACTGCAACACCTCACACTTCTCTGCATTAAATTCCATCTGCCACATTCTATCCCATATTTTGAGCTGGTCCAGATCCCACTCAAACTTGTCGCCAATGGCTTTCCTTCATCAACATTTTTGCAGAATAAACCTGTCGATGTCAAACATTTACGTTTTCTGAGACAATTGACAAGGTTACACTGGTGTAGTTATTTGTTGGTTTTGATGGACTAACCAGACAGGATGACCCTAGAGTGTTAATGGCAACATCAATCAGATTAAATAGTCCTCATACAAGTTAAAAAATATCTCCAAGTCATGTTAGGGATCTGATAAAAATCTTCAGTGTATACGCTCTGAGAAAATTCAGGAATTTGGTCAAACATTCTAACAAGTTTCAAGGAAAGCCAGTTTATTGAAAAGCAAATGCAATACATCCATATATGTTGTATTATTTTAAACAAAATACAATGAAGCTTCATCTAATCAAGGGGGTGACCCTTGGGTTACATCATCGTGATTAAAGACATCCTTCAAGACCAGTTCCATTGTCATAAGCTAATCTTAGATCAAAACCACATGGTCTTTGACTGAACTGTCCAGTTGGTAAGGGCACTGGAAGAGACCATTTCGCATAAGGAGTTTATTTCAGGTATTTGTCAAGATCTTGGGTTGCAAGTTTATAGCTCCCTGAAAATTGCGACACTGGTGGATAGGGTAGTGAAGAAAGCTTTTGCCATACTTGCCTACATTGGCTGAGGCATCGAGTATAAAATTTTTGACGTTACATTACAGCCAAATAAAACATTTCTCAGATTGCACGCAGTATTGTTTAAAATGCTGTTTGCCACAGCACAGAGAAGACATAGTAGAGCTCGAAAGAGTACAGAGGACATTCAGCAGGATGATGCCTGAATGAAGGCCTGTTGTTTCAGGACAGATTAGATAAACTTCTTATTCTCACTGGAACCTAGGGGACTGAGATGACATTAAGAGGTTTATAAATTTATTATAGGCATATGTGGGGTAGACAAGTTTTATGTGGACATGTCTAAAACTAGATGGAATAAATTTAAAGAAAGAAGGAGAAATTTCAAGGAGTTCTAAGTGTGCTGTTTATCTGAAATGAACAGTTAGAGGAAATAGAGAAGCGAGTTCAATTATAAAAATGGTTTGGATGGGAAATTGGACTGAAAACAAGTTGAGGGGTATTGGACAATTGCAAGGAAACTGGGATTAACATAAATTTGTATCACAAAGGGCCTCTTTCTGTGCTGTATGACTCTATCGACAATCAGTAAGCATGGACAGACAAGGTTTTGCACAGCCAATTCCCAAAATAAAACCCAGAAGCTAATTGAATAGAAAAGCAGTCTATGCAAATACTCTTTGCTTCTAAACTTTGTTTAAACTGCTGAAGGGAATTAAACCTGAACCTGCGTAACACAGAGGAGATTTTTTTTGTGTTTGGGGAGTGTTCACTTAGAGGCTTCATAGCTTTATATATTGAGTAGTAAGTGAATTTCAAAGAACTATATGTGACACTCTATTGATTTACCAGTGGGCAAATTGTAACCTAGACACCAATTAACCGTGTGCTATTTTGTTACTTTCTGTAAAAAGAGATGATTAATCTTGCACCACATTCCAGAAATTTGTCTGTATTTGAAACACTGAACAGTAAAGGATTTACCCTGCCATAGGACACAAGCTCTACTTATCAAATGGCCGCCATAGTAAAAAAGAAGGTAATGGCTTGTGTAAATATTTCATGTTTTTTAATGGACACAACCTCTGGGAAAAATGCATTTTAGAACTGATGATCAGAAAACACCCACAGAGACTGCTGCACATGAAGAAGACAGCTTCAAATAAATTTAAGGGTGGTCATTATTCCCAATAGGAATACATCAGATGGACAGGGAGAAACAGCAATGGAAGCAGAGATATCAGAGTTGTTTAACAAACCCGTTCATGGTGGAGTGTAGATGTAAAGATGATTTTGATTGGTGAATGAGTGGCCTCTCTTGTCCTGAATCATTGGAAATAGTACTGTGAACAGAAGAGCTCAGTAACAGCTTCTCCAGCCCAGTCTCCAGAGAAAACTATCCAAGTTTGTCCAAATTCTTACAACTCATACCCTCTAATCCATGCATCATCCTTTCCACATCCTTCAAACCCTTCCCATACTGGGGCAGCCAATATTGGATGCAATTCTCCAAGTGAACCCGAACCAGAGTTTTATAATGCTTCAACGTAACACAAACTCAATGCATCAACTAATAAATGCAAGCAATCCATATGCCTTCTTTGAACTCAGTGCCTCGACTAATAAAGGCAAGCATGCCATATGCCTTCTTTCCCACCTTGTCAACTTGTGTGGCTGCTTTCAGGAAACAATGGACTTGGACCCAAGATGCCTCTGTACATAACTCTTCAGGAGTCTGCCACTAACTTCATTTTTTCCCCTAAGACTTGATCTCCCAAAGTGCCACAATTGGCACTTGGCCTGATGAAACTGCATCTGCCACTTCTCTGACCATATTTCATTGTTCTTTATTCCATTGTATCCTCTAATTACCTTATAGACTATCTGTAGCTCCATCAACTTTTGTGTTGCCTGCAAACTTACACATAAGCTCATCTGCCATTTTACTGAAGGGTACTCCCTCCTTAGAAATACCTTATCAAGACACATTCAAGAAATTGCAATGAACTTTGAGAAGCGATGAAAGAATGGAGTGTGCAAGGGAAAGGATCATCAGACAAAATCATTCATGTCTTCCTCTGTTATTTCCACAATTGTCCCTTGGATCATTTCTTTCACAGTATCCTCAATTTCTTTCATTTTTTCTGGTGTGGCAGGGGGTAGCAAAGGCATCACACTGTTGTGGATTCTGTCTATTCTCACTTGCACGCGTTTTTCATACTGTGCTTTGTTCTTCTTTACAAGATCTTCAATGGCTTTTCCTGCTTCCGTACAGTCTGATCCAAATTTCTTACGCTCTCTCATAAATTTAATGCTATCTCGATTTGGGTCGAGGCCCATTAATTTCCCCAGGCTGTTGACCCGGTCCATCAGATGATGGGTGGAAACCTGCACGTATGTTTCAGCAATCATGTGGACAAGGCTTGCAATATTAGTGGCTTGAGAAATCTGCGTGTACAGCAGGTCCTGGGTCAGCTGGTTCTGTGAATAGCCAGAGGAAATCTTTTCACTGTACTGTATGAATTTGTGAAGTGATGGGTTCAAGGAGCTTCCAATCAGGTTTGACATCATGGTGAAGAAGAGAACCATCTTACCCCATTGTTCTTTCACACGGCCCAATGCATCCAATCCCTTCAGAAGCATCTTCACAGTTTTATCAAAGTCTATTTCCTGAACCTGACAGTTCTTCAGAGTTTCCAGGGTCTCTTGCAGTTCTTTATTATTCTTCTGTATATTCTCAAAGCTTTTATCATACATTTCCTGTGCAACACGTAGCTGTGCTGCAGACTGCTCCACTTTGAACCTGGCATTGAGAGTGGCTGTGGATAAACTACTGGCGCCCTCTCCTGGGTCCGCTCGAGACATGTGTGGTGGAGTGGCTGTTACACCCATGTTCCCTGCCTTTGCATTGCAGCAAGTGGTAAACATTATCGTGTCCTCCGTCACTTTTCTGATCTTCTCAGCTATTTGGGTCATTTCCTTTTCATCAGCTGGATTAGATGTTCGCAGGTTTTCGAGGCCCTCACATATTCCAATTCCTGTTTTACAGTTCTGCAGGGCTGCAACCTTCTCAGGGCAATCACCTCCAGTTCCTGCCTCCTCCTGAAATTTCTCCAAGTTCTGTTTACACCAGTTTAACATTTTAGTTCCATCCTCACCTTTCAGTTTATTCAAGTCAATTTTCCCATCATGGGTCTGGAAGGGATAAAGCATTTGTATTGAAGACTGTAGGGTCCCTGCTTTAGAAATGATATTATTCTCAGTGCCTTTAGAGATAAGTTCATTACTGCTCCCTCCAGAGAACAAATTCTTCATAATTTTTCCAGGGCTGAATGAATTGACTGTACCAACTAGTGATTCTACTACTGCCATTCCCACAGCATTCCAGCCAACTGGTATAGAATCCATGTTGGTTTTGTAATCTTCCTGTGCCCGCTTCATTTGGGCTTCCATTTTCCGGTGATGCTCTTCCACTCTGGCTACCAGGGGGCCTATAGAATACCCCCAGTAGAGTAACTGCTCCCTTCCTGTTCCTGTCTTCCACCCATATTGACTCAAAAGAGGATCCTGCTACATTATCCACCCTTTCTGTAGCTGTAATAGTATCCCTGACCAGTAATGCCACCCTTCCTCCCCTTTTTCCGCCCTCTCTATCCCTTTTAAAGCACTGAAATCCAGGAATATTGAGAATCCATTCCTGCCCTGGTGCCAGCCAAGTCTCTGTAATGGCCACTACATCATAATTCCATGTATGTATCCAAGCTCTCAGTTCATCACCTTTGTTCCTGATGCTTCTTGCATTGAAGTACACACATTTTAGCCCTTCTACCTTACTGTCTTTACACCGTTTATTCTGTTTCTCTTTCCTCAAAGCCTCTCTGTATGTTAGATCTGGCTTTACTCCATGGACTTCTTTCACTGCTCTATCGCTCTGGGTCCCACCCCCCTCGCAAATTAGTTTAAACCCTCCTGAACCATGCTAGCAAACCTACCTGCAAGGATATTGCTCCCCCTCGAGTTCAGGTGCAACCCATCCAATTTGTACAGGTCCCACCTTCCCCAGAAGAGAACCCAATGATCTAAAAATCTAAAACCCTGCTCCCTGCACCAACTCCTCAGCCAGGCATTCAACTGCCATCTCCTCCAATCCTTACCATCACTGTCATGTAGCACTGGCAGCAATCCTGAGAACGCCACCCTTGAGGTCCTGTTCTTCAGCCTTCTGCCTAGTTCCCGAAACTCACACTTCAGGACCTCATCCCTCTTCCTGCCTATGTCGTTGTTCCCAACAAGTATCAAGACTTCTGGTTGCTTTCCCTCTTGTACCAGGATGTCGTGCACGCAGTCAGAGACAGCCCAGACCCTGGCACCCGGGAGGCAACAAACCATGCGGGTGTCCTTCTCACATCCACAAAATCTCCTGTCTGCTCCCCTGACTATAGAGTCTCCAATGATGACAGCTCTCCTCTTCTCCGTCCCACTCTTCTGCACCACAGGGTCAGACTCAGTGCCAGAGGCCCTGCCACCGTGGCTCACACTTGGTCGGTCGTTCCCACCAACAGTATCCAGGACGGTAAACTTATTATTCAGGGAAATGGCTACAGGGGTGCTCTGCACTACCTGTCTGCTCACCTTCGCTTTCCCCCCTCTGACTGTCACCCAACGACCTGCTTCCGACAGCCTAGGTGTGACTACCTCCCTGTAGCTCTCATCTATGACTGCCTCATTCTCCCTTATGAGTCGAAGGTCATCCAGCTGCTGCTCCAGATTCCTTACACGGTCTTCCAGATCATCCAGCCGTATGCACTTCTGGCAGATGTGACTCTGAGGGAGATGGGAGTTCCCCCAAGACTGCCACATCTCACATGAGAGGCACATCATTGTCTCAGGAGACATTGTAAAAACTAACTGCGAGCTAGCTTGTCCTCCGCCTCTTCTCGTCGAAGCCTCTCGAGTCAAAGCCTCAAAGCTCCACTCCTTCACTGGCCCACTCACTCACTGGCCGCTTCGCTTGAGCTATCCCTTTATTTGTTGGTTTGAGCTTTTCAAAATGTTTGGTCACCTGACCTCGACTGCCCAATCAGCTGCTTTCTGCTGCGTCTGAGCTATTCAAATCTTGATTGCCTTATCAACGGCTTTCTGCTGATCTATTCAAATCTTGATTGACTTGATTGCACAGACCAACTGCCAAAACGGCCAGAATTTCTTGAGTCAAAGCCTCAAAGCTCCACTCCTTCACTGGTCCACTCACGCTCTGGCAGCTTTCTACTGTACTACTATTCTATGTTCTATGTTCTATGTTAACTCTCTGTCTCTCTCTTTTCAAAAGCACAGTTCATAGGGGTAATTCAGGACCCAGTCACAGGGTATTTGGAGGCAGATTGATATAATAAGCCATAGTGAGCATGGGTTCCTCAAGGGAAAATCTTGTCTGACAAATCTGTTGGATTTCTTTGAAGAAGTAACAAGCAGGATAGACAAAGAAGAATCAGTCGATGTTGTGTATTTGGATTGTCAGTAGGCTTTTGACAAGTTGCCACACATGAGACTGCTTAACAAGCTACAAGCCCATGGAATTCCAAGAAATGGCTCATGGAATACAGTGTCAGGAAGTATATGGTCATGCATTTTGGTGGAGGAATAAAAGGGTTGACTATTTCTTAAATGGACAGAATATACAAAAAAATGAGGTGCAAAGGGACTTGGGAATCCTTGTGCAGGATTTCCTCAAGATTATCTTGCAGGTTGAGTCTGTGGTGAGGTCAGCAAAATGAAATCTTAGTACTCATTTCCAGAGGACCTGAATATAATATGTCATCATTGGAGACTCTATAGTCGGGGGAGCAGACAGGAGATTTTGTGGATGTGAGAAGGACACCCGCATGGTTTGTTGCCTCCCGGGTGCCAGGGTCCGGGATGTCTCTGACCGGGTGCACGACATCCTAGTACGAGAGGGAAAGCAACCAGAAGTCGTGATACATGTTGGGACCAATGACATAGGCAGGAACAGGGATGAGGTCCTGATGTGTGAGTTTCAGGAACTAGGCAGAAGGCTGAAGAACAGGACCTCAAGGGTGACGTTCTCAGGATTGCTGCCAGTGCTACGTGACAGTCATGGTAAGAAGTGGAGAAGATGGTAGTTGAATGCGTGGCTGAGGAGTTGGTGCAGGGAGCAGGGTTTTAGATTTTTGGATCATTGGGATCTCTTCTGGGGAAGGTGGGACCTGTACAGATTGGATGGGTTGCACCTGAACACGAGGGGGAGCAATAGCCTTGCAGGTAGGTTTGTTGGCATGGTCGGGAGGGCTTAAACTAATTTGCAAGGGGGACGGGACCCAGAGTGATAGAGCAGTGAAAAAAGTGCATGGAGTAAAGCCAGATCTAACATATAGAGAGGCTTTGAGGAAAGAGAAGCAGAAGAAGGTGGTAAGGTAGAAGGGCTGAAATGTGTGTACCTCAATGCAAGAAGCATCAGGAGCAAAGGTGATGAACTGAGAGCTTGGAGACATACATGGAATTATGATGTAGTGGCTATGACAGAGACTTGGCTGGCACCAGGGCAGGAATGGAATCTCAATATTCCTGGATTTCAGTGCTTTAAAAGGGATAGAGAGGGCGGAAAAAGGGGAGGAGGGGTGGCGTTACTGGTCAGGGATACTATTACAGCTGGAGAAAAGGTGGGTAATGTAGCAGGATCTTCTTTTCAGTCAGTATGGGTGGAAGTCAGGAACAGGAAGAAAGCAGTTAATCTATTGGGGGTATTCTATAGGCCCCCTGGTAGCAGCAGAGACACAGGGGAGCAGATTGGGAGGCAGATTTTGGAAAAGTGCAAAAATAACAGGGTTGTTATCATGGGTGACTTTAACTTCCCTAATATTGATTGGCACCTGATTAGTTCCAAGGGTTTAGATGGGGCAGAGTTTTTTAAGTGTGTCCTGGATGGATTCCTGTCACAGTATGTGGACAAGTCAACCAGGGGGAATGCCATACCAGATCTAGCACTAGGTAATGAACCGGGTCAGGTCGCAGAGCTCTCAGTGGGTGAGCATCTGGGAGACAGTGACCACCGGCCGCCGGCCTTTAGCGTTATCATGGAAAAGGATAGAATCAAAGAGGACAGGAAAATTTTTAATTGAGGAAGGGCAAATTATGAGGTTATAAAGCTAGAACTTGCGGGTGTGAATTGAGATGATGTTTTTGCAGGGAAATGTACTATGGACATGTGGTCGATGTTTAGAGATCTCTTGCAGGATGTTAGGGATAAATTTGTCTCGGTGAGGACGATGAAGAATGGTAGGGTGAAGGAACCATGGGCGACAAGTGAGGTGGAAAATCTAGTCAGGTGGAAAAAGGCAGCATACATGAGGTTTAGGAAGCAAGGATCAGATGGGTCTATTGAGGAATATAGGGAAGCAAGAAAGGAGCTTAAGAAGGGGCTGAGAAGAGCAAGAAGGGGTCATGAGAAGGCCTTGGCGAGTAGGGTAAAGTAAAACCACAAGGCATTCTTCAATTATGTGAAGAAAACAAGGATGACAGGAGTGAAGGTAGGACCGATTGGAGATAAAAGTTGGAAGATGTGCCTAGCGGCTGTGGAAGTGAGTGAGGTCTTCAATGAATACTTCTCTTCGGTATTCACCAATGAGAGGGAACTTGATGAAGGTGAGGACAATCTGAGTGAGGTTGATGTTCTGGAGCATCTTGATATTAAGGGAGAGGAGGTGTTGGAGTTGTTAAAATACATTAGGATGGATAAGTCCCTGGGGCCTGACAGCATATTCCCCAGGCTGCTCCACAAGGCGAGGGAAGAGATTGCTGACCCTCTGGCTAGGATCTTTATGTCCTCGTTGTCCACGGGAATGGTACTGGAGAATTGGATGGAGGCGAATGTTGTCCCCTTGCTTAGGTGTATGGAGGAATTTAAGGTGGGTGCTTCTATGGGAGGCAGGGTTTGAGGGTCGGTACAACATTGTGGGCCAAAGGGCCTGTACTGTGCTGTAATATTCTATGTTCTATGTTCTATAAAAGAAAAAATGTAATGTTGAGATTTTATAAAGTACTTCTGAGGGCTCATTTGGAGTGTTATGAGCCATTTTGGGCCCCTTATCTCAGAAAGGATCTGCTGAAACTGGAGAAGGTTCAAAGGAGGTTCACAAAGACGATTCCACGATTGAATGGCTTGTCATATGAAGAGCTTTTGGTGGCTCTGGGCCTGTATTCACTTGAATTCACAGATGTGACAGGTGACCTCATTGAAATCTATCAAACGGTAGAAGACTGATAGAGTGGGTGTGCAGAGTATGATTCCTCTGGTGGGTGAGTTTAAGACCAGAGGACAGAGACTCCGAATAGAGAAATGTCGTTTTTGAACGGCACTGAAGAGGAGTTTCTTCAGCCAGAGAGTGGTGATTCTGTGGAATTCTTTGCCACAGGCAGCTGTGGAGGCCAAGTCTTTATGTATATATAAGGGAGAGGTTGATAGATTCTTGACTGGTCAGGGCATGAGGTGACACAGGGAGAAGACAGGAAATTGGGACTGAAAGGAAAAATAGATCAGCCATGATGAAATGGTGGAGCAAACTGGATGGGCCATATGGCTTAATTCTGCTCCTGTATCTTATGGGGTGATAATAAAGCAAAAAAATAATGGGATTTGAGGATTGAGAAGCTTTTAAAAACCAACAGAATGCAACGAAACATGGCATTAAGAAGGAAAAGATTTACAGAAGTAAACTAGCCAATAATATTCAAGAAGATACCAGAAGTTTCTTCAGATACATATAGTGTAAAAGAAAGGTTAAAGTGGATATGAGACCATTGGAAAACGATGTTGGAGAGGTGGTAATTGGGGACAAGGAAATGGTGGACAATTTGAATAAGTATTTTGCATCAGTCTTCACAGTTTAAGATACTTACAATATGTCAGGAGTTCAAGAGTGTTAGGGAATAGATGTGTGAATTTGCCATTGTTAGGGAAAAGGTTCTTGAAAAAGGTCTGAATGTAGATAAGTCACCTGAACCAGATGGTATGCACCCCAAAGCTCTGAAGGAGATGGTTGAAGGGATTGTGGTAGCATTATTAATGATCTTTCAACAATCACTAGAATCTGGAAAATTGTTAATATCATTCCACTCTTCAAGAAGGGAGAGAGACAGAAAAAAAGGAAGTTATAGGCCTCACACATCAAAGTTGCTGGTGAACGCAGCAGGCCAGGCAGCATCTGTAGGAAGAGGTGCAGTCGACGTTTCAGGCCGAGACCCTTTGTCAGTTATAGGCCTGTTAGTCTGACCTTTGTGCTTGGGAAGATATTGGAGTTGATTGTTAAGGATGTGCTTTTTGGGGTACTTGGAGGAACTTGATAAAATAGACTGTAGTCTGCATGGCTTCCTGAAGCGAAAATCTTGCCCCTACAAATGTGTTGGAATTCTCTGAAGAAATAACAAGCAGGACAGTCAAAGTTGAAGTGCTGGACTGTGCGTACTGATATTTTCAGAAGGTGCCACACATGAGTCTGCTGAACAAGTTAGGAGCCCATGGTGTTACAGGAAAGATATTTGCATGGATAAAGCAGTGGCTGATTGGCAGGAGGGAAACAGTGGGAATAAAAGATGGAATATGATGTTGGTAAATGTGAGGTTGTCCACTGAGGAAGGAAAAAAAGTAGAAGAGCAGATCTTGATTTTAATGTTGAAAGATTACAGCATACCTTTGTGCAGTGGGACTTGGGAGTGGTTGTGCATAAATCACTAAAGTTTGGTTGGTAGGTGCAACAGCTTACCAAGAAAGCAAATGGAAGTTTCAGGAAATTATTTTACTACTTTATAAAATTCTTGTTAATTCATTTCTGGAGTATTTCATAGAGTTCTGGTGGCTCCATGTTGGGAAGGATTTTGAGGCTTTGGAGAGGGTGCAGAAGAGATTTACCAGGATGCTGGCTGGATTAGAGGGCATGTGCTGTAATAGAAGTTGGACAATCTTGAGTTGTTTTCTTTGCAAAGGTAGAGGCTAAGGGAGATTTGATAGAGGTTTATAAGATTATGAGAGGCATAGATGGAGTGGATAGACAGTATCGTTTTCCCTGGATTGAAATGTCTAATACCAGAGGGCATGCATTTAATGTGAGGGTGGGAGGTAATTTTAAAGGAGATGTAAGAGGGAAGTTTCTTACCCAGAGGGTAGTGGGTGACTGGAATGTGTTGCCTGGGGTGGAGGTAAAGGCAGATACATTAGTGATTTTTAAGAGAAGTTTAGATAGGCACATGAATGTGAGGAAAATATAAGCATATGGAAGTCGTGGAGGCAGAAGAGATTAGTTTGGTTGGCTATTTGGTTACTAATTTAATTGATTCATCGTGGGTTGAAGGGTCTGTTCCTGTACTGTTCGATGTTCTATTAAAATGTATTCTTTTCAGAGTCGAACAAAATGGCCTGTACTCCGTTTTGCTTTCCACTCTTGAATTGTATTCTTGCTCGCTTCATCACATGAAGTTGCAATGTAAATACAGGTTATTGAGTGTGTGCTGGTGGACTCATTTCAGACTTCCTCCGAGTGATATCTCCAGCTTCCTGAATTATGCAGTTGTCGTTATAACTTTGCCTAATTCAGTTTCACGTAATATCCCTCAAGAGGGGAAGTGGGGTTAATTTATGTGTGTGATTGTGTGAAATGAAAGAGCATCTTCAGGAGGGCAGATGCAGGAGATCTTCACTGCCATATGTATGCCTGGACCTTTGCATATGATGAGTCCGCTTCCAGAGTGGGAACTGGTTCCTTGAATTCACAGACTGTTTGTTTAGTTTAGGTCACAAGGCTTGGATCTGGGATGGGTTAGTATTTTGACCCTTCCTTGGTTTTGCTCTTCACTAACCCTGTAATCTGTTTCCTTTGAAACCTTCTGAGAAGACTACTCAATGCAAGTTGTTCTGTTTTGATCATGGAATATTTTAAATCTCACATTGTGTGAGACTATTACAGCTCAGGGCGTTAGGGTTCGGAGTTCAATCCAGAAGGTCTGTGTAAGGAGTCTCTGTCCGTGCTCCCTTTGGAATGCAGGACTTTTTCACTGGCCCCTCCGGTTTCTTCCCACAGTCCAAAGGTGTACTGGGAAGGTTAATTGGTCATTGTAACTTGTCCCGTGATTAGGTTAGCTTTAAATTGGGGTTGCTAAGCAGTGCTGCTTGAAGGGTCAGAAGAACCGATTCAGTGTTGTATCTCTAAATAAATCCAGAAAAACCAGGACCCCGAGTTCTGGAGCTCCCTCAACACCTTCGGTCCTCTGTTTGACGTGAATATACCCCTGGACCTTATACCCTGTGATCCGTTGCAATGCATCCTTTTGTGTCCCAGCCTCAGTTTCTGTATGATAAAGGTTCCCGTTTGATACTTTGGGATGTTTCACTCTGTTAGAGGTACTGTATGTGGTGGTGTTGGAGAAACTGATGAGTGAGTGAGCCACCCGACATCACCCGACCTGCCTCCACTTCAGAGCCTCAGGCTGAGTGAAGGAAGAGAACCTTCCGACATCAGTAATGAAATCTGACAGCAAACCGTACATTTATTCATATTTAATAACAACCATAGCAAAACATTGGCTTTCAGATCAGCATGCAAACACTTCAGTATGGTGAATATGGGAAATTGGTAAATATCGTAGTCATGGCCAGCCAGCAGCTTAACACAGACAACGCTGTGTATCCTGCTCAATTCATTGTGAGTGGCTGGTTTAAATCAGGGTCTGAAATCATCTAAATTGTGGGGTTCATTTAGAAATAAATCGGGGCCATGTTTCCCAATGTCACTGTTCACTCTCTCTGTTAAATCCAACTGTACGTTGCTTTTGTGCTGGCATTCACCTCACATCTTTGCAGTTTGAAAAATGTACTTTATGTGCACCAGAAACCCAGATTCAGTCCTGTCCTTGGGCACAGTCTGGGTGCAGATTGCATGTTTCCGTGTGGGGTTCCTCCAGATGCTCTGGTTTTCTCACACATCCCAAAGACAAAACTATTTGTAGAATAACCAGTCACTGTAAATTACCCCAGTTAGTGGTAGAACTGGGGAAGAGCTTGTAGGAATGTAGGAGATCCAAAATTGAGATCACTGCATGAGTCATGGAACAGAGTAGTTACTGGTGGTGTGGGCTCAGTGGGACAAGGTCCTGTTTCTGTACTGGATGACTGTTGTAACTGGGTAGTTACTGGTGGTGCAGGTTCAGTTGGACAAAGGGCCTGCTTCCATTCTCAGTGAGGGACCTGTGAACAGAACTTAGTGTCAGGGACCTTGGGGACACAATGGTAGCGGGAATAACAGAGTTTAATGGACACAAACAAGAGAACATCTGCAGATGCTGGAACTCAAAGTAAGAGGCACAAAGTACTGGAATAATTTAGTGGAAGCAGGAGTCTTGATGAAGGGTTTTGTCCTGAAACATTGTCTGTTTACTCTTTTCCATACATGCTGCCTAACCTGCTGAGTTCCTCCAACAGTTTGTGAGCTTAAAGCTCAGTTTCCTGCAGAGACACAATGCCACATGGCACCACACATCAAAGTTGCTGGTGAACGCAGCAGGCCAGGCAGCATCTGTAGGAAGAGGTGCAGTCGACGTTTCAGGCCGAGACCCTTCGTCAGGACTCATGGCACATTCTGATGTACACAATTACTGTGCTCATCGCCATTAGCACCACTGACTGACATCAGAACCTGATGATTCAATAGCCTTCAGCTGACCACTGAGCGATTCCAGCATTTCAACAGTGGAAGCCTCCAGCTGCAGCATCTTCCCATCCAGCAGGTTGGGCAGCTTTAATATGTAGGCAATGATGTCATTGAGAACAATGACCAGTGCATCCACGTTACAGAATTTCTCACTGCGAAACTTCAACACTTCCACTTTACCAAGCAGTTCACTGACAGCAAATGTCCCGTGTTTCAGCAGGGAATCTAATGCAAAGCAATTGTTCAGCAGCTCATACAGTCTGTCGAGTTCACCCTCCACACTTTTTATTCTGTTTTCTGTCTGGTCAATCTCATCCTTTGTCTCCTTTATGTGCGAGATACAGGACTGCAGATCTGATGAACATTTTGAAACACGCTGCTCTTCTTCCTGCACTTTTGCTCTGCACCATTGACAATTTTTCTCTGCCTCGGCTCTTCTAGTTTCACAAATTCCGACCGTTATAGCTCCTGTAGGCAGAAATGTTTTCACTGGATTAAATACTCCAGTATTAACTGTTACAATGCAAAATCACAAGCTTACTGTCCATTGGACCTCACTATTGATGTATGGCCAGTGGGGAAGATGAGTTGTGAGAATTAGTTCTTGTGAAGGTTCACGGAGTTCCATATTTCTGCAGCATAGAATGAGGTCGGTCAGCCCAATCCTATCGTCTGCCTGTACTGCACTTTCTCTGTAACATTAACAGTTTATTCTGCATTCTGCTGTTGTTTTATCTTGTACCACCTCAACGCACTGTGTAATGAATTGATCTGTATGGATGGCGTGTGAAACATAGTTCTTCACTGTCCCTCACTACACCTGATTTATGCCCCAGACCACACTTGTGAATGTGTGACATTGGAACCAGCTTTCTAATCTAACTCATACCACCATAACGTTCTGTCCCCGTCTTCCTTGTGTGCTTGTCCTGATTTTCCCTTAAGGTCATGATACTGTTCACCTCAGTTACTTCTGAGAGATCTGGCTCCACTCTCTCTGTCTGAATTCCCCTTGGATTGGTGACTGCTCTTGCCCACATGTGTGCCCTCTGTTTTGAATCAAAACTTTCACAGTTTTAAAGATGTCAATCTAGTCACATACTGGCTTTCTTCAAGACCCCAATGATATTTTCACTGAACATGCAACCTTGCAGGACTACCCTTGTGAATCTTCATTGCACACACTATTTTGTTCTGCCAGCAAGATGTAAATTGATGATCAGAATTGCACGTGGTGTTTCTATGTGTGGCCTAATCGAGACTCAGCTAACTAACACAATTTGTACATTAGTGAGAAGGAAAATATGATTAGCTGCTGGCAACAGTGTTTAAATTGGTAATCACTGCACTGTATGTGTGAAACTATTTGAATCTAAAATTATATTCAAAGCACAGGCCAAATGTGAGAGGGGACAGAGTTGACAGGTCATGAGGACCAGCACAGAGCTGTTGGACTGGTGTCATGTAATGTTCTCACAAGAGATTCTGCAGATGCTGTAAATTTAGACTAACACATACAAGTTGTTGGAGGAACTCAGCAAGTCAAGCAGCATCGACAAAGAGGAATTAATTGTTGATGTATCGGGCTGAGATACTTTGTCAGGACTGAAAGGGAAGGGAAAAGAAGTAAGAATCAGAAACCAGGTGGTGGGGAGGGGAAGGAGTGCAGACTTCTAGGTGAGAGGTGAGACAAGGGGAGATGTGAGACCAGGTGAGAGGTGGGACCAGGTGAGAGGTGAGACCAGGTGTGAGGGAAGGGGAAGTGTGAGTCCCTTCATCAGGGTTGTTGGACTGTGATGTGTGCTGTTTCCCTTTACAAAGTATGGGCTGCGAAATATACAAATGACAGGAGTGCATTGTCCATCACAGAACTGTGCGACATGTAATTGCAGTCTCAACCTAAATACTAGATGGTTCTTTCAACAGTGCCAGAGCTGGTTTTCATTAAGCATTGACAGTTGTTCTTCACCTTGTTAAGCTGAAGATAATGGATGAAATACACAGCCCATCAAAAGCTCTTGTGGTTCACATTACAGAAAGGCAGGTCAGAGAGCTGAATAACTTAGAAACAAAGAACACCTACAGCACACTACAGCTTCCGTCTCCCCTTCCCCCACCAATACTCTGCAATCCCGTCTCCCTCAGATCCCATCGTCAGCTTCTGGGTCCTCAGAGGCTCCATCTTCCTCTCACCCCAACCCTCCCCTCTCCACCGACACCCCCAGCCTCCCCCTCTCCCACCGATCCCAGCTCTCGTCCGTGCCGGGTCTTTACCATCCCCTCCGACCTTCAACTGTCGGAGGCAGAACGCTCTGTTCTCAGTAAGGGCCTCACCTTTGTCCCCCTTCGCCCACACCTCAGCGAGTTCTGTGTTTGCCATGATGCGGAACTCTTCTTCCGCCGTCTCCGTCTCCGAGTCTACTTCTTCGGCAAGGGCTCTTCCACCCCCACCGATAACCCCTTCTCCCGTCTTCAACCCTCTTCCTCTTCATAGACACCCCGCACTGGTCTTCTGCCTGCTCTGGATCTCTTTATTGCCAACTGCCGACGGGACATCAACCGTCTCGACTTCACCACACCTTGTCCCCATTCCAACCTTACTCCTTCCGAACGCTCTGCTCTCCACTCCCTCCGCACTAATCCTAACCTTATTATTAAACCCGCTGATAAGGGGGGTGCTGTTGTAGTCTGGCGTACTGACCTCTACCTTGCCGAGGCACAGCGACAACTCGCGGATACCTCCTCTTATTTACCCCTCGATCGTGACCCCACTAAGGAGCACCAGGCCATTGTCTCCCACACCATCACCGACTTTACCCACTCAGGGGATCTCCCATCCACTGCTACCAACCTTATAGTTCCCACACCTCGTACTTCCCGTTTCTACCTCCTACCCAAGATCCACAAACCTGCCTGTCCTGGCCGACCTATTGTCTCAGCTTGCTCCTGCCCCACCGAACTCGTTTCTGCATACCTCGACACGGTTTTATCCCCCCTTGTTCAATCCCTTCCTACCTATGTTCGTGACACTTCTCACGCTCTTAAACTTTTCGATGATTTTAAGTCCCCTGGCCCCCACCGCTTTATTTTCACCATGGATGTCCAGTCCTTATATACTTCCATCCCCCATCAGGAAGGTCTCAAAGCTCGCCGCTTCTTTTTGGATTCCAGACCTAATCAGTTCCCCTCTACCACCACTCTGCTCCGTCTAGCGGGATTAGTCCTTACTCTTAATAGTTTCTCCTTTGGCTCCTCCCACTTCCTCCAAACTAAAGGTGTAGCTAGGGGCACCCATATGGGTCCTAGCTATGCCTGCCTTTTTGTTGGCTTTGTGGAACAATCTATGTTCTGTGCCTATTCTGGTATCTGTCCCCCACTTTTCCTTCGCTACATCGACGACTGCATTGGCACTGCTTCCTGCACGCATGCTGAGCTCGTTGACTTTATTAACTTTGCCTCCAACTTTCACCCTGCCCTCAAGTTTACCTGGTCCATTTCTGACACCTCCCTCCCCTTTCTAGATCTTTCTGTCTCTGTCTCTGGAGACAGCTTATCCACTGATGTCTACTATAAGCCTACTGACTCTCACAGCTATCTGGACTATTCCTCTTCTCACCCTGTCTCTTACAAAAATGCCATCCCCTTCTCGCAATTCCTCCGTCTCCGCCACATCTGCTCTCAGAATGAGGCTTTTCATTCCAGGACGAGGGAGATGTCCTCCTTTTTCAAAGAAAGGGGCTTCCCTTCCTCCACCATCAACTCTGCTCTCAAACGCATCTCCCCCATTTCACGCACATCTACTCTCACTCCATCCTCCCGCCACCCCACTAGGAATAGGGCTCCCCTGGTCCTCACCCACCACCCCACCAGCCTCCGGGTCCAACATATTATTCTCTGTAACTTCCGCCACCTCCAACAGGATCCCACCACTAAGCACATCTTTCCCTCCCCCCCCCCGCTTTCCGCAGGGATCGCTCCCTATGCGACTCCCTTGTCCACTCGTCCCCCCAAGCCCTTCCCACTGATCTTCCTCCTGGCACTTATCCTTGTAAGCGGAACAAGTGCTACACATGCCCTTACACTTCCTCCCTTACCACCATTCAGGGCCCCAGACAGTCCTTCCAGGTGAGGCGACACTTCACCTGTGAGTTGGCTGGGGTGATATACTGCGTCCGGTGCTCCCGATGTGGCCTTCTATATATTGGCGAGACCCGACGCAGACTGGGAGACCGCTTTGCTGAACACCTACTCTCTGTCCGCCAGAGAAAGCAAGATCTCCCAGTGGCCACACATTTTAATTCCACATCCCATTCCCATTCTGACATGTCTATCCACGGCCTCCTCTACTGTAAAGATGAAGCCACACTCAGGTTGGAGGAACAACACCTTATATTCCGTCTGGGTGGCCTCCAACCTGATGGCATGAACATTGACTTCTCCAACTTCCGCTATTCCCCACCTCCCCCTCGTACCCCATCCGTTATTTATTTATATACACACATTCTTTCTCTCTCTCTCCTTTTTCTCCCTCTGTCCCTCTGACTATACCCCTTGCCCATTCTCTGGGTTTCCCCTGCCCCCTTGTCTTTCTTCCCGGACCTCCTGTCCCATGATCCTCTTGTATCCCTTTTGCCTATCACCTGTCCAGCTCTTGACTCCATCCCTCCCCCTCCTGTCTTCTCCTATCATTTCAGATCTCCCCCTCCCCCTCCCACTTTCAAATCTCTTACTAACTCTTCCTTCAATTAGTCCTGATGAAGGGTCTTCGCCTGAAACGTCGACTGTACCTCTTCCTAGAGATGCTGCTTGGCCTGCTGCATTCACCAGCAAATTTGATATGTGTTGCTTGAATTTCCAGCATCTGCAGAATTCCTGTTGTTAGCACAATACAGGCCCTTTGGCCCACAAAGCTGTGCTGAACATATACTTATTTTATAAATTACCAAGGTTACCCATAGCCCACTATTTTTCTAAGCTCCATGTATCCATCCAGGAGTCTCTTAAAAGACCCTATCGTATCTGGTCCACTATCATCGCTGGCAGCCCATTCCATGCACTCACCAATCTCTGCATAAAAACTCACCCCTGACATCTCCTCTGTACCTTTTTCCAAGCATCTTAAAACTGTGCTTTCTCACGTTAGCCATTTCAGCCCTGGGAAAAAGCCCTTGACTATCCACGCGATCAATGCCTCTCATCATCTTATACACCTCTATCAGGTCACCCCTCATCCTGTGTCACTCCAAGGAAAAAAGGCCAAGTTCATTCAATCTTTTCTCATAAGCCATGCTCCCCAATCCAGGCAACATCCTTGTAAATCTCTTCTGCACCTTTTCAATGGTTTCCACATCCTTCCTGTAGTGAGGCGACCAGAATTGAGCACAGTAGTTCTAGTGGGGTCTGACCAGAGTCCTATATAGCTGTAACATTACCTCTCGGCTCCTAAGCTCAATCCCATGGTTGATGAAGACCAATGCACTGTATGCCTTCTTAATCACAGATCCAACCTGCGCAGCAGCTTTGAGTGTCCTATGGACATGGACCCCAAGATCACCCTGATCCTCCACATTGCCAAGGGACTTGCCATAAATGTTATATTTGTATAACTTGCCATAATGTTAAATGTTATATAAATGTTATATTCTGCCATCTTGGACAATGTCTCCCATCCACTACATAATGTTGGGCACGGGAGTACATTCAGCCAGAGATTCGTTCCACCGAGATGCAGCACAGAGCGTCATAGGAAGTCATTCCTGCTTGTGGCCATCAAACTTTACAACTCCTCCCTTGGATGGTCAGACACCCTGAGCCAATAGGCGGGTCCTGGACTTATTTCCTGGCATAATTTACATTTTACTATTCAACTATGGTTTTATTACTATTTATTATTTATGGTGCAACTGTATCGAAAACCAATTTCCCCCGGGATCAATGAAGTATGACTATGACTATGACTATTTGATTGGTGTATTGCTCATGTTGTTCCATTGTTTGAAAAGGGTTCTAAGAGTAAACCTAGCAATTATCGGCCTGTGAGTTTGACGTCAGTGGTGGGTAAATTGATGGAAAGTATTCTTAGAGATGGTATAAATAATTATTTGGATAGACAGGGTCTGATTAGGAACAGTCAACATGGATTTGTGCGTGGAAAGACATGTTTGACAAATCTTATTGAATTTTTTGAAGAGGTCACTAAGAAAGTTGACGAGGGTAAAGTGGTGGATGTTGTCTATATGGACTTCAGTAAGGCCTTTCACAAGGTTCCACACGGAAGGTCAGTTAGGAAGGTTTAATTGTTGGGTATTAATATTAAAGTAGTAAAATGGATTCAGCAGTGGCTGGATGGGAGACGCTAGAGAGTAGTGGTGGATAACTATTTGTCATATTGGAGGCCGGTGACTAGTGCTTTACCTCAGGGATCTGTACTGGGTCCAATGTTGTTTGTCATATAAATTAATGAGCTGGATGATGGGGAGGTAAATTGGATTAGTAAGTATGCAGATGATACTAAGCTAGCTGGAGTTGTGGATAATGAAGAAGGTCTTCAATGCTTGCAGAGAGATTTAGGCTAGAAGAGTCGGCTGAAAGATGGCAGATGGAGTTTAATGCTGATAAATGTGAGGTGCTACATTTTGGTAGGACTAGTCGAAATAGAACATACATAGTAAATGGTAGGGCATTGAAGAATGCAGTAGAACAGAGGGATCTAGGAATAATGATGCATAGTTCGCTGAAGGTGGAATCTCATGTGGATAGGGTGGTGAAGAAAGCTTTTGGTATGCTGGCCTTTATAAATCAGAGCATTGAGTATAGGTGTTGGGATGTAATGTTGAAATTGTACAAGGCATTGGTAAGGCCAAATTTGGAGTTTTGTGTACAGTTCTGGTCACCAAATTATGGGAAAGATGTCAATAATATAGAGAGAATACAGAGCAGATTTACCAGAATGTTACCTTGGTTTCATCACCTAAGTTACAGAGAAAGGTTGAACAAGTTGGGTCTTTATTCTTTGGAGCATAGAACGTTGAGGGGGGACTTCTTAGAGGTATTTAAAATTATGAGGGGGATAGATGGAGTTGATATGGATAGGCTTTTTCCATTGCGAGTGGGGGAGATTCAAACAAGAGGACATGAGTTGAGAGTTAAAGGGCAAAAGTTGAGGGGTAACATGGGGGGAACTTTTTTACTCAGAAAGTGGTAGCTGTGTGTAACGAGCTTCCAGCAGAAGTGGTAGAGGCAGGTTCGATGTTGTCGTTTAAAGTTAAAATGGATAGCTATATGGACAGGAAAGGAATGGAGGGTTATGTGCTGAGTGCTGGTCGATTGGACTAGGTGAGAGGAAGAGTTCGGCAGGGACTAGAAGGGCCAAGATAGCCTGTTTCCGTGCTGTAATTGTTATATTATTTTATGGTTTTTGGTTACTGGTCACCGAACTCCTTGCAGAATATGACCAATCTGCAACCACTCTTGGCCTTCTGTGGGCAAGCCATTTCTGGATCCACAAAGCAAGGTCCCCTTGGATCCCGTGCCTCCTTACTTTCTCAATAAGCCTTGCATGGAAAATTTGCTTCTGCTAAAGTTATTGTGAATGAGCCTGAATGTGGTAAAGATACTGATATGTTACTGAAAGCTGCATTCAATGAAGGAATTTACAGGCATTTTGCAGTCTGTGCTGATGCCCTCTGGAGCATGGCCAGCTCCCAACTTCCTGGCACTTGAGAGGGCACAATATCCAGATGTATACCACATCCACAGGGTGGATGAATGCACGGTAAAAGTAAGTGTTAAATCCAATTACCGTTACAGATAGGTGACTGCAGAGTGAATAACACTGGGATCCAGTTTTGGAAGCATTGGGGATGAGGTAAGCTCACTGAAAAGGGGACCGGACAGCACTGTGTGCATGGAATAGCTTCACACTGCTGTTGTCAACGTTTTTGGATCTGCGTAATATGGTGCAGACTTAGAACATTTTTGCGCGGATCTAGGAGCGCAGTGACATGAAAGCAGCGTGCATCATCAAGCACCCCAACCTTTCAGGCCATGCTCTCGTCTCACTATTACCATCAGGCAGGAGGGTCACCAGGTTATTACCCTACAACACCAGGCAGCTGAACCAGCCTGGATGAATTTACTCACCTCAACACTGAACTGATTAAACAATCTACAGACTCACCTTCAAGGATTCCACAACTCATGTTCTCGGCATTATTTATACATGCATTACTGTGCCAAAGCCCGAGGCACATATTTATAGTTAGGGTCCTGATGCCTCTTGCACAGTATTGTAGTAATTTTATATATTGCACTGCAGTGTTGCCACAAAAAAAAACAAAATTCATGACCTCAAAGTTAAAGTAAATTAGGAAATTTGCTGATGATACAAAGGTTGGGGGTGTTGTGGATAGTGTGGAGGGCTGTCAGAAGTTACAGTGGGACATTGATAGGATGCAAAACTGGGCTGAGAAGTGGCAGATGGAGTTCAACCCACATAAGTGTGAGGTGCTTCATTTTGGTAGGTTAAATATGATGGCAGAATATAGTATTAGTGGTAAGACTCTTGGCAGTGTGGAGGAACAGAAGAATCTTAGGGTCCGAGTCCATAGGACACTCAAAGCAGCTGCGCAGGTTGACTCTGTGGTTAAGAAGGCATACGGTGTATAGGCCTTCATCAGCCGTGGGACTGAGGTAAAGAGCCGAGAGGTAATGTTGTAGCTTTATAGGACCCTGGTCAGACCTCACTTGGAGTACTGTGCTCAGTTCTGGTTGTCTCACTACAGGAAGGACGTGGAAACTATAGAAAGGGTCAGTCAGTGGGTGCCGTCCCGAATCCGGGGTTGGTGGCTACGCACCTCCATCTTCTTTGATCTTGCGACAGCACCGAGTACAGCCTCTCCTCCAGTTTGTTCTCACTGGCCACCTTGGCACTGCCCACTGCTGCCTCCTCTGAACTCGAGCCCGAGGCCGTGTCAGCCTCCAGCCGCGGCCACTTCTTTGAGCTCGGCCATTCCTTAGGCGGAGGCCTTGGGCCCAAGTTCATCACGTCTCTTCTAACTAGCTGCATAGCATACGATTCGTAGATATGCGGTGAGGCTTTAATCTCTTCCACGGAAGATGACCGTTGGCTCCCAAGGAGCTCATCCGCCCTTTGTCAGGTCTTGTTTTTCAGTCCTGCTGGGTGTCCTCACACCCTCCTCACCAGACTAAGTCCGGTGGGGGACCGGCCCAAGTTGCCGACCACCCGACCATGGCCACGGACCGAATGCCAGGTGCCCGCAGCCCGCCGCCGCCAAATCTCTCCGAGCGTCCGGCGCCTGACCAAAAACCATGGCCCTGTTTTTTAGAACGGGTGCAGAGGAGATTTACAAGGATGTTGCCTGGATTGGGGAGCAGGCCTTATGAGAATAAGTTGAGTGAACTCGGCCTTTTCTCCTTGAAGCGACGGAGGATGAGAGGTGACCTGATTAAGTGTTCAAGATAATGAGAGGCATTGATTGTGTGGGTAGTCAGAGGCTTTTCCCCAGGGCTGAAATGGCTCGCATGACAGGGCATAGTTTTAAGGTGCTTGGAAGTAGGTACAGAGGAGATGTCAGGGGTAAGTTTTTTACGCAGAGAGTGGCGAGTGCATTGATTGGGCTGCTGGCAGCGGCGGTGGAGGCGGAAACGATAGGGTCTTTTAAGAGACTTCTGGATGGATACGTGGAGCTTAGAAAAATAGAGGGCTATGGATAGTTCTAAGGTAAGGACATGTTCAGCACAGCTTTGTGGCTGAAAGGCCTGTATTGTGCTGTAGATTTTCTATGTTTCTAAACCTATTATCAAAGTATATATCACCATATACAACCCTGAGATTCATTTTCCTCTGGGCATAAGCAGCAAATCTATAGAGTAGTCAATATAACAGGATCAATGAAAGATCAACCAGAGTGCAGCAGACAACAAACTGTGCAAATTCAAATAGAAATAAATAGCTACAAATAACGAGGATATGAGATGATGAGATAAAGAGTCCTTAAAGTGAGATCATTGGTTGTGGGAACATTGTAAGTGCAGTTATTCCCGTTTATCCAACAGCCTGATGGTTGTGGGGTAGTAACTGTTCTTGAACCAGGTGGTGCAAGTCCTGAGGCTCTTGTACCTTCTACCTGATGGCAGCAACGAGAAGTGAGCATGACCTGGGTGGTGAGGATCTCTGATGATGAATGCTGTTTTCCTATGACAGCATTTCATGTAGATGTGCTCAATGGTGGGGGGGCTTTACTCATGATATACTGATCCAAATCTGCTACCTTTTGTAGGATTTTCCGTGCAAAGCAAAGGTATTGGTGTTTCCACACAAGGCCGCGATGCAGCCAGTCGATACTCTCTCCAATGCACATCCATAGAAATTTGTCAAAGTTTTAGATTTCATGCCGGACCTTTGCAGACTCCTAAAGAAGTAGAGACACTGCTGTGCTTTCTTCACAATTGCACTTACGTGCTGGGTCAGGGGACGGGTCCTCTGAAATAATAACACCTAGGAATTTGGAAGTTTCTAACCTTCTCCATATCTGATCGTCTGCCGAGGGCTGGCACATGGACCTGTGGTTTCCCTTTCCTGAAGTCTACGATCAGTTCCTGGGTCTTGCTGGCATTGAATGAGAAGTTGTTGTTATGACATTAGTTCATGAAATTTTCAACCTCGCTCCTGATTTTGACATGGGTCTCTATTGTGGACTAAGAGTGGTATGGGGGCAGAGAGAGGGGAATCATAGTTGGGAATAGTGGAAGAGAAAGGGGAGGGGTCAGGAAACACCAGAGGGACATTCTATATTGATCAATAAACCAATTGTCTGGAATCAAATGCCCTTTCCTGGTGTCTCAGGAATGGATGTATTTACACCTGTTTCAGCCCAACACCTGGCACTCATGTTCGGCTAACCTGTCCTACACGCCTCCTGCGGCATTCCACCCTCACTATTCCCAACATCGTTTGCTCTCGCCAGATTTACAAACTTGTTCTTCACTCCACGTAGAAAAATATGTACTGTGTAAAAGACTTAGATACCCTTGCTCTTTGTGACTGAGACTCAGGGTAGTATGTGGTGACATATACGTACTTTGCAAATACATTTACTTAGGCTTTGAGAATTTGTTGTGGACCAAAATCAAATTAATGTCTTTCTCACTTTCCAGCTTAAAGATTATGATTTGGGACAGTGTCAATGAGGAAAATGGAGGCATACTGTATAGAATGAAATAATCAGTAATGCACCATTTGCTATTATAAGCATTTGCCACAGCTTTGTGAACACCTCAATCCCTTTGACCCTCAAATATTTGCAGTTCTGTATGTCTGCATTTGGATAATAATCTACATTTTTTCATGTCTACTCGCAAAAATACATAACCTCATATATGGCCACATTGAATTCCATCTGCTGAGTTCATACCCGATCACAGAACCTACCTATAAACGTCTTGGGTCACATAATTTAAACTAAAGTTACAGAGTGATGGAAACCAGAGTGCCTGAGCGGTTGGTGGAGAGGTTGTGGAGCCAGATGTTAGTGGGTCCTCAGACAATGTTAAGAATCAAAATGTTGAGCAAGGTGCTACCGGTGCAAGAAGGTTGAGACTGCGCAGGTGCGTGATGTCAACAGGATGGCGCGGAGAGTTTAAAAAGAAGACCACCCTATACAGCGGGCAGCTGTCGGAGCGGGCAGCGGAGTGAGTGGCAGCAGATTGTAGGGCTTTGGCTTCAAAGGGCTTCGGCGGTAAACAGGAAGAGGCGAGAGTGAAGTACCAACTCTTTTTTTTTTCTCCCCCCCACCTTTCGCGAATCGGTCTGGACAGACAGGAACAGCAGGGCTCTCACAGCTAACGGTTTAAAAAGTTCGTCTGTTTAGTGAGGTGAGTAGACTTATTTTCCCTGTTTCATTACTGTAGAATTAGATAGCATGCCTGCAGGGTTAGTGCTTTGTTCAGGGTGTCAGATGTGGGAATCCTGGGAGATCTCCAGCCTCCCTGATGGTCACATCTGCGCCGGGTGCACCGAGTTGCAGCTCCTCAGAGACCGTGTTAGGGATCTGGAGCTGCAGCTTGATGACCTACTGCTTATCAGGGAAAGTGAAGAGGTGATAGACAGGAGCTACAGGGAGGTAGTCATCCCTAGGCTACAGGGGTCAGAAAACTGGGTGACTGTCAAGACAGGAAAGGGAAATGCCCGGATAATGGAGAGCACCCCTGTGGCTGTCCCCCTCAGCAACAAATATCTTGTTCTAGATGCTGTTGAGGGGGATGACCTGACAGGGGATGCCCACGGTGACCGGGTCTCTGGCACTGAGCCTGGCGCTGTTGTGCAGGAGAGAAGGAGGGAGAAGAGGAATGCGGTAGTCGTAGGGGATTCCATAGTCAGGGGAATGGACAGGAGATTCTGTGAGCCTGATAGAGATACCCGCATGGTGTGTTGCCTCCCAGGTGCCAGGGTACGGGATGTCTCAGATCGGGTCCTGAATATTCTGAAGGGGGAGGGTGAGCAGCCAGTTGTCTTGGTACATGTTGGTACCAATGACATAGATAGGACAAATGAGGAGGTCCTGAAGAGAGATTTCCAGGAGTTAGGAAGGAAGCTGAGAAGCAGCACCTCCAGGGTAGTAATCTCAGGATGCTACCTGTGCCACATGCTAGCGAGGGCATGAGGGCAGATGAATGCGTGGCTGAGAGACTGGTGGAGGGGGCAGTGCTTCAGATTCTTGGATAATTAGAATCTCTTCTGGGAGAAATATGACCTGTTCAAAATGGACAGGTTACACCTGAACCCGAAGGGGACCAATATTCTGGCAGGAAAGTTCAATAGAGCTGTTAGGGAGGGTTTAAACTAATTTGGCAGGGGGATGGGAACCGGAATGACAGAGTGGAGGAAGGGGAAGACAGAAATAAATCTAGGATAGTGAGCAGTAAAGATATCAGGAAAGACAGGCAGATGATGGGGCAAATTTGTAGCCATTGGGATGAATTGCAGTGCAATAAAGTTGCAGTGAAATCAAAGCAAAAAGTACCAAATACTAGTCTTAAGGTGTTATACTTAAATGCACGCAGCATAAGGAATAAGGTGGATGATCTTGTTGTACAGCTACAGATTGGCGGGTATGATATTGTGGCCATCATTGAGACGTGGCTAAAGGATGCATGTCTCTGGGAGCTGAACGTCCAAGGAGACACGGTGTATCGGAAGGATAGGAAGGTAGGCAGAGGGGGAGGCGTGGCTTGATTAGTAAGAAATGATATTCAATCATTAGAAAGAGGTGATATAGGATCGGAAGGTGCAGAATCTTTATGGATTGAGCTAAGAAATCGCAGGGGTAAAAGGACCCTGATGGCAGTTATTTATAGGCCTCCAAACAGCTGCAGGGATGTGGACTACAAATTACAACAGGATATAGAAAAGGCTTGTCAGAAGGGCAGTATTATGATAATTGTGGGGGATTTTAACATGCAAGTGGATTGGGAAAATCAGGTCGGCACTGGATCTCAAGAGAGAGAATTTGTAGAATGTCTGCGAGATGGCTTTTTAGAACAGCTTGGTGTTGAGCCCACTAGGGGATTGGCTGTACTGCATTGGGTATTGTCTAATGAACCGAGGGTGATTAGAGAGATTAAGGTGAAGGAACCCTTAGGAGGCAGTGATCATAACATGATTGAGTTCATTGTGAAATTTGAAAAAGAGAAGCCGAAATCTGATGTGTCGGTATTTCAGTGGAGTAAAGGGAATTACAGTGGCATGAGAGAGGAACTGGCATTAGACTGGAAAGGGACACTGGCGGGAAAGATGGCAGAGCAGCAGTGGCTGGAGTTTATGCGAGAAGAGAGGAAGGTGCAAGACAGGTATATTCCAAAAAAGAAGAAATTTTCGAATGCAAAAAGGATGCAACCGTGGTTGACAAGAGAAGTCAAAGCCAAAGTTAAAGCAAAGGAGAGGGCATACAAGGAAGCAAAAACTAGTGGGAAGACAGAGGATTGGGAAGTTTTTAAAACCTTACAAAAGGAAACTAAGGAGGTCATTAAGAGGGAAAAGATTAACTACGAAAGGAAGCTAGCAAATAATATCAAAGAGGATACTAAAAGCTTTTTCAAGTATATAAAGAGTAAAAGACAGGTGAGAGTAGATATAGGACCGATAGAAAATGATGCTGGAGAAATTGTAATGGGAGATAAGGAGATGGCGGAGGAACCGAACGAATATTTTGCATCAGTCTTCACTGAGGAAGACATCAGCAGTATACCGGACACTCAAGGGTGGCAGGGAAGTGAAGTGTGCGCAGTCACAATTACAACAGAGAAAGTACTCAGGAAGCTGAATAGTCTAAAGATAGATAAATCTCCCGGACCAGATGGAATGCACCCGCGTGTTCTGAAGGAAGTAGCTGTGGAGATTGCGGAGGCATTAGCAATGATCTTCCAAAGGTCGATAGATTCTGGCGTGGTTCCAGAGGACTGGAAGATTGCAAATGTCACTCCGCTATTTAAGAAGGGGGCAAGGAAGCAAAAAGGAAATTATAGACCCGTTAGCTTGACATCGGTGGTTGGGAAGTTGTTGGAGTCGATTGTCAAAGATGAGGTTACAGAGTACCTGGAGGCATATGACAAGATAGGCAGAACTCAGCATGGATTCCTTAAAGGAAAATTCTGCCTAACAGACCTATTACAATTTTTTGAGGAAATTACCAGTAGGCTAGACAAGGGAGATGCAGTGGATGTTGTATATTTGGATTTTCAGAAGGCCTTTGACAAGGTGCCACACGAGGCTACTTAACAAGATAAGAGCCCATGGAATTACGGGAAAGTTACATACGTGGATAGGGCGTTGGCTGATTGGCAGGAAACAGAGAGTGGGAATAAAGGGATCCTATTCTGGTTGGCTGCCAGTTACCAGTGGTGTTCCACAGGTGTCCGTGTTGGGGCCGCTTCTTTTTACATTGTACATCAACGATTTGGATTATGGAATAGATGGCTTTGTGGCTAAGTTTGCTGACAATACGAAGATAGGTGGAGGGGCCGGTAGTGCTGAGGAAACAAAGAGTCTGCAGAGAGACCTGGATAGATTGGAAGAATGGGCAAAGAAGTGACAAATGAAGTACAATGTTGGAAAGTGTATGGTTATGCACTTTGGCAGAAAAAATAAATGGGCAGACTATTATTTAAATGGTGAAAGAATTCAAAGTTCTGAGGTGCAACGGGACTTGGGAGTCCTCGTACAGGATACCCTTAAGGTTAACCTCCAGGTTGAGTCGGTAGTATAGAAGGTGAATGCAATGTTGGCATTCATTTCTCGAGGAATAGAGTATAGGAGCAGGGATGTGATGTTGAGGCTCTATAAGGTGCTGGTGAGACCTCACTTGGAGTACAGTGGGCAGTTTTGGTCTCCTTAAGGATGTGCTGATGTTTGAGAGGATACAGAGAAGATTCACTAGAATGATTCTGGGAATGAGAGGGTTAACATATGAGGAACGTTTGTCCGCTCTTGGACTGTATTCCTTGGAGTTTAGAAGAATGAGGGGAGACCTCATAGAAACATTTTGAATGTTGAAAGGCATGGACAGAGTGGATGTGGCAAAGTTGTTTCCCATGATGTGGGAGTCTAGTACGAGAGGGCATGACTTAAGGATTGAAGGGCGCCCATTCAGAACAGAAATGCGAAGAATTTTTTTAGTCAAGAGGGTGGTGAATCTATGGAATTTTTTGCCTTGGGCAGCAGTGGAGGCCAAGTCTTTGTGTGTATTTAAGGCAGAGATTGATAGGTATCTGAGTAGCCAGGGCATCAAAGGTTATGGTGAGAAGGCAGGGGAGTGGGACTAAATGGGAGAATGGATCAGCTCATGATAAAATCATGGAGCAGACTCGATGGGCTGAATGGCTGACTTCTGCTCCTTTGTCTTATGGTCGTATGGTCCTGAGCTGTGTATACTTCACTGTGAGAAGAGTCATAGGAAAGGTGGATAATAGTGCTGAACATGAGGTTGTAGGTTTAGAAACAGAGGCAATGTATAGTAAGGAGAAGCTATTGAATTGGCAAAATTGCAGTCAACAGGATGAGTTCCAACGTGAAAGACTGACAAAATTGAAAAGTGTGAATACAGGACTGAAGATGTTATATTTGAAGGCGTGCAGCATACAGAATAAGGGAAATGACCTTGGATCACAGTTGCAGATTGGCAGGTATAATGTTGTAGGCATCACTGAATCATGGTTGAAAGAAGATTATAGCTGTGAGTTTAATGTCCAAGAGTACACATTGTATCCAAAGGATAGGTAGGAAGGCAGAGTGGGTGATGTTGCTCTGTTTGTAAAAGATGAAATCAAATCATTAGAAAGAGGTGCCATAGGGTCAGAAGGTGTTGAATTATTGTAGATCGAGGTAAGGAACTACAAGAGTAAGATGACCCTGATGGGAGCAGTGTACAGACCCCTATGCAGTAGTGAGGATGTGGCCTACAAATTACAACGGGGAATAGAAAATGCAGGAAAGAAGGGCAATGTTACAATTGTCATGGGGGATTCCAATATGCAGGTAGATTGGGAAAATCAGGTTGGTGCTGAATTCCAGGAAGGTGAATTTCTGGAGTGCCTAGAATATGGCTTTTGAGAGCAGCTTGTGGTTGAGCACAGCAGGAGATCAGTTATTCTGGATTGGGTGTTGTGCAATAGACCAGAATTGATCAGTGAGCTTAAGGTAAAAGAACCCTGGGGGAAAGTGATCATAATATGACTGAATTCACCCTGAAATGTGAGAAGGAGGAGCTGAAGTCAGATGTATCAGTATTACAATGAAGTAAAGGGAATTAAAAAGGCATGAGAGGGGGGTTGTCCAGGTTGATTGGAAAAGAACAGTTGCAGGGATGATGGCAGAAAGGCAAACACTGGAATTTCTGGAAGAAATTCCGATGGCACATGATATACACATTCCAAAGAGTAAGAAGTATTCTCAAGGCAAGATGACACAACTGTGGCTAACAAGAGAAGTGAAAGCCAATGTAAAAGACAAAGAGAGGTCATATGATAGACCAAAAATTAGTGGGAAGTGAGAGAATTGGGAAGCTTTTAAAATCCAACAGAAGGCCACTAAGAAGTCATTAAGAAAGTAAAGATGGAATATGAAAGCAAGCTGGCCAATAATATCAAGGAAGGCACCAAAAGTTCCTTCAACTACATAAAGTGTAAAGGAGAGGTGAGAGTGGATATCAGAGAGCTGGAATATGATGCTGTAGAGGCAGTAATGGGGGACAATGAAATGGCGGATGACTAAACAAGTATTTTGCATCAGTCTTCACTGTGGAAGACAGTAGCAGTATGGTGGAAACTCCAAATGTCAGGGGTTAGAGGTCATTACGTGTGTGAATTTACCATAACTATAGAGAAGGTTCTTGGGAAACTGAAAGATCTGAAGGGAGATGAGCCACCTAGAGCAGATAGTGGACATCCCTAGTTGTGAAAAAGTGCCTGAAGAGATTGTGGAGGCATTCACAAAGATCTTTCAAGAATCACTAGATTCTGGAATGGTTCTGGAAGACTGGAAAATTGCAAATGTCACTCCAATCTTCAAGCTGGGAAAGAGGCAGGAGAAAGGAAACACTACATTAGTCTGACCTCAGTGATTGGGAAGATGTCAGAGTCAATTATTAAGGATGACATCTCAGGGTACTTGGAGGCACATGATAAAATAGGCCATAGTCAGCATGGTTCCATCAAGGGAAAGTCTTGCCTGACAAGTCCGTTGGAATTCTTTGAAGAAATAACAAGCAGGATAGAAAAAAGAGAACCTGTTGTTGTTGTGTACTTGGATTTTCAGAAGGCCTTTGACAATATGCCACCTTTGAGCCTGCTTAACAAGCTAGGAGCCTATGGTATTACAAGAAAGATTCTAGAACGGATAATGCAGTGGCTGATTGGAAGGAGGCAAAGACAGGGAATAAAGGGAGCCTTTTCCGGTGACCAGTGGTGTTCCACAGGGGATTGTGTTGGGACTGATACTTTTTATGTTATATGCCAATGATTTGGCTGATGGAATTGATGGCATTGAAGCAAAGTTTGCTGATGATAAGAAGATAGGTGGAGGGACAGGTAGTTTTGAGGAATTAGAGAGGCTACAGAAAGAGTTAGACAAATTAGGAGAGTGGGCAAAGCAATAGCTGATGGAATACAGTGTCAGGAAGTGTATGGTCATGCAGTTTTGTGGAAGGAATAAAAGGGTTGACTGCTTTTAATTGGAGAGAAATACAAAAAACTGAGACACAAAGAGAATTGAGAGTCCTTGTGCAGGAATCCCTAAAGGTTAATTTGCAGGTTGATCTGTGGTGAGGAAGGCAAATGCAATGCGATTTCAAGACGATGAGAATATAAAAGCAAGCATGTAATGTTGAGACTTTATGAAGCATTAGTGAGGCCTCCCTTGGAGTATTGTGGGGAATGTTGGGCCCTTTATCTTAGAAAGGGTGTGCTGAAACTGGAGAAGGTTCAAACAAGGTTCAGGAAAATTATTCTAGAACTGAATGGCTTGTCATATGAAGAGCGTTTGATGGCTCTGGGCCTGTACTCATAGAATTCAGAAGAATGAGGGCTGACCTCATTGAATTCTATCAAATGGGGGCAGGCCTTGATAGAGTGGACGTGGAGAGGACGTTTCCTATGGTGGGAGAGTCTAAGATCCAAGGACACAGTCTCAGACTAGAAGGACAGCCTTTTATTAGAGAGATGAGGAGGAATTTCTTTAGCCAGACATTGGTGAATCTGTGGAATTCATTGCCATAGGCAGCAGTGGAGGCCAAGTCTTTATATATATTAAAGGCAGAGTTTGATAGATTCTTGATTGTGCCGGGCATGAAGAGATACAGAGAGAAGTCAGGTGATTGGGGCTGAGAGGAAAATTGGATCAGCCATGATGGAAGGGTGGAGGTGACTCGATGGGCCAAATGGCCGAATCCTGCTCCTGTATCTTATGGTCTTATAATACTCATGCAGCCCTTCAAGCTTGGGAATGGCATAACTTACCATTTGGCCCACAGTTTTGTGCTGATCTTGATGCCAGTTTATTCTAAATGCCCTCCTCCTGAGTATCATCCATTTCCCTCCATTCCTTTCAAATAACATAGAACGTAGAATGTCACAGCACAATACAGGCCCTTCAGCCCACAATGTTGTGCCGACCATTTAACCTACACTAAGTTCAATCTAACCCTTTTCTCCAATATAGCTCTCTGTTTTTCTATCATCCATTTGCCTATCGAAGAGTTTAGTAAACACCCTGTGTTATGTGCTCCTACCATCACTCCTGGTACAGCATTCCATCTACCCACTACTCTCTGTGTAAAGAACTTATCTCTGACATCACTTATAGTGATATGTCTATTCGTGAGCCTCTTAAACTCGACAAAACCAACTGCTTCCCCAGTAACCTATTCCAGGTACCCACCACTCTCTCAGTAAAAAACCTTCTTCCTCATGTCACCTTTAACCCCCCTCTCCCCCTCTCCCCCAACATTAAAAGCATGCCCTCTGGCATTTGACATTTTTAACCTGGGGAAAGATTTGGACTGGCCACCCTACCTTTGCTTGTTATAATTAAAAAATAAACATCTATTTGGTCTCCCTTCAGTCTCCAGCGCTCAAGTAAGAGCTGGAAACCCCAGGGCTGTACAGCCTCTCTCTCCTTACAGCTCATAGCACTCCAATCCAGGCAGCATCCTGCTAAACCCTCTCCAGATCCTTGCTGTCACGGTGCAACCAGAAATGCACACAATGCTCCAAGTGCAGTCTGGCTAAAGTTTTACATGGCTGGAACATTACTTCCTTACTCAAAATCAATACCGTCTACTCATGATGTCAAGCATTCTACACACCTTCTTTACCATCTTAGCCACTTTGTGTGAACTATGGACATGGACTGCTGTGGGTCAATCCTATTAACGGCTCTAACATTCACTGTATGCTTTCTCTTTCCATCGGAGCTTCCAAAGTACAAAACCTCACACTTGCCTGGATTACTTTCCATCTGCCACTTCTCTCTCCATACCTGTAGTGGATCTATATCCCGCTGTGTCCTTTGATCGTCCTTTACATGATCCATGAGTCCACCAAAGAACTTAGAAGAGTAGAGCACAGGAACAGGCTATTGGACCCACATTGTTTTGCCAAACCAGGTAAAACACAAATCAAAAACACCCAAACACTATTTCCTCCTACCTACACATGTCCATATCCCTTCATCTTCCTTACATCCGTGTGGCCAACCAAGTGTCTCTTAAAAGCTTCTAATGTGTTTGCCTCTACCGCCGTACCAGGCAGCACATTCCAGGCATCCACCATCCTCTGAGTGAAAAACTTACCCCACACAAATCCCTTGAACCTTCCTCTTCTCACTTTCACTGTATGCCCTCTGGTATTAGACATTTCAATCCTCTCTGTCCACTCTGTCTCATAATTCTGTAAATCTCTATCAGATTTTACCCCAGCCCCCAATGCTCCAGAGAAACCATCCCAATTTTATCTCGACGCTCCGATAGCAGCTGCCCTCTAAACCAGGCAGCATCCTGGTGAGGCTTTTCTGCATCCTCTCCAAAGCTTCAACGTCATCCAGCCACCTACACTTTCAGTAAGTCATTGATATGCAGTATATCCCAAACAACAGAGACCCCAGTACCATTCTTTGCAGACACCATTGGTCGCGGACCTCCAGCCAGAAGAATAGTCCTCCACCCCCTTCGCTCTGTCCTCTATGGGCAAGTCAGTTCCGATCCCAAGCTTCAATTCACCATGGCGCTCATGCATGCTTATCTTCTGCGTCACCTTATCATGTCAGATCTTATCAAATGTTCATGTAGATAACATCCACTGCCTTAACCTCATCATGCTCCCTGGTGCCAGGGTCTGGGATATTTCTGATCGTGTCCAAGATATCCTGAAGTGGGAGGGTGAGGAGCCAGAGGTCATGGTACATATAGGTACCAATGACATAGGTAGGAAAAGGGAAGAGGTCCTGAAAGGAGAATATAGGGAGCTAGGAAGGGAGTTGAGAAAAAGGACCGCAAAGGTAGTGATCTCGGGATTACTGCCTGTGCCACGCAACAGTGAGAGTAGGAATGCGATGAGGTGGAGGATAAATGCATGGCTGAGGGATTGGAGCAGGGGGCAGGGATTCAAGATTTTGGATCATTGGGACCTCTTTTGGCGCAGGCGTGACCTGTACAAAAAGGACGGGTTACACTTGAATCCTAGGGGGACCAATATCCTGGCAGGGAGATTAGCGAGGGCCACTGAGGTGACTTTAAACTAGAATGGTTGGGGGTGGGAATCAAATTAAAGAGGCTAGGCGAGAGGAGGTTAGTTCACAACAGGGGGATGGGAACCAGTGCAGAGAGACAGAGGGGTGTAAAGTGAGGGTAGAAGCAAAAAGTAGTAAGGAGAAAAGTAAAAGTGGCAGGCCGACAAATCCAGGGCAAGCATCAAAAAGGGCCACTTTTCAACATAATTGTATAAGGGCTAAGAGAGTTGTAAAAGAGCGCCTGAAGGCTTTGTGTGTCAATGCAAGGAGCATTTGTAACAAGGTGGATGAATTGAAAGTGCAGATTGTTATTAATGATTATGATATAGTTGGGATCACAGAGACATGGCTCCAGGGTGACCAAGGATGGGAGCTCAACGTTCAGGGATATTCAATATTCAGGAGGGATAGACATGAAAGAAAAAGAGGTGGGGTGGTGTTGCTGGTTAAAGATGAGATTAACGCAATAGAAAGGAAGGACATAAGCCGGGAAGATGTGGATTCGATATGGGTAGAGCTGTGTAACACTAAGGGGCAGAAAACGCTGGTGGGAGTTGTGTACAGGCCACCTAACAGTAGTAGTGAGGTCGGAGATGGTATTAAACAGGAAATTAGAAATGTGTGCAATAAAGGAACAGCAGTTATAATGGGTAACTTCAATCTACATGTAGATTGGGTGAACCAAATTGGTAAAGGTGCTGAGGAAGAGGATTTCTTGGAATGTATGCGGGATGGTTTTTTGAACCAACATGTCGAGGAACCAACTAGAGAGCAGGCTATTCTAGACTGGGTTTTGAGCAATGAGGAAGGGTTAATTAGCAATCTTGTCGTGAGAGGCCCCTTGGGTAAGAGTGACCATAATATGGTGGAATTCTTCATTAAGATGGAGAGTGACATAGTTAATTCAGAAACAAAGGTTCTGAACTTAAAGAAGGGTAACTTTGAAGGTATGAGACGTGAATTAGCTAAGATAGACTGGCAAATGACACTTAAAGGATTGACGGTGGATATGCAATGGCAAGCATTTAAGGATTGCATGGATGACCTACAACAATTGTTCATCCCAGTTTGGGAAAAGAATAACTCAAGGAAGGTAGTACACCCGTGGCTGACAAGAGAAATTAGGGATAGTATCAATTCCAAAGAAGAAGCATACAAATTAGCCAGAAAAAGTGGCTCACCTGCGGACTGGGAGAAACTCAGAGTTCAACAGAGGAGGGCAAAGGGCTTAATTAGGAAGAGGAAAAAAGATTATGAGAGAAAACCGGCAGGGAACATTAAAACTGACTGTAAAAGCTTTTATAGATATGTAAAAAGGAAAAGACTGGTAAAGACAAATGTAGGTCCCCTACAGACAGAAACAGGTGAATTGATTATGGGGAGCAAGGACATGGCAGACCAATTGAATAATTACTTTGGTTCTGTCTTCACTAAGGAGGACATAAATAATCTTCCAGAAATAGAAGGGGACAGAGAGTCCAGTAAGATGGAGGAACTGAGCGAAATACATGTCAGTAGGGAAGTGGTGTTCGGTAAATTGAAGGGATTAAAAGCGGATAAATCCCCAGGGCCAGATGGTCTGCATCCCAGAGTGCTTAAGGAAGTAGCCCAAGAAATAGTGGATGCATTAGTGATAATTTTTCAAAACTCGTTAGATTCTGGACTAGTTCCTGAGGATTGGAGGGTGGCTAATGTAACCCCACTTTTTAAAAAAGGAGGGAGAGAGAAACCGGGGAATTATAGACCGGTTAGCCTAACGTCAGTGGTGGGGAAACTGCTGGAGTCAGTTATCAAAGATGTGATGACAGCACATTTGGAAAGCGGTGAAATCATCGGACAAAGTCAGCATGGATTTGTGAAAGGAAAATCATGTCTGACGAATCTCATAGAATTTTTGCAGGATGTAACTAGTAGAGTGGATAGGGGAGAACCAGTGGATGTGGTATATTTGGATTTTCAAAAGGCTTTTGACAAGGTCCCACACAGGAGATTAATGTGCAAACTTAAAGCACACGGTATTGGGGGTAAGGTATTGATGTGGATAGAGAATTGGTTAGCAGACAGGAAGCAAAGAGTGGGAATAAACGGGACCTTTTCAGAATGGCAGGCAGTGACCAGTGGGGTACCGCAAGGCTCAGTGCTGGGACCCCAGTTGTTTACAATATATATTAATGACTTGGATGAGGGAATTAAATGCAGCATCTCCAAGTTTGCGGATGACACGAAGCTGGGCGGCAGTGTTAGCTGTGAGGAGAATGCTAAGAGGATGCAGGGTGACTTGGATAGGTTGGGTGAGTGGGCAAATTCATGGCAGATGCAATTTAATGTGGATAAATGTGAAGTTATCCACTTTGGTGGCAAAAATAGGAAAACAGATTATTATCTGAATGGTGACCGATTAGGAAAAGGGGAGGTGCAACGAGTCCTGGGTGTCATTATACACCAGTCATTGAAAGTGGGCATGCAGGTACAGCAGGCGGTGAAAAAGGCGAATGGTATGCTGGCATTTGTAGCGAGAGGATTTGAGTACAGGAGCAGGGAGGTACTACTGCAGTTGTACAAGGCCTTGGTGAGACCACACCTGGAGTATTGTGTGCAGTTTTGGTCCCCTAATCTGAGGAAAGACATTCTTGCCATAGAGGGAGTACAAAGAAGGTTCACCAGATTGATTCCTGGGATGGCAGGACTTTCATACGAAAACTGGATGAACTGGGTTTGTACTCATTGGAATTTAGAAGATTGAGGGGGGATCTGATTGAAACGTATAAAATCCTAAAGGGATAAAATCCTAAAAGGCTAGATGCAGGAAGATTGTTCCCGATGTTGGGGAAGTCCAGAATGAGGGCTCAGAGTTTGAGGATAAAGGGGAAGCCTTTTAGGACCGAGATTAGGAAAAACTTCTTCAGAGAGTGGTGAATCTGTGGAATTCTCTGCCACAGGAAACAGTTGAGGCCAGTTCACTGGCTATATTTAAGAGGGAGTTAGATATGGGCCTTGTGGCTACGGGGGTCAGGGGGTATGGAGGGAAGGCTGGGGTGGGGTTCTGAGTTGGATGATCAGCTATGATCATAATAAATGGCGGTGCAGGCTCGAAGGGCCGAATGGCCTACTCTTGCACCTATTTTCTATGTTTCTATGTTTCTATGCTCCTTTGTCACCTCCTTAGCAAACTCAATCTAGTTTGCAAGGATGCAAACTATCTGCCCCACATAAAGCTATGCTGACAGTCCTTAAACTGATCGTGCATTTCAAAATGCACATAAATCCTCTTCCCCATCTAAGACGACATATTGTTTGTTGGCATTCATTAGTCGGGGGATTGAGTTCAGTGTCACAAGAGTCATGAGGTAATGTTGCAGCTTTCTGAAACCCTGGTTAGACCACACTTGGAATACTGTGTTAAGTTCTGGTCACCTCATTATAGGAAGGATGTGGAAGCTTTAGAGAGGGTGCCAGGATTTACCAGGATGTGGGTGGATTAAAGAGCATGTCTAATAAGGACAGGTAAAGCGAGCTAAGGCTTTTCTCTTTCAAGCAAAGGAGGATGAGAGGTGACTTGATAAAAGTGTACAAGTTGATAAGAGGCATAGATCAAGTAGACAGCCACAGACTTTTCCCAGGTGGAAACGGAATTACAAGAGAGCAATATTTTAAGGTGATCGGAGGAAAATGTAGGGGGTTGTCAGATGTAGGTGTTTTACGTAGAGAGTGCTGAGTGCATAGAACTCAGGGTGCATAGAAGCCAGGGGTGGTGATATATTTGTATGTGGGCAGGAGGAATGAAAACCAATGACCCCCCTGGGCTCACGAATTGGCAAAGCCTAGAGTTTGTGGTCTCATCGTCGGTGAGTCTGGAGTTCAAGGACATGCCTCAGTCACCAACATGTCCTGGGATTGATGCCGAGGATGAGTGCCCGAGAGCTGAGTCAGAAGGGCGGATGTTGGGGTCTGTTGGCTGGAGCTGCCTCAGTGAATCTCTGTGAGTCCACTGGGGAGTCAAGGCCCAAGGTCTGTGTGCCTGAGTCTGCTGCAGGCTGCAGGTTTGTCTTGGGGACTAAAGGACTGTGTAGGCGTGTGAGTGGGAGGAAGGAACAGGACTTGTTTTGTTGTGTTGGTCTGTTGTTTGTTGTGATCTGTGTTGTTCGGCCGTGCTGTGCACTCTGGACATGTTACGTTGGTGGTGGATTGTGTTGACACTTGGCTGCCCCCAGTGCATCCCGTGGATGTGTTGGTTGTTAGTGCAAATGACATATTTCACTTTATGTTTCAACGTGCACATGATAAGTAAACTTGAACCTTGATGGATTAGATAGTTGGATTAGCTTGGATAAAGGAAAGATTGAACATAGAATACTACAGCACCATACAGGCCCTTTCTATCACAATGTCGTATCAATCCTCCAAGATCATTCTATCTCTTCCTTCCCACCCAAACTTCCATTTCTCTTTTATCCAGTGGAGGGCTATGTTGGAAGGAAGGGTTAAAATATTGGCATAATATCTTGGGCTGAATGGCCTGTGCTGTGTTCAGCTGTCCTATATTCTTAAATCATGAATAACCCAGAACTGATCTGAAGGGTATTCAGGTATACTGGACTGACCTGCAACACCAATTTACAGTGACTCACCTGCAATTGTGCCAATAATGGGCAGAAATAAAAGGCCAATGCCAACATCACGTCCCACTGTCATCGACCTCTCCTCTTCCCTTTGTCTCTCCAATGCTTGCTCTGTATTTCTCAGTGACTCTCTCGAACAACGCAGGCGATTTTCATATTCTTCCTTCTCCTTTTCAATGTTCGGTAACTGGGCTTGTAAACGGCTCAGCTGCTGTTTCTTCTCTCTTAACACTTCCTGCAATAGGCCTTTCTCTTCCGTTAACTGCTCACATTCTGACTGAACCTTTCTGAGGTAGCCAGAAGCCACGTCATAAGCTCCCTGTGCTCCACTGTGTGCTTCCTGGACCAGCATCTGGATCACATCAGTATCCATCTCGCTTAAGGCTCTGTTTTGAATGCTGATCAGGTTGTTGGCCAGTGACTGCACAGCCTTGATCTCTCTCGAGAGGCACACTGCAATCTTGTGGGGAACTTCTCCATCCATGTAAAAGGGTGCAACCTCCATGGTCCCTTTAGAAATACAGAGGTCAGATACTGAGTGACAGTGTTGAGTTCCCATGGGTCACACTCCCTCCCCTGTGAGGTGGAAGATTGGTCACATCACTGCACAGAATGGGAACATGCATCTCACAATCACGTCATCCCTGCACTGGAGATGGAGCAGAACTTCACCAGGATGTTTCTGTTAACATAGAAACATAGAAAATAGGTGCAGGAGTAGGCCATTCGGCCCTTCGAGCCTGCACCGCTATTCAGTATGATCATGGCTGACCATCCAACTCAGAACCCTGTACCAGCCTTCCCTCCATACCCCCTGATCCCTTCAGCCACAAGGGCCATATCTAACTCACTCTTAAATATAGCCAATAAACTGGCCTCAACTGTTTCCTGTGGCAGAGAATTCCACAGGTTCACCACTCTCTGTGTGAAGAAGTTTTTCCTAATCTCGGTCCTAAAAGGTTTCCCCTTTATCCTCAAACTATGACCCCTCCAAATGTGCTGTTATCACATCTTTGATAACTGACTCTAGCAGTTTCCCCACCACCGATGTTAGGCTAACCAGTCTATAATTCCCTGGTTTCTCTCCGTTGTGGGAGAATATTGAATAGGCTGACTTTGTTTGAGGCTCAGAGGAACCTGACTGAGTTGGATGAATTTTGAAGGGTGGATGGAGTGGAGAGTTTGGAAAATATCCCCAGTGCAGGGTTGTTAACACCAAATGAATAAGTTTAAAGTGGAGACTAAGGCTCAGAGGGGATCTGAGATTGATTCTCTTTTCAATTCAAAAGACCACAAGACCATAAAATTTTAGAGCAGAATTCGGCCATTTGGACCATTGAGTCTGCTCCGCCATTTCATCATGGCTGATCCAATTTTCCTCTCAGCCCCAGTCTCCTGCCTTCTCCCCGTACCCCTTCACACCCTGTCCATTCAAGGATCTATCAACCGCTGCCTTAACTATACATAAACATTTGGCCTCCACAGCTGCCTGTGGCAAAAAAAAACACAGGTTCCCCACTTTCTGGCTAAAGAAATTCCTCCTCAACTCCAATCTACACAGAAGCCCCTCTATTCTGAAGCTGTCCCTTCTGATCTTAGACTTTTCCACCACATGCCTTCCTCACCACAGACTCAACCTGCAAATTAACCATTAGGGAATCCTGCACAAGGACTCCCAAGTCCTTTTGCACCTCTGATTTCTAAATTGTCAAAGCTACTCTGAAAATCCAAGTAAATGGCATCCATTTCCTCTCCTTTGACCACCCTGCTTGTTACCTCCTTAAAGAGCTCTAACTGATTTGTCAGGCAAGATTGTTTTCTCATTAATCTCCAAGTACCTTGAAACCTCACCTTTAATAATAGACTCCAACAATCTCCCAATCATTGAGGTTAGGCTAACTGGCCTATAATTTCTTTTCGTTTGCCTTCCTGCCTTCTTAAAGAGTGGAGTGACATTTGCAATCTTCCAGTCCTCCAGGACCATGCCATAATCAAGTGATTCTTGAAAGATCATGACAACAGCATCTGTTACCTTTTCAGCAACCTCACTCAGCACTCTGGGATATAGTCCATCTGGTCTTATCTGACCTATCTACCTTAAGAACTTTCTGCTTTCCTAGCTGGTTTTCCTTTGTAAAAGCAATGGCACTCAGTCCATCTCCCTGATAATCACAGAACTCTGGCCCACTGCTAGTGTCTTCTACAGTGAAGACTGACGCAAAGAACTCATTAATTTCATCTGCCATTTCTTTGTCCCCCATTACTACCTCACCAGCACCATATTCCAGTGGTCCAATATCAACTATCACCTCCCTTTTACTCTTCACATAACAGTAAAAATGTCAGGTATCCTACTTCACACATAAAAATTGCTGGTGAACGCAGCAGGCCAGACAGCATCTCTAGGAAGACGTACAATCAACATTTCGGGCCAAGACCCTTCGTCAGCACTAACTGAAAGAAGAGCTAGTAAGAGATTTGCTCTGCTGCGTTCGCCAGCAATTTTTATGTGTGGTGCTTGAAATTCCAGCATCTGCAGATTTCCTCGTGTTTGAGGTACCCTGCTTTATAGAATTGGCTAGTTTGGCCTCATATTTCATATTTTCCCTTCTTATCACTTTTTATAGTTGTCTTTTTGTTGGATTTTAAAGGCTTCACAATCATCCAACTTTCCATTCACTTTTGCAACTTTATATGCCCTTTCCTTGGCTTTTGTGCAGTCCTTAACATCGCCATGGTTGCCTACCCCTTCCATTTGAGAACTCATTCTCTGGGACATATCTATCCCCCACCTTGTGAACTATTCCCAGAAAGTTCATCCACCTCTGCTCTACCATCATTCCCACCAGTATCCTCCTCCAATCCACCTGGGCAACCTCCTCTCTCTCATGCCTCTATAATACCCTTTATTCCATTGTGATGCTGATACATGTGACTTATAATTCTCCCTCTCAAATTTCAGAATGAATTCAATCATATTATGATTACTGCCTCCTAAGGGTTCCTTTACATTAAGTTCCCTAAGAAGATCAAAGTTATTATACACCCAATCTAAGATGGCCTTTCCTGAGTAAACTTAAGCACAAGCTACTCTAAAAAGTCATCTCATAGGCATTCAACAGAACCCCTGTCTTGCAATGCAACGCCAACCTCATTTTCCCAATTCCCTTGCATACTGAAGTCCCCCATTGCAATTGTGACATTACCTTTATTACATGCCTTTACCAGCTCCCTTTGCAATCTTAAACCCACATCCTGGCTACTATGTACCCTTGCAGTTTCTTAACTCCACCCACAAAGATTCAAAATTTTCTGACCCTATGTCACCTCTTTCTAAAGATATAATTCCATCTCTTACCAACAGATCCACACCGCTGCCTATACCTTCCTGCCTGTCCTTTCAATACAAAGTATGTCCTATGATATTTGTTGCATTGAAATATACAGTACACAGCTCAGGATACTGGTCAACCTTTTGATTGCTAACTTTGTGTGAGGTTTTACCAGCATCTGCCTCCACCACCTCTCCACTAACTGTTCTGACACGCTGCTTCCCATCTACTTGAAACTGTAGCTTAAACCTCACCTTGCAGCATTAACAAACCTCCTGAGTGCATGTGAATAGCTCAACCAGGTGGAAAGAGTTTTTGTAATGGCTTCCTAGACCACAGACGTCCACACTTCACTCATGAATCAGTATGCACATGTCCTTCTGGGGCTTGGACGCTTACCCGGTGTACACAAAATTCATGCAGTTGAAACAGTAGCTCCAGTGGTCCCTGCATGCAGGGAAGTTCCATTTTCACTTCGAGACAAGCTTAAACAAGAACTGGCACACATGGAATGGATAAATGTCAACCAGAAAATTGAACAGCCAACAGATTGGGTGCTCCCTATGGTCATTGTGCAAAAGAAAAATGAAGCATTGTGGATATGTCTAGACCCAAGCGATCTCAATAAAGCAATCAAAAGAGAGCTTTGCATGGGCGGATGTCATGCCATGACCTGCAGGTGTCAAGTGATTTAGCAAACTTGACGCATCATTTGGGTTCTGGCAAATGAAGCTTGACAAGGCAAGTTCGAGTTTGTGTACTTTTAACACACCACCGGGAAGATATTGCTTTTTTGGCCACCGTATGGGATTCTGTATGCACCAGAAGTCTACCATAAACACATCCGCATAATATTTGAGGGCTAACCTGGTGTCGAGACCATGTTGGATGACATCATCATCTGGGAATCCACTAAGGATAAGCATGATACATGACTGAGACAAGTGCTTGATGTGACACGGAATTCCAACTTGAAATTAAATAAAGAGAAATATGCGTTTGGTGTTAAGACATTGTCTCTCATAGGAGATGTCACAGCAGTTATAATGGGTGACTTCAATCTGCATATAAATTGGGTGAACCAAATTGGTAAGGGTGCTAAGGAAGAGGATTTCTTGGAATGTATGCGGGATGGTTTTCTGAACCAACATGTCAAGGAACCAACCAGAGAGCAGGCTATTCTAGACTGGGTATTGAGCAATGAGGAAGGGTTAGTTAGCAATCTTGTCGTGCGAGGCCCCTTGGGTAAAAGTGACCATAATATGGTGGAATTCTTCATTAAGGTGGAGAGTGACATAGTTAGTTCAGAAACAAAGGTCCTGAACTTAAAGAGGGGTAACTTTGAAGGTATGAGATGTGAATTAGCTAAGATAGGCTGGCAAGTGATACTTAAAGGGTTGCTGGTGGATATGCAATGGCAAGTATTTAAAGATCGCATGGATGAACTACAAGAATTGTTCACCCAGTTTGGCAAAAGAATAAACCAGGGAAGGTAGTGCACCCATGGCTGATGAGGGAAATTAGGGATAGTATCAATTCCAAAGAAGAAACATACAAATTAGCCAGAAAAAGCGGCTCACCTGAGGACTGGGAGAAATTCAGAGTCCAGCAGAGAAGGACAAAGGGCTTAATTAGGAAAGGGAAAAAAGATTATGAGAGAAAGCTGGCAGGGAACATAAAAACTGACTGTAAAAGCTTTTATAGATATGTGAAAAGAAAAAGACTGGTTAAGACAAATTTAGGTCACTTACGGTCAGAAACAGGTGAATTGATCTTGGGGAACAAGGACATGGCAGACCAATTGAATAACTACTTTGGTTCTGTCTTCACTAAGGAGGACATAGATAATCGTCCAGAAATAGTAGGGCACAGAGGGTCTAGTGAGATGGAGGAACTGAGGGAAAGACATGTTAGTAGAGAAGTAGTGTTAAGTAAATTGAAGGGATTAAAGGCAGATAAATCCATAGGGTGAGATGGTCTGCATCCCAGAGGGCTTAAGGACGTAGCCCAAGAAATAGTGGATGCGTCAGTGATAATTTTTCAAAACTCTTTAGATTCTGGATTAGTTCCTGAGGATTGGAGAGTAGCTAATGTAACCCCACTTTTTAAAACAGGAGGGAGAGAGAACCCGGGGAATTATAGACCGGTTAGCCTAACATCGGTGGTGGGGAAAATGCTAGAGTCAGTTATCAAAGATATGATAACAGCACATTTGGAAAGCAGTGAAATCATCGGACAAAGTCAGCATGCATTTGTGAAAGGAAAATCATGTCTGACGAATCTCATAGAATTTTTTGAGGATGTAACTAGTAGAGTGGATAGGGGAGAACCAGTGGATGTGGTATATTTGGATTTTCAAAAGGCTTTTAACAAGATCCCACACAGGAGATTAGTTTGCAAACTTAAAGCACACGGTATTGGGGGTAAGGTATTAATGTGGATAGAGAATTGGTTGGCAGACAGGAAGCAAAGATTGGGAATAAACGGGACCAATTCAGAATGGCAGGCAGTGACTAGTGGGGTACCACAAGGCTCAGTGCTGGGACCCCAGTTGTTTACAATATATATTAAAGACTTAGACGAGGGAATTAAATGCAGCATCTCCAAGTCTGCGGATGACACGAAGCTGGGCGGCAGTGTTAGCTGTGAGGAGGATGCCAAGAGGATGCAGGGTGACTTGGATAGGTTAGGTGAGTGGGAAAATTCATGGTAGATGCAATTTAATGTGGATAAATGTGAGGTTATCCACTTTCGTGGCAAGAACAGGAAAACAGATTATTATCTGAATGGTGGCCAATTAAGAAAATGGGAGGTGCAACGAGACCTGGGTGTCATTGTACACCAGTCATTGAAAGTGGGCATGCAGGTGCAGCAGGCGGTGAAAAAAGCGAATGGTATGCTGGCTTTCATAGCAAGAGGATTCGAGTACAGGAGCAGGGAGGTACTACTGCAGTTGTACAAGGTCTTGGTGAGACCACACCTGGAGTATTGTGTGCAGTTTTGGTCCCCTAATCTGAGGAAAGACATTCTTGCCAGAGAGAGAGTACAAACAAGTTTCACCAGATTGATTCCTGGGATGGCAGGACTTTCATATGATGAAAGACTGGATCGGCTAGGCTTATACTCGTTGGAATTTAGAAGATTGATGGGGTATCTTATTGAAACATGTAAAATCCTAAAGGGATTGAACAGGCTAGATGCAGGAAGATTGTTCCCGATGTTGGGGAAGTCCAGAATGAGGGGTCACAGTTTAAGGATAAAGGGGAAGCCTTTCAGGACTGAGGTGAGGAAAAACTTCTTCACACAGAGAGTGGTGAACCTGTGGAATTCTCTGCCACAGGAAACAGTTGAGACCAGTTCATTGGCTAAATTTAAGAGAGAGTTAGATATGGCCCTTGTGGCTAAAAGGGATCGGGGGTATGGCGAGAAGGCAGGTACAGGATTCTGAGTTGGATGATCAGCCATGATCATACTGAATGGCAGTGCAGGCTTGAGGGGCCGAATGGCCTACTCCTGCACCTATTTTCTATGTTTCTATGTCATATCTGAAGAGGAGGTGAAGACTGACTGAGGAATGACATTAGCCATTGCAAACATTGAGAAGCCCCAAAACAAAGAGGAGGTGAGATGTTTCCAGGGTATGGTGACTTAACTGGCTAAGTTCATTCCTCAACTATCCAGTGTGTCAACACCACTTAGGTCACTCCTTCAGTACCGTAATGAGTGGATTTGGTCTCCAGATGCTGAAAGGAGTCCTAACTGAAATGCCTGTGCTGAACTTGAATGACCCGGAAAGGTGTTGGCTGATGCATCCCGGTACGGCCTTGGAGCAGTACTACTGCAGCAGCATGATGACACATGCAACCTATGCCCTATGCATCAAGAGCTTTAACAAGTGCAGAAGCTGACTATGAACAAATAGAGAAAGAGCCTCTTACCAGCACATATACAGGTCAACTGTTCCATCAGTACATCTATGGACAAGATTTTGAGTTGTGACAGACCATAAACCACTGGTCTCAATTATGTCCAAACCACTGTGAAGATACAGCACGTATTGATGATGCTGCAGAAATATAATGTGAAGATGATCTTCACATTGGGAAAATATATGTTTGCTGCTGATGTGCTGACTCAAGTAGTCAACAAAAGGGAAGAGTGACCAAGAGATTAATGCTGATATACAAGCCTATGTTGGTATGATTGCCACCTCCATTCCAGTGTCTCCTGACAGGACAGAGTAGATTAAGAAAGAAGCAGGGAGAGATAAAATATTGAAAGTACTCAGACAGTACAAGAAGTACAGCCAGCAACTAAGAATGACTGTCCAATGACTGTCCAATACAGAAGGTATGGCCTACAACTAAGAATGACTGTGCAGAAGCATCATGAACATATGAGCTTAGAACGTGGATCAGCACTTGAAGCTATGATGTTGTGGCTATTACAGAGACTTGGATGGCTCAGGGGCAGGAATGGTTACTTTGAGTGCCAGACTTTATATGTTTCAGAAAGGACAGGGAGGGTGGCATACAAGGTGGAGGGGTGGCACTGCTGATCAGAGATAGTGTCACAGCTGCAGAAAAGGAAGAAGTCGTGGATGGATTGCCTGCTGAGTCTCTGTGGTGGAAGTTAGGAACAGGAAGGGGTCAATAACTCTACTGCGTGTTTTTCATAGACAGCCCATTAGTAACAGGCACATCGAGGAGCAGATAGGGAGACAGATTCTGGAAAGGTGTAATAATAACAGGGTTGTTGTGGTGGGAGATTTTAATTTCCCAAAGATTGATTGGCATCTCCCGAGAGCAAGGGGTTTAGAAAGGGGTGAAGTTTGTTAGGTATATTCAGGAAGATTTCGTGACACAATATGTAGATAAGCCTACAAGAGGAGAGGCTGTACTTGATCTGGCATTGGGAAATAAACCTGGTCAGGTATCGGGTCTCTCAATGGGTGAACATTTTAGCGATAGTGATCACAATTCTATCTCCTTTATCAGAGCATTGGAGAGGGATAGGAACAGACAAGTTAGGAAAGTGTTTAATTGGAGTAAGGGGAAATATGAAGCTATCAGACAGAACTTGGAAGTATAGATTGGGAACAGATTTTCTCAGAGAAATTTACAGCAGAAATGTGGCAAGTGTTCAGGGGACAGTTGCGTGTCGTTCGCAAAGGTACGTTCCAATGAAACGGAAAGGATGGTAGTGTACAGTAACTGTGGTGTACAAAGGCTGTTGTAAATCTAGTCAAGAAGAAAAGAAAAGCTTATGAAAGGTTCAAGAAACTAGGTAATGACAGAGAACTGAAAGATTATAAGGCTAGCAGGAAGGAGCTTAAGAATGAAATTAGAATCACCCAATGGGAAAAAAGTTTTTTCCCATTGGGTGGTTCCGGAGCATGCGTGTTTTTTATGTGGTTGCACTCTTCATCACCGCTATTTTTGATCATCCTGTATTGGTATGTGCTCTGCGCATGTATAAAGTAGAATAAAATTATAGTATGGTATTTAAACGAATTAATATAATAAGTGGAATGTATGTGGCTGGCATCTTACTATTAAATGAGAAAAGACTTTTAAAATTATTAACCGATTCCCACCTGATATAATTTTTGCTCAAGAGACACATATCAGGGTGGGATATCAAAATAGATTTTTTGGATGGTGGAATGGTTTGCAATTCCACTCTACTTCTCAGAGTAAAACAAAAGGTGTGTTTCTTTTTATTAAACCTAATATATTTATTCAAGAGGATATTGAATCAGATTCTAATGGTAAAGTTTTAATTGTTAAAGGAACAACCTGTAACAGAAAAGTTGTTTTGGTTAATTTATACGGTCCTAACTTAGATGATCCTTCTTTTTTAAGAAATGTATTTGCTTCACTGCCTGATTTAAATGAATATATGCTGACAATGGGCAGGGATTTTAATTGTTGTTTAAATCCTATGATTGATAGGAGCTCAACCAATCAGCGACTTCCAAATCGATCTGCATCATTTATTAATTCCTTTTTGATCGATTTTGGGTTGATTGATTTATGGAGGTATCTCCATCCCGATAATAGAGACTATTCTTGCTTCTCACATATTTATAAAAATATTCGAGGATCAATTATATTATAACCGATCCCCACTTCTTGCCTAGTGTTAAAACCTGCAAATATGACACTGTTGCTATATCTGATCATGCGCCTCTGAGTTTGTCTTTTGAATTTGATGATGTCATTCTTGTCCACCCACCTTGGCGCATGTCTCAGACATTATTGCAAAACTCTGACTTCGTCAGTTTCATCGAAACCCAGATAAAATAATTTTTTCTTTTCAATGATATAGGGGGTATGTCTAAATTAATTATATGGGATACATTTAAAGCATTTTTATGTGGTCAGATTATTTCTCATTCAGCTAAATTTTAAAAACAGACTAAAGCAGAATTAGATATAATTTCAAAACAAATTAAAGATTTAGATAATATCTATGCAATTTCCCCTAATACTGATTTATTTAAACAAAGGGTGGAACTTCAATCACAATATAACCTGTTATTAACTCATCCCATTGAAGGATATTTGCTGAAGTTAAAGAGCCAATTTTATATGTTTGGAGATAAAAATAATAAACTGCTCGCATCTCAATTAAAAATGGCTGCAGCCAAAAGATAAATCATGAAAATTCGTAGGAAAGATGGTACCTTGGCTCAGGAATATGAAGAAATTAATAAGATTTTTCAAGATTTTTATGCTGAACTTTATAAATCTCAATGTTCGTTAGATTCCTCTGAAATGAATGCTTTTTTACGAAACACACATCAAATTTGCTGGTGAACGCAGCAGGCCGGGCAGCATCTGTAGGAAGAGGTGCAGTCGACGTTTCAGGCCGAGACCCTTCCAAGGGTCTCAGCCTGAAACGTCGACTGCACCTCTTCCTACAGATTGCTGCCTGGCCTGCTGCGTTCACCAGCAACTTTGATGTGTGTTGCTTGAATTTCCAGCATCTGCAGAATTCCTGTTGTTTGCTTTTTTACGAAAGATTGTTTTCCCTAAAATCTCGGCTGCGGATCAAAAAACTCTTGATGCTCAATTCACTGAAGTCGAAATTCATAAAGCTATTTTTTCAATGCAATCTGGTAAGTACCCGGGACTTGATGGCTATGCTGTAGAATTTTATAAAAAATTTGGAAAGTTGCTTTCTCCGTATATGTTGGAGATGTTTAAGGATTCTTTTGTGAAAGGTGACTTGCCCTCTACTTTTTATGAGGCTTCTATTTCTTTAATTCTTAAAAAAGATAAAGATACCACTGACTGTGCTTCATATAGACCTATTTCAAAACTGAATGTCAACACTAAGATTCTGTCAAAGATAATGGCCAATCGGTTGGAGAATATTTTGGGTAAAATTATTTTTAAAGATCAAACAGGCTTTATAAAGGGTCGCTATTCTTTTTCAAATGTTTGGAGACTCTTTAACATTATATATTCATCCTCTTTTAAAACTCCACAATGTTCCCCTTACTCCAGTTAAACACTTTCCTAACTTGTCTGTTCCTATCCCTCTCTAATGCTATAGTAAAGGAGATAGAGCTGTGATCACAATCTCCAAAATGTTCTCCCACTGAGAGATCTGACACCTGACCAGGTTCATTTTCCAATACCAGATCAAGTACAACACCAGAACAAGTACAGCCTCTCCTCTTGTTGATCTATCTACATATTGTGTCAAGAAACATTCGTGAATACACCTAACCAACTCCACCCCATCTAAACCACTCACTCTAGGAACATGCCAATCGGTATTTGGGAAATTAAAATCTCCCACCACGACAACCCTGTTATTATTACTCCTTTCCAGAATCTGTCTCCCTATCTGCTCCTCGATGTCCCTGTTACTATTGGATGGTCTATAAAAAAGCTCCCAGTAGCATTATTGACCCCTTCCTCTTCCTATCTTCTATGAACAGCGACTCCATAGACAACCTCTCCACGGCTTCCTCCTTTTCTATGGCCGTGACACTCTCTCTGGTCAACAGTGCTCCACCCCCACCTCTTTTGCCTCCCTCCCTGCCCTTTCTGAAACATCTAAAGCCTGGCACTTGAAGTAACCATTCCTGCCCCTGAGCTATCCAGGTCTCTGCAATGGCCACAACAACATAGCTCCAAGTACTGAGCCACGCTCTAAGCACATCCGCTTTTTTCATAATAGTCCTTGCATTAAAATAGACACATCTCAAACCATCGGTCTGGGTGTGTCCCTTCTCTATCACCTTCCTATCCTCCCTCTCAGTCTGTCTCCAAGCTTCCTCTATTTGTGAGCCAACTGCCTCTTCCCCAGTCTCTTCAGTTTGATTCCCAACCCCTAGCAATCCTAGTTTAAACTCTCCCTAATAACCTTAGCAAACCTCCCCACCAGGATATTGGTCCCCCTGGGATTCAAATGCAACCCCTCCTTTTCTTAATCTAATCCTAATCTTATGCCAAGTTCCATCTACCTGCATCCAGACCATACACAAAATCATTCATTCAGAAGTCAGGAGGCAGAGCATCCAGGAAAACCTGGTTATGTTCCTTCTGAGTTGGCTTGGCGCTCCGTACATTCACCCTTCTTCAGTGTGACTGTATTTTACTGTCATTTTAAACACACTTACTATCTTGTATGTGCTGTGTGTGACTGTTGGTACTGTGTTTTGCACCTTGGTCACAGAGTAACACTGTCTCGTTTGACTGTACTCATGGGTATTCATGTATGGTTGAATGACAATTAAACTTGAATTGAATCTCGACCACTTATTATTTTGTATACCTCTATCAAGTCTCTGCTCATTCTTTTACGCTCCAGTGAATAACCTTTCCCTATAGCTCAGGTCTTCAAGTCCAAGCAACATCCTGTAAATTTTCTGTGCACTCTTTCAATCTTCTTTACATCTTTCCTGTAGATAGGTGGTCAAAACTGCACACAATATTCAAATTGAGGCCTCACTAAAGTCTTATACTACTTTCGGGCAGATGGTTGGTGGCTCAGAGAAGGAAAACTCTGATCTCAAACCTCTGCTGCCTTGCAGTTATACCCACTTACGGGCAAGGATTTGGGAGTAAACCAAGAGGGAGAATTACAGAACTGGATTCCCTAAGGCAGTCTTATGCTGAGATCAATGTCAACTGGCAACTCCAGTGATGAAGCTGGTACCAAATTGTATTGGTCTCTGTCGTTCCTTTGGGTTCATCAGATGTGTGGAGAGGAGGAACTTGGTACAATGGAAACAGCTTGCTCTCTATATCGTACTGGCCAAGCTTGCGTATCTGGACAGCTAGGCCACAACATCCATGGTTGACCTTGACTGCCGGAAGCCTCACAATACAACTTCAACAAAATATCCCAGCTCCTGTAGTCAATACTTTGAATTATGAAGGTCAATGTGTCAAAAGATCTCTTTATGAAACTAATCTGTGAAACCACTTTGAAGGAATTATGGACCTGTATTCACAGATTCCTTTGTTTACCTTACTCCCCATAACATTCACTATGCTAGGTTCTGTCCTGTTTGTTCTTCCAAACTGCAACACTTCACACTTCTCTGCATTAAATTCCATCTGCCACATTCTATCCCATATTTCGTGCTGGTCCAGATCCCACTCAAACTTTGATAACCTTCTTCACTGTCCACCATACCCCCAGTTCAGGTGTCATCCACAAGTTTGCTGATCCAGTTTAACACATCATTTTCTAAACCATTAATATAGGTGACAACTAACAATGGACCCAGCACCAAACACTGTGGTACACTTTTAGTCACAGCCTTCAGTCAGAGCCAACTGTCTGCTACTCTCTGGCTTCTCTCACTAAGTCAATGCTGAATCCAATTGATGACTTCATCCTGAACGCTGAGTGACACACCCTTCTGGGAAGCTTTCCGTTGTCAAAGGCCTTGCTAAAGTCCATGTAGCAATGCCTATCCTTCATCAACATTTTTGCAGAATAAACCTGTCGATGTTGAACATTAACGTTTCCTAAGACAATTGACAAGGTTACACAAGTGCAGTTATTTGTTGGTTTTGATGGACTAACCAGACTGTGGATGACTCTAGAGTGTTAATGGCAACATTCATCAGATTAAATAGTCCTCATACAGATTATAAAATATCTCCAAGTCATGTTGGGGATCTGATAAAAATCATCAGTGCGTATGCTCTGAGAAAATTCAGGAATTTAGTCAAACACTTTAGCAAGTTCCAAGCAAACCCAATTTATTGAAAAACAGATGCAATATGTCCATATATGTTGGATTATTTAAAAAAAAATACAATGAAGCTTCATCAAAGACAAGGGGGTGACCCTTGGGTTCCATCATCGTGATTAAAGATATCCTTCAAGACCAGTTCCATTGTCATAAGCTAATCTTAGATCAAAACCACATGGTCTTTGACTGAGATGAAAATTGCTGGTGAACGCAGCAGGCCAAGCAGCATCTATAGGAAGAAATACAGTCAACGTTTCAGGCCGAGACCCTTCGTCAGGACTGTACCTCTTCCTATAGATGCTGCCTGACCTGCTGCATTCACCAGCAATTTTTACGTGTGTTGCTTGAAATTCCAGCATCTGCAGATTTCCTCATGTTTGGTCTCTGACTGAACTGTCCAGTTGGTAAGGGCACTGGGAGAGACCATTTTGCATAAGGAGATAATTTCAGGTATTTGTCAAGATCTTGGGTTGCAAGTTTATAGCTCCCTGAAAATTGCGACACTGGTGGATAGGGTATTGAAGAAAGCTTTTGCCATACTTGCCTACATTGGCCGAGGCATTGAGTATAAAATTTGTGACATTACATTGCAGCTAAATAAAACATTTCTCAGATTGCACGGAGTATTATTTAAAATGCTGGTTGCCACAGCACGGAGAAGGCATAGTAGAGCTAGAAAGAGTACAGAAGACATTCAGCAGGATGATGCCTGAATGAAGGCTTGCTGTTTTGGGACAGATTAGATAAACTTCTTATTCTCACTGGAACCTAGGGGACTGAGGTGACATTAAGAGGTTTATAAATTTATTACAGGCATACATGGAGTAGACAAGCTTTATGTGGACATGTCTAAAACTAGATGGAATAAATTTAAAGGAAGAAGGAGAAATTTCAAGGAACTCTAAGTGTGCTGTTTATCTGAAATGAACAGTTGGAGGAAATAGAGAAGCAAGTACAATTATAAAAACTGTTTGGATGGGAAATTGGACTGAAAACAAGTTGAGGGGTATTGGATCATTACAAGGAAACTGGGATTGCATAAATTTGTATCACAAAGGGCCTCTTTCTGTGCTGTATGATTCTATCAAAACAATCAGTAAGCATGGACAGACAGGGCTTTTCACAACCAATTCCTAAAATAAAACCCAGAAGTTAATTGAATAGAAAAGCAGTCTATGCAAGTACTCTTTGCTTCTAAACTTTGTTTAAAATGCTGAAGAGAATTAAACCTGAACCTCCGTAACACAGAGGAGATCTTTTGTGGTTGGGAAGTGTTTAGTTAGAGGCTTCATTGCTTTATATATTGAGTAGTGAGTGAATTTCAAACGACTACATGCGACACTCTATTGACTTACCAGTGGGCAATTTGTAACCTAAACACCAGTTAACTGTGTGCTATTTTGTTACTTTCTGTAAAAAGAGATGACAATCTTGCACCACATTCCAGGAATTTGTCTGTATTTGAAACACTGAACAGTAAAGAATTCACCCTGCCATAGGACACAAGCTCTACTTATCAAATGGCTGCCATGGTAGAAAAGAAGAAAATGGCTTGTGTAAATATTTCATGTTTTTTTATGGACACAACCTCTGGGAGAAATGCATTTTAGAACTGATGATCAGAAAACACCCACAGAGACTGCTGCACATGAAGAAGACAGCTTCAAATAAATTTAGGAGTGGCCATTATTCTCAATAGGAATACATGAGATGGACAGGGGGAAACAGCAATGGAAGCAGAGACATCAGAGTTGTTTAACAAACCCATTCATGGTGGAGTGTAGATGTAAAGATGATTTTGATTGGTGAATGAGTGGCCTCTCTTGTCCTGAATCATTGGAAATAGTACTGTGAACAGAAGAGCTCAGTAACAGCTTCTCCAGCCCAGGATCCAGAGAAAACTATCCAAGTTTATCCAAATTCTTACAACTCATACCCTCTAATCCATGCATCATCCTTTCCACATCCTTCAAACCCTTCCCATACTGGGGCAGCCAATATTGGATGCAATTCTCCAAGTGTGCCCGAACCAGAGTTTTATATGGTTCAACGTAACACAAACTCAATGCATCAACTAATAAATGCAAGCAATCCATATGCCTTCTTTGAACTCAGTGCCTCGACAAATAAAGGCAAGCATGCCATATGCCTTCTTTCCCACCTTGTCAACTTGTGTGGCTGCTTTCAGGAAACACAGAAACATAGAAACATAGAAAATAGGTGCAGGAGTAGGCCATTCGGCCCCTCAAGCCTGCACCGCCATTTATTATGATCATGGCTGATCATCCAACTCAGAACCCCGCCCCAGCCTTCCTTCCATACCCCCTGACCCCCGTAGCCACAAGGGCCATATCTAACTCCCTTTTAAATATAGCCAATGAACTGGCCTCAACTGTTTCCTGTGGCAGAGAATTCCACAGATTCACCACTCTCTGTGTGAAGAAGTTTTTCCTAATCTCGGTCCTAAAAGGCTTCCCCTCTATCCTCAAACTGTGGCCCCTCGTTCTGGACTTCCCCAACATCGGGAACAATCTTCCTGCATCTAGCCTGTCCAATCCCTTTAGGATTTTATACGTTTCAATCAGATCATAGAAACATAGAAAATAGGTGCAGGAGTAGGCCATTCGGCCCTTCGAGCCTGCACCGCCATTTATTATGATCATGGCTGATCATCCAACTCAGAACCCAGCCTTCCCTCCATACCCCGTGACCCCTGTAGCCACAAGGGCCATATCTAACTTCCTTTTAAACATAGCTAATGAACTGGCCTCAACAGTTTGCTGTGGCAGAGAATTCCACAGATTCACCACTCTCTGTGTGAAGAAGTTTTTCCTAACCTCGGTCCTAAAAGGCTTCCCCTCTATCCTCAAACTGTGACCCCTCGTTCTAGACCTCCCCAACATCGGGAACAATCTTCCCGCATCTAGCCTGTCCAATCCCTTTAGGATCTTATACGTTTCAATCAGATCCCCCCTCAATCTTCTAAATTCCAACGAGTACAAGCCCAGTTCATCCAGTCTTTCTTCATATGAAAGACCTGCCATCCCAGGAATCAATCTGGTGAACCTTCTTTGTACTCCCTCTATGGCAAGGATGTCTTTCCTCAGATTAGGGGACCAAAACTGCACACAATACTCCAGGTGTGGTCTCACCAAGGCCTTGTACAACTGCAGTAGTACCTCCCTGCTCCTGTACTCGAATCCTCTCGCTATAAATGCCAGCATACCATTCGCCTTTTTCACCGCCTGCTGTACCTGCATGCCCACTTTCAATGACTGGTGTATAATGACACCCAGGTCTCATTGCACCTCCCCTTTTCCTAATCGGCCACCATTCAGATAATAATCAGTTTTCCTATTTTTGCCACCAAAGTGGATAACTTCATATTTATCCACATTAAATTGCATCTGCCATGAATTTGCCCACTCACCCAACCTATCCAAGTCACCCTGCATCCTCTTAGCATCCTCCTCACAGCTAACACTGCCACCCAGCTTCATGTCATCCGCAAACTTGGAGATGCTGCATTTAATTCCCTCATCCAAGTCATTAATATATATTGTAAACAACTGGGGTCCCAGCACTGAGCCTTGCGGTACCCCACTAGTCACCACCTGCCATTCTGAAAAGGTCCCGTTTATTCCCACTCTTTGCTTCCTGTCTGCTAACCAATTCTCCACCCACACCAATACCTTACCCCCAATACCGTGTGCTTTAAGTTTGCACACTAATCTCCTGTGTGGGACCTTGTCAAAAGCCTTTTGAAAATCCAAATATACCACATCCACTGGTTCTCCCCTATCCACTCTATTAGTTACATCCTCAAAAAATTCTATGAGATTCGTCAGACATGATTTTCCTTTCACAAATCCATGCTGACTTTGTCCGATGATTTCACTGCTTTCCAAATGTGCTGTTATCACATCCTTGATAACTGACTCCAGCAGTTTCCCCACCACCGATGTTAGGCTAACCGGTCTATAATTCCCCGGTTTCTCTCTCCCTCCTTTTTTAAAAAGTGGAGTTACATTAGCCACCCTCCAATCCTCAGGAACTAGTCCAGAATCTAACGAGTTTTGAAAAATTATCACTAATGCATCCACTATTTCTTGGGCTACTTCCTTAAGCACTCTAGGATGCAGACCATCTGGCCCTGGGGATTTATCTGCCTTCAATCCCTTCAATTTACCTAACACCACTTCCCTACTAACATGTATTTCGCTCAGTTCCTCCATCTCACTGGACCCTCTGTCCCTTACTATTTCTGGAAGATTATTTATGTCCTCCTTAGTGAAGACAGAACCAAAGTAATTATTCAATTGGTCTGCCATGTCCTTGCTCCCCATAATCAATTCACCTGTTTCTGTCTGCAGGGGACCTACATTTGTCTTTACCAGTCTTTTCCTTTTTACATATCTATAAAAGCTTTTACAGTCCATTTTTATGTTCCCTGCCAGTTTTCTCTCATAATCTTTTTTCCCCTTCCTAATTAAGCCTTTTGTCCTCCTCTGCTGAACTCTGAATTTCTCCCAGTCCTCAGGTGAGCCACTTTCTCTGGCTAATTTGTATGCTTCTTCTTTGCAATTGATACTATCCCTAATTTCTCTTGTCAGCCACGGGTGCACTACCTTCCTTGATTTATTCTTTTGCCAAACTGGGATGAACAATTGTTGTTGTTCATCCATGCAACCTTTAAATGCTTGCCATTGCATATCCACCGTCAATCCTTTAAGTGTCATTTGCCAGTCTATCTTAGCTAATTCACGTCTCATACCTTCAAAGTTACCCCTCTTTAAGTTCAGAACCTTTGTTTCTGAATTAACTATGTCACTCTCAATGGACTTGGACCCAAGATGCCTCTGTACATAACTCTTCAGGAGTCTGCCACTAACTTTATTTTTTCCCCTAAGACTTGATCTCCCAAAGTGCCACAGTTGGCACTTGGCCTGATAAAACTTCATCTGCCACTTCTCTGACCATATTTCATTGTTCTTTCTTCCATTGTATCCTCTAATTACCTTATAGACTATCTGTAGCTCCATCAACTTTTGTGTTGCCTGCAAACTTACACATAAGCTCATCTGCCATTTTACTGAAGGATACTCCCTCCTTAGAAATACCTTATCAAGACACATTCAAAAAATTGCAATGAACTTTGAGAAGCGATGAAAGAATGGAGTGTGCAAGGGAAAGGATCATCAGACAAAATCATTCATGTCTTCCTCTGTTATTTCCACAATTGTCCCTTGGGTCATTTCTTTCACAGTATCCTAAATTTCTTTCATTTTTTCTGGTGTGGCAGAGGGTAGCAAAGGCATCACACTGTTGTGGATTCTGTCTATTCTCGCTTGCACGCATTTTTCATACTGTGCTTTGTTCTTCTTTACAAGATCTTCAATGGCTTTTCCTGCTTCCGTACAGTTTGATCCAAATTTCTTACGCTTTCTCATAAATTTAATGCTATCTCGATTTGGGTCGAGGCCCATTAATTTCCCCAGGCTGTTGACCCGGTCCATCAGATGATGGGTGGAATCCTGCACGTATGTTTCAGCGATCATGTGGACAAGGCCTGCAATATTAGTGGCTTGAGAAATCTGCGTGTACAGCAGGTCCTGGGTCAGCTGGTTCTGTGAATAGCCAGAGGAAATCTTTTCACTGTACTGTATGAATTTGTGAAGTGATGGGTTCAAGGAGCTTCCAATCAGGTTTGACATCATGGTGAAGAAGAGAGTCATCTTACCCCATTGTTCTTTCACACGGCCCAATGCGTTCAATCCCTTCAGAAGCATCTTCACAGTTTTATCAAAGTCTATTTCCTGAACCTGACAGTTCTTCAGAGTTTCCAGGGTCTCTTGCAGTTCTTTATTATTCTTCTGTATATTCTTAAAGCTTTTATCATACATTTCCTGTGCAACACGTAGCTGTGCTGCAGACTGCTCCACTTTGAACCTGGCATTGAGAGTGGCTGTGGATAAACTACTGGCGCCCTCTCCTGGGTCCGCTCGAGACATGTGTGGTGGAGTGGCTGTTACACCCATGTTCCCTGCCTTTGCATTGCAGCAAGTGGTAAACATTATCGTGTCCTCCATCACTTTTCTGATCTTCTCAGCTATTTGGGTCATTTCCTTTTCATCAGCTGGATTAGATGTTCGCAGGTTTTCGAGGCCCTCACATATTCCAATTCCTGTTTTACAGATCTGCAGGGCTGCAACCTTCTCAGGGCAATCACCTCCAGTTCCTGCCTCCTCCTGAAATTTCTCCAAGTTCTGTTTACACCAGTTTAACATTTTAGTTCCATCCTCACCTTTCAGTTTATTCAAGTCAATTTTCCCATCATGGGTCTGGAAGGGATAAAGCATTTGTATTGAAGACTGTAGGGTCCCTGCTTTAGAAATGATATTATTCTCAGTGCCTTTAGAGATAGGTTCATTACTGCTCCCTCGAGAGAACAAATTCTTCATAATTTTTCCAGGGCTGAATGAATTGACTGTACCGACAAGTGATTCTACCGCTGCCATTCCCACAGCTTTCCAGCCAACTGGTATAGAATCCATGTTGGTTTTGTAATCTTCCTGTGCCCGCTTCATTTGGGCTTCCATTTTCCGGTGTTGCTCTTCCACAAAGGCTTTAGCCTCTCTTGCTGCTTTCTCCTTCATTTCAGTCAGTTCCTTTTTGATATTTATTTCATGTAATTGTTGCTCATACACTCCTTTCGAGCTTGTACAGGCCTCCAATAGTTCATTGATGAGACGGATGACCCCATTGAACTTCTCCTCCACAGATGTGGAGAGCTTCAAGCATTTATCTGCAGAGGATTTGATGCTGTTCAGAGGGATCGGGAGAAAATCTTCGGTGATCTTTGGATCTTCTTGCATGAGGAACTTCACAACATCCCTCATGTCAGTGGGGATGTTTCACAGCGAGAAGCCGGATTTGATTCATGTTCTTGTGGGCTTCCTGAAAAGCCTCCCAGCCCTCGTTGCTCACTTGCACTAAAGAGGCACGGAATGATTTGGGATACTTCATGTACTTAAACCCTTCCTTGGGTGCATCCTTGTCAATTACAAAGTCTTCTCTTGCAGAAATTACTATAATCTCCCCTAATATGGCAATAGAGAGTGGGCCAGGCATCAGGAACTGTTCCCAGTTACTGTATGGCTGCAACATCAAAGCATTGTCCTCCCTGACATCAGATGCTTTGGTGACACTCCTCAAGGCCTCGTTTATGGTAGCAACAGATTTGCATTCCTGAGTTGCCATGGTGACCCACTTCTTCTCCTTAAGGAAAATAGTTGGGAGTAAGCACCAGATGTTTGAGTACCCCATGTTACAAGGGTTATTTATGTGGCATCCTGAAATAGTACATAACTGAAAAGCAATCAATTACCCGTGAATCCTCAAATTCACTGGAAGCTTCGTGGATCCTCCTGGTCACTCAGGGTCTCACAGAACATTCTGAATAAAAAAATAAGAGTGGAGACAGGTTGAGCAGGATGAGGCCACTTGGCCCCTCACCTATCGGGCTACTCATTTCAATTCTGGCTGATCTACCCAAGCCTCATTTCCTATCAGTTCCCCATAACCCTCAATTCCCAAATGTACACAATTACCCACTTCCTCATTCACTATGCCGTCTAATATTACCTCGACAGCACTGTGGTGGAGGAAATCCTAGAGATCCCTTTGTGAAGACATTGCTCTGCTCCTCAGTTTTATGTGACAGTATCAACCTCTGCCTTAAATATACATAAAGTCTTGGCCCTCACAGCTGCTGTGGCAAAGAATTCCACAGATTCAACCCTCAATGGCTGATAAAATTCTTCATTTCCATTCTAAAAGGACATTCCTCTATTCTCTATTCTGTGGCTGTGTCTTTTGGTCTTAGACTCTCCCATCATGGGAACACCCTCTCCACAACCACTCTATCAAGGCCTTTCACCATTCGATAGGTTTCCATGATGTCACCCCTCATTCTTCTGAATTCCAGTGAATACAGGCAACGAGCCATCAAACGGTCTTTGTATGCCAAGCCATTTTCGTCTGCCTCCTTTCAGCCCTGCCCAGTTTCAGCATATCCTTTCTAAAATAAGGGGCCTAAAACTGTTCCCAATACTCCAAGTGAGGCCACACCAGGGCCTTATAAAGTCTCAACATTACATGATTGCTCTTACATTCTAGTCCTCAGGAAATGAATGCTAACATTGCATTTGCCTTCCTCACCACAGACTCAACTTGCAAATGAACCTTTAGGGAATCAGGCACAAGGACACCCAAGTCCCTTTGTGCCTCAGATTTTTGTATCTTCTCTCCATTTAGAAAATAGTCAGCCCTTTCATTTCTTCTACCAAAGTGCATGACTGTACGCCTACATAGCAGCATAGAAACATAGAAAAACTACAGCACAATACAGTCACTTCGGCCCACAAAGTTGTGCCAAACATGTCCCTACCTTAGAAATTCATATGCTTACCCATAGCCCTCTAGTTTTCTAAGCTCCATGGACCTATCCAAAAGTCTCTTAAAAGACCCTATCGTATTCGCCTCCACCACCCAGATAAAGTAAAAAAAGAAGTGTGGATAAAGTAAAAGCAAAAGTTAAAAAGCAAAAAAGTTAGGCTGGAGTTTAGAAAAGTCAAGTGGATAAGAGACTAAGATAACTAGGTTTTAGAGCCACAATGTGTGTCAAGGTACTTTATCTGAATTCCCCTAGTATTCATAAAAAGGTCAGTCAACATGTGGCACAAATCATTACAAAGGGTCATGATTTAGTGGCCATCACAGAAACATGATTGCAGGGTGCAGAGGACAGTTTTCACGGTGAAGGACATATCTAACATGCCGAAAAGCGAATGATATGGATGCAATGAGATTTGAGGACCTCGATACAAGAACTATCACTAAAGAAGTAGTGCCGAGCAAACTTGTGGGCCTAAAGATAGACAACTCCCCTGGTCCTGATGGAATCCATCCCAGATTACTGAAAGAAATGGTAGAAGTTATCTTTGAGGCTTTGGTGATAATTTACCAAAATTCTCTGGATCCTGGGTAGATCCCAGCAGATTGGAAGAGAGTGAATGTCGTGCCACTGTCCAAAAAAGGATGTAGGCAAAGGGCAGGTAACTGTAAACTAGTTAGTTTAACATCTATAGATGGGAAAATGCTTGAATCCATCATTAAAGAAGAGCTAGCGAGATATCTGGAAAGAAATGGATCCATCAGGCAGATGCAGCATGGATTCAACAAAGGCAGATTCTGTTTGACAAACTTAATGAAGTTCTTTGACAATTTAATGAGCACAGGGGACAGAGGGAAACAGATAGATGTTGTTTACTTGGAAGGCAAAGGCAGTGGTGTGGCCCTGTTGGTAAGAGATGGTATTACATCTATGGAAAGAGGTGACATAGGGTCAGAAAATGTTAGAAACATAGAAAATCTACAGCACAATACAGGCCCTTTAGCCCACAATGCTGTGCTGAAATATACTTAGTTTAGAAATTACCTAGGGTTACCCATAGTCCTCTATTTTTCTAAGCTCCATGTACCTATCCAGGAGCCTCTTAAAAGACCCTGTGTTGAATTTTTGTGGGTGGAGTTAAAAAGTGCAATGATTAAAAAACATTATGGGAGTCATACATAGACCAACAAATAGTATTAGGATGGGTTGAGATTGCCAAGGGAGCTGGAAAGAGCATAACAAAATTGAAGGAGCAAAACATTTATAAAATTCTACAGTAAACCCATCAGGGCCAGGAGCTTTCCACAAATTCATAGAGAAAATAACATTCTTAATTTCATCCATGGTAATGGGAGTATCTAACATAGAAGACATATCCTGTGAAATCTCAGGGAAGTCTAAATTATCTAAAAAATCATTCATATATTTAGAATCTCGAGGAGACTCTGATTGATATAAGAAAGAGTAAAAATCACAGAAGGTTTGATTAATCCCCACATGATCAAGTATCAGTCGATCATTTTGGTTATAAATCTGATTAATTTGAGATTTAGCATAATTAGACTTCAATTGATTAGCCAACAGTTTGCCAATTTTGTCACTGTGTACATAAAATTCACTTCTTGTTTTCTTTAATTGGTTTACAATCGAGGACGAGAGTAATAAACTGTTCCATTTGAAGTTCAGTTCTTTGTTTATATAACTCCTCAGAAGGAGCTATAACATATTTCTTATCAATTTCCTTAATCTTGTCCACAATTACCAACTCCTCCTGCTTCAGCTTCTTCCTCAAAGCAGCAGAATACGAGATAATCTGACCACGAATATAAGCTTTAAAAGTGTCCCAAAGAATGTTGACAGAAATATCCTCTGTATAGTTAATTGTAAAAAAAAGATCAATCTGTTCATTCATGAAGTTAACAAAGTCCGCGTCCTGCAGCAACAGCGAATTAAAACGCCATTGTCTATTATTTTGTGTATTGGCCAGAATTTTAATAGAAAGCTTAAGTGGAGCAAGATCCGAAATGGTTATAGAGTCATAATCACATTTAATCACTGAGGAAATAAGACGAGAATCAATAAAGAAATAATCAATTCTTGAATAGGAATGATGAACATGTGAAAAAAAAGAAAAATCTTTTTCCTGAGGATGCAAAAAACGCCAAATGTCTGTCGACCCAGAATCAGAAAGGAATGAATTAATCAAAGTTGCAGATTTATTAGGTAAGGTCCGTAAAGGAACCGAACGGTCCAAAGCTGGAGACAAACAGGTATTAAGATCTCCGCCCCAAATCAATGAAAACTCATTCAAATTCGGAAACTGATTAAATAATGATTTATAAAATTCCAGACAGTCCATATTAGGAGCATAAACATTAACCAAAACTACTTTTTTATTAAATAGTAAACCACTAACCAATAGAAATCTACCATTCGGATCAGAAATAATATCATGTTGTATAAAAGTAACTGAGGAGTCTATAAAAATAGAGACGCCTCGAATCTTAGCATTGGAGTTCGAATGAAACTGTTGTTCTTTCCAGAATTTAAAAAAACGTAGTCTGTCCCCCCTCCACACATGGGTCTCTTGTAAAAATAAAATTTTTTGCTCCTTCGTTAATCCCTTGGCTTTGTAGGGTTTTTGAGGCTTCATTGAAACTTGGTAAACTTCCTGAATCTTTCAATAGAGCATCAATTTCTCTAATATTAAAGAAGGATAAAGATCCTGCTCAATGTGCATCTTATAGACCAATATCTTTATTAAATGTTGATTCTAAAGTTTTCTCTAAATTATTAGCAAATAGATTAGAAAAAGTACTTCCTTCATTATTTCGGAAGACCAAACGGGTTTTACTAAAGGTCGTTACTCTTTTTATAATATTCGCACACTGTATCGTTTATACTCCATCACAAAATGTTCCTGAGTGTGTTATCTCTTTAGATGCTGAGAAAGCTTTTGATAGAGTAGAATGGCCTTATTTATTTAAGGTGCTTGAAATGTTTAATTTTAGCTCGAAATTTATATCCTGGATTAAACTGTTAAATCATTCTCCTGTGGCCTCGGTCCGTACTAACTCTTTAAGTTTACCTTTTTTCCTCTTTTTCGAGGTACTCGACAAGGTTGTCCTCTTAGTCCCTTATTATTTGATATTGCATTAGAACCTCTTGCAATTGCCATTCGAGAATCTCCAAATATTACTGGGATAACTCGGGGCTTAAAGTCCCATAAATTATCACTCTATGCTGATGATTTACTTTTATATATTTCCAATCCTCAGAAATCCATCCCGGCTGTTTTAGAGCTATTAGCACAATTTGGTCTTTTTTCAGGTTATAAATTAAATCTTAGTAAGAGTGAACTCTTTCCGATTAATAAACAACTTCCCTTATATTATAAATTTCCATTTAAATTGATTAATAATTATTTTTCATATCTTGGGATTAAAATTACTTGTAAATACAAAGATTTATTTAAGACTAACTTTTTACCATTAATAGACCATATTATTCAACTTTCATCTAAATGGTTTCCTTTATATTTAACTTTGATTGGTCGTATTAATGCAGTTAAGATTTTTTTTTGCCAAAATTTTTATATATATTTCAGGCGTTACCAATCTTTGTTCCAAAATCTTTTTTTGACAAAGTTGACTCTAAAATTTCTTCATTTATTTGGCAGAATAAAAACCCGTGACTGGGTAAGATACATTTACAGAAAGCTAAGAGAGATGGAGGCTTAGCATTACCTAACTTTAGATTTTATTATTGGGCAATTAATATTCGACATATGAAATTTTGGTTACTTGACCAGGATATACTATCTATTCCTAAATGGGTAGCATTGGAATTACAATCTGTTCAGGGTTTTACACTTGGTTCTATTTAAGGTTCCTCTCTTCCTTTTGATTTGAAACGCCTTAAACAGGTGTCTAACCCGATATTTAAACATACCTTACGTATTTGGTTTCAATTCAGAAAATTTTTTGATCTTAATCAATTTGGGTTAGCGATTCCTATTTTAGGTAACATATTTTTTCCTCCCTCCTTTATGGATCGTGCTTTTCAAATTTGGAAGACTAAGGGTATTTCACGGTTTTTGGATTTATTTTTAGATGGTTCCCTTATGTCTTTTGAACAATTATCTAATAAATATAATTTATCAAGAATACATTTTTTTAGATATCTACAAGTTAGAAATTTCCTAAGTACTATACTTACTTCCTTTCCAATGCTTCCTCCTACATACATTTTAGATACTATAATCAACCTTAATCCATGTCAGAAAGGTGCATCGGCTATGATTTATAATATTATTATGAAACTTAGGAAAGCTCCATTTGATAAGATTAGGGTAGATTGGGAACAGGAATTGGGGCTTACCATTTCCGTGGATGACTGGGGGCAGATTTTACAATTAGTCAATACTTCCTCTATCTGTGCTAAACATTCCCTAATTCAATTTAAAGTTGTTCATAGAGCTCATATGTCCAAAGATAAGTTAGCGCGCTTTTATTCTCATATTAATCCTTTTTGTGATAGATGTCCGGGGCAGATAGCCTCTTTAACTCATATGTTTTGGTCTTGCCCTACTTTGGAAACTTTTTGGAGAGACATTTTTAATATTATCTCCAAGGTATTGAACATAGATATCTCTCCTCACCCTATTACTGCTATCTTTGGACTACCTAAAATTTCCAGTAATCTTTCCCCTTCAGCCCATAGAATGATTGCATTTCTTACTTTAATGGCGAAAAGATGTATCTTACAACATTGGAAAGAGCTTAATGCTCCAACTACCTTTTTTTGGTTTTCTCAGACGATATTATGCTTGAATCTGGAGAAAATTAGAAGCAATCTTTATGACTCCTCATTTAAATTTGAACAGACTTGGAGATCTTTTATTCAATATTTTCATTTAATGTAATATATACCCTTCTTGTTTTTTTTTACTGTTTTTAATGGAGGTCGGGATTGAGGACGTGATTTTAAGTTTAACTCTGTTTGGTTTCTAGTTAGCCCATTGCTTTGCTTTGCTTTTAGTTAGTTGCACGGTGGGGTTTTTTTTGGGTTTTTTTTTCCTTTTCTCTATTGATATATATATAAAATTAGTATACTGTTATGTTACCTTGGTATGTTATGTTTAAATTACATTGTTTGTAGTATTTTTTTTGCATTAATATCTTCTGTAATTTTATTATATTCTAACAGTGTATTAGTGTCTATATGGCTTACCTTTTTGTATACTTATTCAATAAAAAGATTTAAAAAGAAAGAAACAAAATTGTAATAGGGGACTTCAATATGCAAGGGGATTGAGAAATTTAGATTGGTGTGTTATATGTCAACGTTGTTTTGGTTAACTGTAAGCTGTGCGGCCCGCACACGCAGGACTCGAACCGCCATCGGGAGCCGCGTGCAGACATGCGGTAGTGTGTTTGGAACTACCCGCTCAGGGCGGACCTTCTGGGGACAGTCTGACGTCACGTCCGCCCCGCGGGTCACAGGGGCCATGGGAGGGGAGATTTATGCATGCATTTGTGATCAGTAAAAGCATTCTGAGTTCAGCTCTCTCTGCCTCCGTGTGTTTTAGTAGCGCGTTTGCCTGTGACTACATTGGTGGCCCCGACGTTCCAGACGGCATCTGGAGCCGGCGACTCAGGGACCAGCCATATTCGAGCAACTCGCACAGCGCGGTCTCTTTGAAGCTCCCTACTTTCTGGGCCACTCAGCCCCACGTTTGGTTCGAGCAGGCTGAGGCCCAGTTCAATATCAGAGACATTACAGCCGACGCCACATGGTACTACTACGTGGTCAGCACGTTCAACCAGGAGACGGCAGGCCGGATCATTGACTTCCTACGCCAGCCACCAATGGAGGACGGGTACACTAAGCTTAAGATGCTCCTGATCCGTACCTTTGGACTTTCCCGCTGCGAACAGGCCGCGCGGCTCCTACACGTGGACGGCCTGGGTGACCTCACACCATCTGAACTCATGACTGATATGCTGGCACTCATGGATGGCCATAAGCCGTGCCTTTTATTTGAACAGTTGTTCCTCGAGCAAACGCCAGAAGACATTCACCTCCTCCTCGCAAGTGAGGATTTCAGTGACCCTCGTAGGGTCGCGGCTAAAGCAGACGTCCTTTGTCAGAGCAAGCAACGTGGAGCAGCCTCCACTGGCCTAGCCACGATCATGCACCGCAAAGCCCAGGACCCGCAACTGAAGCCGTCGAGACTCACGGGGGAAAAAGACGAAAGTTTGGAATAATTGTGATTCTATCCCCAAAGATGGGGATCAGGCGTGCACCAGTGCCATCTACCATGTGCTTTTCCGGGAAACGCCGGGGCCAGCCATTGCTAATGGCTACGGCGGCTGGCCATCGAGACAGCCTCCTGTACCTCTGGGACCGACACTCCGGGCGGCGCTTCCTGGTAGACACCGGGGCCAAAGTCAGTGTACTCCCCCCGTCGAACATGGACACTCGTAATGCGGTCCCAGGCCCTGAACTCACCGCTGCAGATGGCACCAGCATTCGGACGTACGGCCCGCGAACTATCTCACTGCATTTCAGGTCCAGCCGTTTCACTTGGACTTTCACGTTGGCAGCGGTGTCACAGCCCCTACTAGGGGCAGATTTCCTACGAGCCAACTGCCTCCTGGTCGACCTAAAAGGCCGGCGTTTGGTCCACGCCGAGACGTTCCAGACTTTCCAGCTCGGAGAAGCCAAGCTACCAGCCCTCCACCTGGATTCCATGACCCTCTTGGGTAACGAATTCTCCAGGGTGTTGGCAGAATTCCCCTCCATAGTCACCCCACAGTTCTCCACAGCCGACCCCAAGCACGGTGTGCAGCACCACATCCCCATACAAGGACCGCCGCTGCACGCCCGAGCTCGCGGGCTCCCACCCGACAAGCTCCACCTCGCCAGGGAGGAGTTCCGTAAGATGGAAGAGATGGGAATCGTACGCCGCTCAGACAGCCCGTGGGCGTCCCCGCTGCACATGGTGCCCAAGTCCGCAGGAGGATGGAGGCCCTGCGGAGACTACAGAAGGCTCAACGATGCCACAACTGCCGACAGATACCCAGTACCCCGCATCCAGGACTTCACGGTGAACCTGCCCGGAGTGACCATCTCCTCGAAAGTCAACCTGGACAGGGGATACCATTAGATCGCAGTGCACCCCGATGACATGCCCAAGACAGCCCTCATCACCCCGTTCGGCTTGTTCAAATTCCTGAGGACGCCTTTCGGTCTCAAGAATGCGGCCCAAACTTTCCAAAGCCTCATGAACTCGGTGGGACGCGGCCTGGATTTCGTTTTCATTTACTTGGACAATATCCTGGTGGCCAGCAGTTCACACCAAGAGCATGTGGCACACTTGCGCCAGCTCTGCCAACACCTGAGCGACCACAGACTGGCAATCAATCCGGCAAAGTGCCAGTTCGGGCTGACGGAGATCGACTTCTTGGGCCACAGAGTCAACTGACATGGCGCAGTTCCCCTGCCGGACAAGATCCAGGCCATCCGCCAGTTCCTCAAGCCCAGCACGGTCAAGGGCCTGCAGGAGTTCGTAGGGATGGTCAACGTTTATCATCGGTTCGTGCCGGCGGCAGCACGTATCATGAGACCCTTGTTCAGCCTGATGGCCGACAAGGCCAACAGAGTGGCATGGGACGCGGAGCCCACGGAGGCGTTCGAGTAGGCCAAGGAGGCGCTGGCAAAGGCGGCCCTCCTGGTGCACCCGGGAGTCGATGTACCCACGGAACTCACAGTCAACGCTTCCAACACAGTGCTAACGAGGCTGCGGGATAAGGTAGGGACCCTGGCACCGGTCCCAACCTCCAGGCATGGTCCCACGCTATCCTTTACCCCTAGAGACCTCCGAGACTGTGAGTTTGTTTTCATTCGCAGGGACATGCACAGGTCACCTCTACAGCGGCCGTACGAGGGTCCCTTCAAGGTGATCCGGCAAAACGGACCACTTGTGTCGTGGAGGTGGGTGGCCGGGAAGAGACTTTTACAGTGGACCGCCTCAAACCGACATACTTGGACATTGAGCAACCAGTGAGGGTACCGGTACCGTACCAGCGAGGCTGGCCACACAGACTGGGGGCTCCACTCCCCCGATGGACGTTTCTGGGAGGTGTGGTGTGGCGGCCCGCACACGCGGGACTCGAACCGCCATCGGGAGCCGCGGGCAGACACGCGGTAGCGCGTTTGGGACTACCCACTCGGGGCGGACCTTCCGGGGACAGTCTGACGTCACGTCCGTCCCACGGGTCGCAGGGGCCCATGGGAGGGGAGATTTAAGCACGCTTTTTTGATCAGTAAAGGCATTCTGAGTTCAGTGCTCTCTGCCTCCGTGTGTTTCTTTAGTAGCACATTTGCACGCAACTGCAAAGCATCATTTAGGTGTGCCTGGACGGGGAGTGAGATGGCATCATTTTGGGTGCACCTGGACGAGGCATGCGGGATGGCGTCATATAACAAATGCAGGAAGTTTTTTCTGTTCAGTTTGGGAGGTTTCTGGAAATTTCTGCAGCTAAGGATACAACAGACTATGAGCGACCAGCGAGACAGAGAGTTGAGCTGAGTTCGGCTACGTCCACAGTACGCCGGATAATTTTGAAAACGCCGGTTTCGAGTAAAAACGACAGGCGTCCACACTAAGCGTTTTTCAAAATATCTCCGTCCACATTAGGCGAATTTTTGGGCGAATCTCCTCCTACTAGGCATGTGCAGGACACACACAGAAAACAAGCGAAGAGGAAACAATATACTTCGTGCGCGTTTGTCCAGTTACAGAGTAGAAAAACTTTAAAGGAATTGCTCTTGGCTCTCGCACAGGAGGACTTAAAACTTAATAACAACAAATACTGGAGCGTATGGAGACAACCGACAGGGAGTTCACGGACAGTATAACCCAGCTGACGACGAACATTGAAAAACTAACTCTGTTACATTAACAAAGCACCTCGTTAAATGTATAAAATGTCTGCATCAGCGTTATCTTGTATTTCCATACAATGTTACATTAGGCTGTTACACATCTATTGTCAGAGAAGTACTTGCATAAATAGGTAAACCACCTCCATACAAGCAAGGACAGAAAACAGGGCGAAGTGAGTATACTTATTTATTCAGTAAGCTATGGGTCAACTGGTTTCAGTCTCGTCCGTCTGTTCTGAAATTGTTAGGTGGTTGCGTTCAAGAAAACAACGAACATCTGTTCCAGCACATCATGACAGCGTTTTTAAATAGTCAAAAAAAAGCTCACTTTACTATTTAACTCTCACGCCGTTCACACCGACTGCATGTTATAACAGCTTGCGCAGTACCAAGCAGAAGCAGAAAAAAGCATTGTTGTTGTGGTGTTGTCATGACAGCGTTTTAAAATCTCTCCGGTTACCCCGTACACACTACGCCGGATATTAAGTGTTTTCAGATTTATTCACTCTGGAGAGTGTTTTCGAAAATCTCCGTTTTCGGGGGCTGCAAACGCTGGCTCAGTGTGGACGGGAGGGCAAAACGAAGAGAAAAAGCTTCGTTTTCATAATTATCCGGCGTAGTGTGGACGCACCCTTAGTTGAAGAGTTCACTACAGCAGTGAGCGATCAGAGAGAGGGACACAGAGACACAGAGAGATTCAGAGAGAGAGAGAGAGAGAGAACGAACAGTTGGGGTCTGGAACTCTCCGATGCCCACAAGGGTGGGTTGATTATCGATCCAGTGCCCATTGAATTTGTGGCTGTCACCTCAAATAATCCATAGGAGTGGATTTTGTTTGGGATATCCTGTGGAGACCACTTACTTGTTAACCCTTGCCTGGGTATGTGGCGTGGTAATTGCCTTGAAGATGATACCCCTGTGACAGGTCACTTTCAGTGATATTTCGTATGTAGATTTGGAACGACGACGGAGAAAATCTACGTCAACAGTTATCTCATTTTACCATCATGGAACCTATGGAATTCGACGTAATTGCCTTCTCTCTACAATTACCCTGGATTATAAATCTCTCTCTCCTATCAGTTAATCTGTGGATGAACTGAACCTTCCTACTTTACCATCTCAAGACTTTAAGCCTTGTTCCCCCAAGCTCAATAGTTTGGGTTCTATATTTACACACATATATACACATAACACTGTTAACTTTTGTTTATCTTGGTAAGTTACTATATTATAAGTAGATACTAATAAAGATAGTGGTTGTCACATCAAAACCAGACTCCATATGTAGTCTTTTGCTGCAGGTTCATTTCTAAAATATTACAGTTCATAACAGTCTGTAATCACTGGCGTTTAGACGAATGAAGGTGGGGGTTTGGGGGAAGACCCATAGAATTGTAGAATTTTGAAAAACTGAGATAGAGGATGTGGAGAGGGTGTTTCCTATAGTGCGAGGGTCTAAGACCAGAGAGCACAGCCTCACATTACAAGGATGTTCCACTAGAACAGGGATGGCAGGGATTTCTTCAGCCAGAGGATTGTGAATCTGGAATTCATTGCCACAGGCAACTGTGGAGGTTGTCATTAGACGGTGCCCAATCAGTGAGCGGGAGAATGAGAAGAGAGCCATGTTTTCACTTAGTTTCACATTCCAGATTCAGAAGGCAGCGCTTTGCGGCAGTTCTTTGGAGTTGAACTGCTCCAGATCAGTGAGTTGCTTTCATTAGAAAGGGTGAATAAAAATAAGACAGAGGCAAGTGGAGCGGCCATTGTTGTGAGTGGGCAAACGTTGGATTGGCTTTGCCTCATCAGCCTTCCGTGAGGTAAATAATTTTAATTTTTCTTCACTCTTCGGCCCTCATCTGTTAGGCCTCAGTTAGTGCAGTGTGAATGGCTCCAGGGGCAGTGTTTTGTTCTGTGTGACATGTGGGAGTTCCAGGAGAACTTCAGCCTCCTGAATAACCACATCTGCACCAGGTGCATCGAGCTGCAGCTCCTCAGAGACGGGTTAGGAAATGGAGCTGTAGCTCGATGACCTTCAGCTCATACTGGAAACTGAGGAGGTGATAGATGGGGGCTCTAAAGAGGTAGACATCCCTGGATTGCAGGATACAGGGAGCTGGGTGACTGTCTGGAGAAGGAAGGGAAACGGGCGGACAGTGTGGAGCAGCCCTGGGGCCGTTCCCCTCAATTATAAGTATACCTCTTTGGATATTGTTCAAGGGGATGACAACCAGGGGGAGCTGCAGTGACTGGGTCTGGTGCTGTGGCTCAGAAGAGACGGGGATGAAGAGGACTGCAGTGGTAAAAGGAAATCCCACAGTTAGAGGAATAGAAATGAGATTCTCTTGGTGTAATAAAGGCACCTGGATGGTATGTAGTGAGACTGCTAGCAAGGACATGTTGATGATAGGGCAGAGTTACAGTCAATGGGATGAGTAAAAGAGAGACAAAACTGAAAAGTGTGATGAATGCAGGACTGAAGGTTTTATATTTGAAAACATGGAACAGACAAAATAATGTAGATGAACTTGTAGCACAGTTATAGATTCGCATGTTTGACATTGTGTGATCACTGAGTTGTGGCTGAAAGAATACTATAGCTGGGTGCATAAAGTCCAAGGATACACTTTGTACCAAAAGGACAGGCAGGTAGACAGAGGGGATGGTGTGTCTCTGTTGGTAAAATTAGAAACCAAATCATTAGAAGAAAGTGACATAAGATCAGAAGATATAGAATCATTATGGGTTGAGCTCAGAAATTGCAAAGGTAAAAAACCTGGATGAGAGTTATATACAGACCTCCTAACAGCAGCGAAGCCATGGTTTACAACTTACAACTGGGGAGATAAAATACATGTCAAAAGGGCAATATTATGATAGTCATGGTAGATTTCAATATGCAAGTAGATTGGGAAAGTCAGGTTGGTACTGGATCCCATGGAAGAGCCGCCAAGGTTGGCTTTTTTTGAGCAGCTCATGGTGGTGCCCACCAGGGGATCAGCTATTCTCGATTCGTTGTTCTGCAATGAAACAGAATGATGTGCGAGCTTAAGGTAAAGAAACCCTTTGGAGGCAGTAATGATATGATAGAATTCACCCTGAAATTTGAGAAGGAGAAGCTAAAGTCCAATCTGTAAAAATAACAGTGGAATAAAATGAATTACAGGGCATGGCCACTGTCACGTGACTGGTAATAATGAATATAGAAATGAGTCAGGCTTTATAAAAAAAATAAACATTTATTAAACTCTGCTCAAAATTAGTGAAAAAAAACAAATGAAAACCTTAACCAGAAGTAAACTGCTATGCGGCCATTTAACCAACCACTAAACTCAGTAAAGCGGTAAATGTGAACACAGTTCTTAGAATGGTAAATCTGAAAGTCCAAGAGATTTATACAGTCAATTAGGAGAGACTTTCCTGAAGTAAAGAATTCCTCGAAGACTCGACATTACTGCTGATCCCAGCCGGAACCTGCCTTGTCTGCAGGACTCACAACGGCAGAAATAAGACGGTTTAAAGGCACTGACCTTTTCCCTCCGTAGACTAGCTACTGCACAACCTTTTCTGCTGCTTTTAGCAGAAATTATCTCATGCCGATCAATCTTACTTGAACGAATTCAGTAATGGTTGATTCTCTCCAAAACCGTCGAACGACTCCTTCAGGTTCCCGTCTTCACTCTCCAATATTACTGAAAAGTACATCAATAAATCTGGCAGCTATTGGTGAAACTGCTGGCCCAACACTTCTATACCTTACAATAGAAAGTAAAACTCTGTTTTAAAACCATACTGTGTAATGAGATTAATAAGCACCGTAGCGGAGTATTGGACTGACGATCTAACTGAAAATTAACTGCATCACCAGGGGTCTACACTTATATACCTGGTGAGAACAGGTCATCACGTGACCTCACATTGGCAAGAAAATTACATCATGTGACCTCCACAAGACCATTACATCATCCTCATAAGACAGTCACAAGATATCCATGAGGTATGTAACACCACAAAGCCATCAATTCCTTCCTCCAAATCATTGACATATTATGTAAAAAGAAGCAATCTCCTGTGGAACACTACTAGTCTCCAACATCCAGCCAGAAAAGGCTCCCTTTATTCCCACTCTTTTCCTCCTGCCATTCAGCCACTGCTTTATCAATGCTAGAATCTTCCCTATAATACCATGGGCTCATAGCTTTTTAAGCAGCCTCATCTGTGGCACCTTGTCAAAGGCCTTCTGAAAATCCAAGTACACAACATCAACTGATAGACCTTTGTCTATCCTGTTTGTTATTTCTTCAAAGAATTCAACAGGTTTGTCAGGGAAGGAAACCATGCTGACTATGGCCTACTTTATCATGTGCCTCCAAGTACCCCGAAAACACACCTTGAATAGTCAACTTCAACATCTTCCCAAGCACTGAGGTCAGGCTAACTGGCCTAAATTTCCATTTGTCCTGCTTCTTCCCCTTGAAGAGTGGAGTGACTTTTGCAATTACCCAGTCGTCCACAACTATACTGGAATTATTTGATTCTTGACAGGTCATTACTAATACCTCCTCAATCTCATCAGCCACCTCCTTCAGAACTCTGGGATGTTGTCCAACTGATCCAGGTGACTTAATACCTTCAGATCTTCTAGTTTCCCAAAAAATTTGTCCCTAGTAAAGGTAATTTCACACTCTTCTGCCCCTTGATGCTCTCCAACTTCCAGCCTACTGCTAGAGTCTTCCACAGTGAAGAATGATGCAAAATTTGCTATTTTGTTCATCTGCCATTTCCTTGTCCCTCATTACTACATCTCCAGCATGATTTTCCAATGGGCTGATATCTACTCTCACCTCTTTTACACTTTATGTACCTGAAGAAACCTCTGGTATCCTATTTAATATTACTGACTAGCTTACTTTTGTATTTATCTTTTCCTTCTTAATGGCTTCTTAGTTCCCTTTAGTTTGTTTTTAAAAACTTTCCATTCCTTAAACTTCCCATTTATTTTATTTCTATTATATGCCCTCGCTTTGGCTTTTGCTTTTATGTTTGCTTTGACTTTTCTTGCCAGCAATGACTGCAACACCTTGTGTTTAGAAGATCTCTTCCTCTTTTGGATGCATGTATCCTGTGCCTTCTGAATTGCTTGCATAAATTCCAGCCATTGATACTACGCTGTCATTCCCGCCTATGTTCTTTTCAAATCAATTCTGACCAACTCCTCTCTCATTCCTCAGTAATTCCCTTTACTACAGGTCCACAATTCCTTATCAGAAATTCTGAAATCCAAAAAGCACCGAAAACCAAAGTTTTTTTTGCCAACAGTTGATGTCACTCAGGTGTGACGTGGCAGCACTAGCAGAGGCAGCCAGACGTCAGTTGTGGCTCGGTGCTCATACTGGTTACACGTGCATTTGTTGTTTGCTGATATTTAGTGTTCACTGTTGACTTTGTGTTTATTTTCACTGTGAAAATGTCAAAAAGAGCTGCAGATACCCTTATGGGTAACAATGAGATAAAGAACAGGAAGCATCTATCATTATCAATAATGCAGAAAGTAGAATTTGATTGTGGTGTGTCTGTGCGGCATCTTACTGAAGAATATGGTGTTGGAAATACCACTGTGTATGATTTAAAGAAATAGAAAGACAAGCTACTGAAGTTTTTTAGTGACAGTGACGTTCTACATTTATTCCAATTTTTCATTTACCATGCGTTTGATTCGGCTCATTTGAAGCTGTATATTTTTATGTTTTATTGAATGTCTTTGTTGGAATTAAAATGTTTTTCTTGTCATTATTCCCTAAACAATGCAGTATAACAACTATTTACATAGCATTTACATTGTATTAGGTATTACAAGTAATCTAGAGATGATTTAAAGTATACGGGAGGATGTGCGCAGGTCCGGAGCTCCAAGCACAGGTTGGTAACATAAAATGGCTTTTAACTGATCAAATATCTCCTAACAAGTTTCTGTCCATACAAACTTTTCACACTTCTTCAGAAGGTTAGTCAAAGGAAGAGCTATATCAGCAAAGTTCTTACAGAACAAGATAATATCTAACCATTCCCAGAAACCTTCTAAGAGCCTTTTTACCTGTTGGAATGGGAACTTCAGAAATAGCCTGAACTTTTGCCTGAACAGGAGCTAATTCACCCTAGCCTAAAACATAGCCAAAATAGGTCACAATGGCATGACCAAATTCACTCTTAGCTAAGTTAACTATAAGGTTGGCCTTCGAAAGCTTTTCAAACAATTCTTCCACTGCCAAGATATGCACTTCCCAAGTGCCACTCCCTGTGACTAAATAATCCATATAGGCATCTGTACGTTGTAATCCTTGAATTACAGAATTAATCATTCTCTGGAATGTCCTTGGAGAATTTTTCATTCCAAATGGCAAAACATTGTACTCATACAACCCAGAAGGTGTCACAAATACAGAAATTTCTCTACCTCTATCTGTCAATGAAACACACCAATACCCTTTTAATAGATCAACCTTCGTAAGAAACTTAGCTTTTCCAACCATATCTATGCAATCATCCACTCTGGGGATAGGATAAGCATCTGTTTTTGTTACAGCATTCACCTTTCTATAGTCAGTGCAAAAACTAATATTACCATCTGGTTTAGGTACCAGAAGACAAGATGAACTCCAATTAGAAGCTGAAGGCCTAATAATACCATTTTTCAGCATATACTCAATTTCTTGTTCAGCCAATTTACATCTTTCCAGGTTCATGCGATAGGGGTGTTGCTTAATCAACTTGGCATCCCCAACATCCACATCATGTGATGTGATGTAATTGTGGTTCGGTTTGGAACATCAAGAAATAAATTTTTAAATTTAAAGATCAGCCGTTTCATTTCCAGTCACTGTTGTGGCTGTAAGTGTGCCAACTTGTTGTAAATATTTTCTAAAATAATCAAATTTGTTAATCTCACAGAGACAATGTTGATTCAATTAATTTGTTCCCAAGGACTCATTTGTTTTGACAACAACGCTCACAGATGGTGTCTGATTGACAAACTAAGGCTTCAACATATTTATATGTACCACCTGTCTTGTTTTACATTGGTTGGGTGTTCTGACAACATAATTTACATCATTAATTTGAGAGACTATTTGATATGGTCCATTGAATTTTGCCCGAAGTGGGTTTGTCAACATTGGAATTAACACCAACACCTTATCACACTTTCAGAATTTTCTTTTTCTGGCTTGTTTATTAAAATAACACTTCATTTTGTCTTGAGAAGCATTTAAATTTTGTCAGGCTAGGCTACAGGTTTTGTGTAATCTATCCTTGAATTTCAAAACATAATCCAACAAACTGACATGCATGTCCTCATCAATCCACTGTTCCTTTATCAAAGTCAAAGATCCCTGAACTCTATGACCAAATACAAGTACAAATGGACTAAAGCCCAGTGATTCCTGTACCAATTCTCTTACTGCGAATAAAAGCAAATGAACTCCCTCATCCCATTCCTTTGAGGGTAGAATGAAATCTCTCTAAAACCTCTTGTGATTCTGGATGATACGCAGATGACATAATTTGTTTGGCTCCCAGTTCATAAATTACCTGATGAAATAATCCAGATGTAAAATTACTTCCTTGATCAGACTGGATTTTTTTAGGCAAACCAAATTAAGTAAAAAAAAGCCTTATGAGAGCCCTTGACACAGTTTTAGCCTTGATATTTCTGAGAAGTATGGCTTCTGGAAATCTTGATGTGGTGCACATAATAGTTAACAAATACTGATTTCCAGCTTTAGTCTTTGGCCAACACAATCCACAATAACTTTGGAGAAGGGTTCACCAAATGCAGGTTTGGGCTGCAGTGGGGCCACTGGAGTGACCTGATTAGGTTTACCCACAACTTGACAAGTGTGACAGGTTCATCAAAAGGTCACAGCATCTTCCCTCAAGTTAGGCCAGAAAAATTCTTTCATGACCTTGTTTACAGTTTTATTCACGCCAAGATGGCCACCTATGGGCATACTCTGGGCCAAAGTTAAAATCTCATTCCTGTAGACTTTAGGAACTACAACTTGGTGAAAAATTGCCCATTCCTCACTTGCAGGTATAGCAGGTGGTCTCCACTTCCTCAGTAACACTGACTGGCAGACCACAGTACGTGTGCTTGCAGTACTGTGTGTCCGACAGAGTGATCAGCAGCACTGGGGCTCCACAGGGGACTGTCTTGTCTCCCTTTCTCTTCATCATTTACACCTCGGACTTCAACTACTGCACAGAGTCTTGTCATCTTCAGAAGTTTTCGGATGACTCTGCCATAGTTGAATGCATCAGCAAGGGAGATGAGGTTGAGTACAGGGCTATGGTAGGAAACTTTGTCACATGGTATGAGCAGAATTTCTGCAGCTTAATGTGAAAAAGACTAAGGAGCTTGTTGTAGACCTGAGGTGAGCTAAGGTACCGGTGACACCTGTTTCCATCCAGGGGGTTAGTGTGGACATGGTGGAGGATTACAGATACCTGGGGATACAAATTGACAATAAACTGGACTGATCAAAGAACACTGAGGCTGTCTACAAGAAGGGTCAGAGCCGTCTCTATTTCCCGAGGAGACTGAGGTCCTTCAACATCTGCCGGACGATGCTGAGGATGTTCTACAAGTCTGTGGTGGCCAGTGCTATCATGTTTGCTGTTGTGTGCTGGGGCAGCAGGCTGAGGGTAGCAGACACCAACAGAATCAATAAACTCATTCGTAAGGCCAGTGATGTTGTAGGGATGGAACTGGACTCTCTCACGGTGGTGTCTGAAAAGAGGATGCTGTCTAAGTTGCATGCCATCTTGGTCAATGTCTCCCATCCACTACATAATGTCCTGGGTGGGCACAGGAGTACATTCAGCCAGAGACTCATTCCACCAAGATGCAGCACAGAGCGTCATAGGAAGTCATTCCTGCCTGTGGCCATCAAACTTTACAACTCCTCCCTTGGAGGGTCAGACACCCTGAGCCGATAGGCTGTTCCTGGATCTATTTCTTAATTTACTGGCATAATTTACATATTACTATTTAACTATTTATGGTTCTATTACTATTTATTATTTATGTGCAAATGTAACGAAAAACAATTTCCCCCGGGATCAATAAAGTATGACTATGACTATGACTATGACTCTCCTTGAGATAATACCCTATTGGCACTTTCTTAATCTCATCATCTGAGAGAGCTGTTTCTTTTGAAGCTTCAATCTCAGGGTCTCGGTTCTGTTCTGCTATAAACTCCTTCCTTGACAGAGAGCATTCTTTGTCATCAGAGTTAATACCTGAATCCTGATGAAACAATGAAGGCAGGAAAGTCCCTGAGAAGTCATCACGACCTAAATCCTGATTTTGGTTATCATGGGTATCAGAATCATGCTGCACAGAATTGTCTGCCTTGGTAGACTTCTTAGTCATACTTCGAGTTACTGCGCAGGAAGGGTAAATGTTAGGATCCATCTGTGGGTCATCAGTGGTTGGCTTAGTTGTCAGCTGCACTGCAGGAACAACTTTACCATCTGCCAGGTCATTCCCTAACAACGAAGTAACATCTTCCACCGGTAAACTGGAACATAGTCCTATCGTAACAGGTCCCGAAAGCAACCCTCACTGTAAACTTACCTTGTGCAGTGGCACAGAAACCATGCAGACCCCAACGCCTTTAATAAGATTTACCTCACCATTGACAGTCTTATCACCAAACTTTAGAACACTGTCTAATACAAGTGACTAAGAATCCCCAGTATCTCGAAAAATTTTCACAGGTACCGGGGTTGTCCCTTCCTTCACTGACACATACCAATCTGACATAAAATGATTGATTCCCTTCCTAACTCGGTCAGACCTCTCAGTCCTTAACTGTGCCTCATCAGAATGTGTCAGACCCCTCTGGGTTTATAGGTGTTTCACAACGCCAAATACAAGCATTTGGGACTGCCTCCTTTCCCTCGTTCTTCTTCAGGATGAAACAATTAGCCATAACATGACCAGCTTTCTTACAATATTAGAATATTTCTCCTTCAACTGCTTCCCTTCATCCGTACTTTTGTCACTAGTCCCAGATTTAATTTCTGGTTTACCCTGACTATCCGTGCTACTCTTTGGAAGCTCATACTCGGAGTAAACTTAACCTTGTGAGTTAAAGCAAACTCATCTGCTAATCTAGCAGACTTTTGTAACATGGCAGCATCCTTCTCATCTAAATATATCTTTATATCATTAGGGATGCACCTTTTAAATTCTTCAATTAAAACCAACTCTTTCAAGATGTTAAAATCATCATTCACATTTTTAGATGTACACCAATGGTCAAAACACACAAACTTCTCATAAGCAAATTCCATATAAGTCTGGTTCACAGATTTCGTCAAACTTCTAAACCTTTGCCTTAAGCTTCCAGAACCAACTCATAAGCTTTAAGTACAGTCCGTTTCACAATCTCATAATTAGCTGCATCTCCAATTGATAAGGCAGAGTAAGCTTGTTGAGCCTTACCCTTAATTACACTCTGTAACAAGAGAGACCAGCTTTCGTTCAGCCACTTTTGACTCTGAGCCACTTTCTCAAAATGCTGAAAGTATTTATCAACCTTAGTCTCATCAAATAGAGGGACCAGTTTAACTTCCTGGCTGGCAACAAACAGTACAACCAACTCCTTAGAGGTAGCAGCTTCTTTCTTGAGCCTTAACTTATCCAATACAAACTGCCTCTGTTTTTCTGCTTCTTCCCTCTGTTTGTCTGCCTCTCTGGTATTATACTGCCTCTGTCTTTCTTTTTCCTCAGCCTCTACTTTAAACATATCAAACTTCAATAGTTCCAGTTGTAACCGGGTCTCCTCTTTACTCACAGGAAACCTCTTTAACACCTCCTCATCAAACACCTGCGTAGGTATATAGTACTCAACTATTTCCCTCTGAATCTCTGGCTTCCTCAGCCCACTTTATCCCAGTAAGGTGCAGTGCATTGGCAATAGCCAACACTTCATCCTTATTCACTTTTCCTAATGCCTCAGGGGTTGGCTCATCCAGAAATGCCTGAACACTAATATCCATTTCTGCTGATTTCCACCCACAAATAAATCAAAAGGGATTTCCCCAATCAAATCAATAATTAATTAATCAATAAGCTCCAGATTTGTTCATATCCCGGTTGCAGGCCCCAATTTTGTTACAAACTGTAACATTTTAGAAACGAACCAGCAGCAACAGACTAAACACGGAGTCTGGTTTTGATGTTAAAACCACTATCTTTATTAGCACCTACTTACAATATAGTAACTTAACCAAGATAAACAAAAGTTAACAGTGTTATATGTATATATGTGTGTAAGTATAACTCCCAAACTATTGAGCTTGGGGAAACAAGGCTTAAAGTCTTGAGATGGTACAGTAGGAAAGTTCAATTCATCCACGGAATAACTGATAGAAAAGAGATATTTGTAATCCAGGATAAATGTACAGAGAAGGCAATTACGTCTAATTCCACTGGTTCCACGATGGTAAAACAAGATAACAGTCACCATAGATTTTATCCGTCATTGTTCCAAGTCCACATACAAATTAACACCAAAAATGACTTGTCACAGGTGTAGCCTCCTGGTAAGCCTCAGGCTCGTTCAGTTCACTTTCGTCGAGGGGGAGCAGCCTTTGGCCCTGCCAAACTGAGTAATCAAGTTTGTGTGGATGCAGTGTGATGTACCCCACACTGCCAAATAACAGACAGCACACAATGTACGATTTACAGATTACACTATAGATCTCACTGGAACTATGTAATTAATAGAGATACAATATGAAAGGAAAGTAAAAGGTGCCAGACTTGTCGAAGTTCAACCACTTCGTGCACAACCGTTGGAGCTCAATTAACGGAGTCTTCTTTCCACCATTCGATCTCCTCCGAACTCCTCGACCCGCCGCCTGGGACCAACCATGGTGGTCGACCAGAGCGTGTCCAGCACGTCCTTCCTCTTTGGTTCTCCTCCAGAAAAGCCCTGGGCCTTGGACTCCCTCTTGGGTCCGATCCTCACCCAGCTTACAGCATTTCTCTCATCACGTCTCCTCTCTCTGTCCCCATCGTGCTGTCTCCCCAAAGTCCGCGAAAACAATAGTTACAGACGCACAAGAAAGAATAACATCTATCCCAATTGGTTAGCAAATGAATACAATTCCTGTTATCAGTAATTATAACCCAAACAAGCTGCCACAGTTAACTGAGCAGTTAAAATTACAGAGAAGCTATTTTATTATAACATAACAAAGAAGCCATTTTATTAGCCTTAGCAGTAACAAAAAAGAAAAAGCCCTTACTCTCTCCCTACACCAAATTTAGTCATGTCCTCATGACTTCTAAATAACTTGCCAACCCTTCCTGCAAACACACCAATCCAATCCAGGTACCAAAACAATGACCTCACTCGCCAAACAATAGACCTTACGACCTGTTCCACGGGCGCTACATAGGCCAACTTATCCGGGAGAGTCCTAATCCTCTAAGACCTCTGTACCCCCTCACCTAACCCATCAGGCTCGAACACTACTGGGAATACTTCGGGTCTGCTTGCCGAATCCTCTGTCAATCTATCACTCATGCCCCCTGCAACTTGGAGCCCCCTGTCCCATATCCAGGGCCCCGCTTCTTTTCCTTCAGGGTTCTGCTGTAACCAATGCTGCCCACAGATAGCCCTCCTTACTACCCCTGACTCAGTGGGAGGAGAGCCAAAAGTCTCTACCTCAATCAAGGGGAAGTTAGCGAAAGGTGGCATGTACCACACATCCAGCACATCATCCTTCGAATCCGTATTCTTCCCCTTTTCCTTGATTTGTCGCTGCTGGTTGGTTCTCTCCAGGCTGGAGCACTTGGCCTGGACTGCTTCTGTATCTCTCTAGCCTACTGTGATCGAGACAACAGCTTCTTCCTGGACTCCTCCAGCACTCGCCACAGTCTCAGCAGTCCTGAACGTTTCGTGTTCATCTCCATCTGGAATGCAGCTTCCAAGCTGCTGTGGATCGATTTCTTGAGATTCTGCTGATCCTTTCGAAGGTTGGTCATTGTTTTGTCTCTCTGGATTAATTCATCAGTAAATGACCGCAGTTTCGGCTCGGAATTCCGTTTTCCCGACTCCACTTTGACGAACGTGGACTCCAACTCTTCAATGGTTGTCCCAGAATTGCAGCACTCAGTCTCCAACCTGCATTTCTGAGTGTTCAGTTCAGCGGTGCAAATCTCCTCTCTCAGCCATACTCTCAGGATCTGCGTCGTTCTCCAGTCCTGGCACTCATCCAAAGAAAGCTTTACTTCATTAACCCCTAGTCGCCCGGGATCCCTCACTCGCCTTGCTTCATAGTCTTCCAAGACAAATCCCAATGCTAGGAGATCATCCAAATATAACAAAACTCCAAACACCTCTAAGTTCCCCATGGTCTCCCCTATGCCCCGCAGGAAGGTTGCAGGGGCTCTGGATATGCCGTGTGGCATCTTAATTCAGACCGGAAAAATCCTAGGGGACCTATAATGGCCATCTTCTCCATGTCGACCTCACTCATTGGGATCTGGCAACATCCACTCCTCAGATCCGGCTCATTAAACCATGTCACACCACTCAGACAGACCATCACCTCTTCGGCCCTCAGGACCGTAGTCTGGTCAATGACAGTGCGCCTGTTCAGAGTCCTATAACCTATGGGGTCCAGTTGCCGTGACCTCTCTCTTACCGAGGTGTCTTCAGCAGTCAACTCCCCTCTCTCCTGGTATTTCAGAGCATCTACTAAGAGGGGCTCACCCTCAGCTACTTCCCCCAGGCCATACCACCATCAGTTCTTTTTAAATTAAGTACTGGCCCCATGCTGCTACACATGTCTTCACAACTATCTTGAAATACTGAGTGCACAGACAATGCCCCCAAACAGCTCTCACCCACCTCCTCCTGGCAGGCTCCCGTGTAGCTCTTCACCTGCAGGATGTTGGTCCCCTCCAGAATTGAAACACTGCCCATCGCACCAGGGTGCGGGCACATCAGCATTAACAATTCACGACCCTCTGACACCCACACATTGGCCTCCAAGAACTCCAGTTTCACTGACCAATAACCGTTGCCTGGATCATCACTGGCACTGGTACCCCAAATCTCCAGTGCCCTTAATGTTGTCAAGGGTAAATGCTTCAGAAACCGGTTGTAAAACGAACTGTACAACAACTTGACCTGTGCCCCAGTGTCGGGGGTGGCCTTAGCATAGCTTCCCTCCATCCACAATGACACACGGGGGTGTAGTCCCACTAAGCCCCCAGAAATAGGGTCTTGGAGTTCCTTGGTACATCGCTGGGAACGTGTTCCCCCAGAGACCCCAAGCAGTTTCCCCACTGGGCCTCCATTAAGTTTCCCAACGCCTATCTGATCAGCTGAAAACTGAGGGAGGGGCTGATCCCCCTAACTAATCCCCCTGGCACTACAAGCAATTTAGCTGCCCCCCTTGGTGGAGAAGATACACTGAAAGCTTTTCCCCAATCTCCTGACACAGGTATGGAAAGCCCCCCCCAGGTTCTGCATTTTACTTCCATTCGAAACAAACGCATTTTCCCCCGCTTTCCGATAACTGGCAGCTGTCATTACGGGGTAATTGAACCTGACAGTTCTGACATCAACAGCCCGCCTTCCAAACATACTTTTTTTTGTAATTTATTTTTTATTGAAGTTCATCATCAAACATTTCCATAAGATGTATTTCAGATACCGTACATATATTTTATATAGTCATATTTGTCACAAATCTCCACATAATATTTATCTGAGGTATACATTTTCAAAAGGAGAGGAAGGAAAGAACAATCAAAAGAAGAAAACGATGTACAAAGTAGGGAGTGATTTTTTTTTACAACTTATTCATTGACTTGTGAGAGTAAAATCAGGCCTATGAGGTGTTATGTAGTTAAACCATTTTTTCCAGTATGAATCAAATTGTTCCACCTTATGATTAACAGATGCTGTTATCTTCTCCACTTTGTAAATGTCCATTGTAATTTCCATCCATACATTTAAAGTTGGGCTCTCCTGTGATAACCATTTCCTGGTAAGGGTCTTTTTACCAGCCACCAGCAGTATATTCATTAAATATTATCTCTTATCAACCATTCTTGAGGTATATACCCAAAACATATGATCTTACTTTCTAAGGGTATTTCACGTTTAAAGATATAACCATATAACAATAACAGCACGGAAACAGCCCATCTCGGCCCTTCTAGTCCGTGCCAAACTCTTACTCTCACCTAGTCCCACCGACCTGCACTCAGCCCATAACCTTCCATTCCTTTCCTGTCCATATAGCTATCCAATTTAACTTTAAACGACAACATCGAACCTGCCTCAACCACTTCTGCTGGAAGCTCGTTCCACACAGCTACCACTCTCTGAGTAAAAATGTTCCCCCTCATGTTCCCCCTAAAATTTTGCCCTTTAACTCTCAACTCATGTCCTCTTGTTTGAACCTCTCCCACTCTCAATGGAAAAAGCCTATCCACGTTAACTCTATCTATCCCCCTCATAATTTTAAATACCTCTATCAAGTCCCCCCTCAACCTTCTACATTCCAAAGAATAAAGATCCAACTTATTCAACCTTTTTCTGTAACTTAGGTAATGAAACCCAGGTAACATTCTAGTGAATCTTCTCTGTACTCTCTCTATTTTGTTGACATCTTTTCTATAATTCAGTGACCAAACCTGTACACAATACTCCAAATTTGGCCTTACCAATGCCTTGTACAATTTCAACATTACATCCCAACTCCTATACTCAATGCTCTGATTTATAAAGGCCAGCATACCAAAAGATTTCTTCACCACCCTATCCACATGAGATTCCACCTTCAGGGAACTATGTGCCATATATAGGTGACCCCTGTTTCCATCCAGGGGGTCAGTGTGGACATGGTGGAGGGCTACAAATACCTGGGGATACGAATTGACAATAAACTGGACTGGTCAAAGAACACTGATGCTGTCTACAAGAAGGGTCAGAGCCATCTCTATTTCCTGAGGAGACTGAGGTCTTTTAACATCTGTCGGACGATGCTGAGGATGTTCTACGAGTCTGTGGTGGCCAGTGCTATCATATTTGCTGTTGTGTGCTGGGGCAGCAGGCTGAGGGTAGCAGACACTTCAGAATCAACAAACTCATTCATAAGTCCAGTGATGTTGTGGGGATGGAACTGGACTCTCTGACAGTGGTGTCTGAAAAGAGGATGCTGTCCAAGTTGCATGCCATCTTGGTCAATGTCTCCCATCCACTACATAATGGACTGGTTGGGCACAGGAGTACATTCAGCCAGAGACTCATTCCACCGAGATGCAACACAGAGCGTCATAGGAAGTCATTCCTGCCTGTGGCCATCAAACTTTACAACTCCTCCCTTGGAGGATCACACACCCTGAGCCAATAGACTGGTCCTGGACTTATTTCCTGGCATAATTTACATATTACTATTTAGTTATTTAGGGTTTTATTATGATTTAATTATTTATAGTGCAACTGTCACCAAAACCAATTTCCCTTGGGATCAATAATGTGTGACTATGACTATGACTATTCCTAGATCCCTCTGTTCTATTGCATTCTTCAATGCCGTACCATTTACCATGTATGTCCTATTTTGATTAGTCCTACCAAAATATAGCACCTCACATTTATCAGCATTAAACTCCATCTGCCATCTTTCAGCCCACTCTTCTAACTGGCCTAAATCTCTCTGCAAGCTTTCAAACCCTTCTTCATTATCCACAATTCCACCTATCTTAGTATCATCTGCATACTTACTAATTCAATTTACCACCCCATCATTAATGTAGATGACAAACAACATTGGACCCAGTTCAGATCCCTGAGGCACACCACTAGTCACCAGCCTCCAATCTGACAAACAGTTATCCACCACTACTCTCTGGCGTCTCCCATCCAGCCACTGCTGAATCCATTTTACTACTTCAATATCAATACCCAACGATTGAACCTTCCTAACTAACATTCCCTGTGGAACCTTGTCAAAGGCCTTACTCAAGTCCATATAGACAGCATCCACTGCTTTACCCTTGTCAACTTTCCTAGTAACCCCTTCAAAAAATTCAATAAGATTTATCAAACATGACCTTCCATGCACAAATCCGTGTTGACTGTCCCTAATCAGATCCTGTCTATCCAGATAATTATATATACCATCTCTAAGAATACTTACCATCAATTTACCCACCACTGATGTCAAACTCACAGGTTGATAATTGCTAAGTTTACTCTTAGAACCCTTTTTAAACAATGGAACAACATGAGCAATATGCCAATTCTCCAGTACCATTCCCATTTCTAATGACAATTGAAATATTTCTATCAGAAGCCCTGCTACTTCCACACTAACTTCCCTCAAAGCCCTAGGGAATATCCTGTCAGGATCCGGAGACTTATCCACTTTTATATTCCTTAAAAGCACCAGTACTTCCTCTTGTTTAATCATCATACTTCCCATAACTTCCCTACCTGTTTCCCTTATCTTACACAATTCAATATCCTTCTCCTTAGCGAATACTGAAGAAAAGAAATTGTTCAGAATCTCCCGCATCTCTTTTGGCTCCACACATAGCTGTCCACTCTGATTCTCTAAGGGACCAATTTTATCCCTCACTATCCTTCTGCTATTAATATAACTGTAGAAAACTTCTGGATTTATTTTCGCCTTACTTGCCAAAGCAACCTCATATCTTCTTTTAGCTTTTCTAATTTCTTTCCTAAGATTCTTTTTACATTCTTTATATTCCTCAAGCACCTCATTTACTCCATGCTGCCTATATTTATTGTAAATATCTCTCTTTTTCCAACCAAGTTTCCAATATCCCTAAAAACCATGGCTCTCTCAAGCTTTTAACCTTTCCTTTCAACTTAACAGGAACATACAGATTCTGTACCCCCAAAATTTCACCTTTAAATGACCTCCAAGCTAATGGCATTGTGATCAGTGGACCCGAAGTGCTCCCCCGCACAAACCTCTGTCACCTGACCTATCTCATTCCCTAACAGGAGATCCAACACTGCCCCTTCTCTAGTTGGTACCTCTATGTATTGCTGCAAAAAGCTATCCTGCACACATTTTACAAACTCCAAACCATCCAGCCCTTTTACAGCATGGGCTTCCCAGTCGATGTGTGGAAAATTAAGGTCTTCCACAATCACAACCTTGTGCTTACTACAAATATCTGCTATCGCCTTACAAATTTGCTCCTCCAATTCTTGCTCCCAATTTGGTGATCTATGATACACCCCCAGAAGTGTTACTACACCTTTCCCATTCCTCAATTCCACCCAATTAGCCTCCCTAGACGAGCCCTCTAATCTATCCTGCCAGAGCACCGCTGTAATATTTTCTCTGACAGGCAATGCAACACCTCGCCCTCTTGTCCCTCAGAATCTATCACTCCTGAAGCAATTAAATCCAGGAATAAATAGTTGCCAATCACATCCCTCCTGTAACCATGTTTCACTAATAGCTACCACGGCATACTTCCAGGTATCAATCCATGCTTTAAGTTCATCCACTTTTCTTATAATGCTCTTAACATTAAAATAAATGCATTTAAGAAATTTTCCACCTCTTACTTTCTGTTTATCACTAATGGTGCAAACAACTTTACTATTTTTTTTTTCTTCCTTCTCCCCTACATCTGTTCCTACATTCTGGTTCCCATCCCCCCTTGTATCTAGTTTAAATCCACTGGAGCCTCTCTAGCAAACCTACCTACAAGAATATTTGTCCCCCACCAGTTCGGATGTAAACCATCCTGCCGGAACAGGTCCCTGGAAAACTGACCAATTATCTATAAATCTGAAGCCCTCCCTCCTGCACCATGTCTTCAGCCATGTGTTGATCTGCGCTATCTTACTATTTCTAAACTCACCTGCACGTGGCACTGGTAGCAATCCTGAGATTGTTAACCTGGAGGTCCTGTCATTTAACTTGGCTCTTAACTCCCTAAGCTCACCTTTCAGGACCTCCACACTCTTCCTACCCACGTCATTGGTCCCTACATGGACCATGACATCCTGCTGCTCACCCTCCCTCTTGAGAATACTGAGAACTCGATCCGAGATATGGTGGACCTTGGCAACAGACCATCCGGGATTCTCAATCCACAGAACCTCTTATCTGTCCCCCTAACTATTGAATCCCCTATCACTACTGCTCTCCTCTTTTCCCTCCTTCCCTTCTGAGTTGAGGGTCCCACCTCGGTGCCAGGGATGCAACCACTGCAACTTGTCCCTGGTAGGTCGTCCCTATCAAAAACGATGTACTTATTATTGGTGGGAATGGACACAGGTGTGCTCTGCTCATTCTGTCTATTCCCCTTCCCTCTCCTGACAGTCACCCAGCTACCTGTCTCCTGGCTCTTATGGGTGACTATCTCCCTGTAACTCCTCTCTATTTCTGCCTGTTTCCCAAATGATCCGAAGTTCATCCAGCTCCAGCTCCAGTTCCCTAACTCGGTTTGTCAGGAGCTGCAGCTGGATGCACCTTTTACAGGTGTAGTCATCAGGGACGATTGTGCTCACCCTGACTTCCCACATCCTGCAAACGGAGCACTCAACTGCCCTAACTGCTGCCTCCATTACCTACTCTTAAGGTAATTAGATTTATTAAAAGAACTTACCCGGCCTTACCTCACTTGGAGTGAAGCTCTTCCTCAGCCTCAGGAGCCAAAGCCTTTCTACTCTGTCTCCCTCTACAAGATGTCTTGTAGGGCATTTTGTGTCTCACTCCAATAGTCTTTGATAATGGGGTATTCCCAGAAAATATGATAATGATTTGCATTTTGATTTCCACAATTTCTCCAGCAAACAGGGAGGTTTCTATCATAATGGGATTTCTGAGAGGGTGTAATAAAATATCTTATCAAGTTTTTCCACCCGAACTCCCTCATTTCTATGAACTGGTACACGTCCATTGATACCTCCATATTATTGTCCATTATTCCTCAGATATTATTATCCCTCCCTCCTTCTCCCATTTTGTTTTAATGTATGAAGTTGAATGTATTTTAAGATTTGACAAACCCTTATACATGCTTGAAATGTTTCTACTACTGTTTTCTGAATTATGTTCTTTTCTAAATAGCTCCATCAAACATGTACTTGCCTTGGTTACATTTTTAACTGTCCTATTAACATACTGTCGCATCTGTAAATACTGATAAAAGTCTTGTTTTTCTAATAAAAGTTTCTCTTTGAGCATTTCAAAACTGAACAATGTTCCTTCTTTCATTATATTGCAACTAGCTGTTATTCCTTTAGCTGTCCAGTCCTTAAATCTAACATCCAGTTTATTCGGTGTAAAATCCGAGTCATATGCACTCCATTTAAGAATTGCAATGTCTCTCTCTAGTTTATATTCTTTTATAATAGTTTTCCATATTTTAAGAGTCCATTTCACCCATGGGTTAATAGTATTTATGTAAGATTGTAGGCTGTTATCAGCCAAAATTGCCTGTATGGGGATGGAAAGTATCCTCTCCTCAATGTTTTTCCATTGAGCATCATATGATGGGTTGCACCAGCATATCACAGCTCTCAACTGTGCTGCAAGTAGTAATCTAAGAGAAGGTAGGCCCCATCCCCCCTTTTCCTTGCTAGTGGAAAGTTTTGAGACAAACTTTAGGCCTTTTACCTTGCCATACATATCTTGGTAGCATATTGTTCCATTCATTGAATTGATTTTGGTTAATCTCTATTGGTAGGGACTGAAAAAGATATAGTAGTCTGGCAGTATATTCATTTTAATAGATCCAATCCTTGAACTGAGATGAAGAAAAGGAATTAGGGTCCATCCTGTTATATCTTCCTTAATTTTTTATATATAGGCTGATAATTCCATTCCGATAATTTTGCCAAATCTTTTGGCATAATGATGCCGAAATATTTGACAGACTCTGTTTGCCGTGCCCAAGGATATCTACTTTCAATTTCTCTTGCTGGGCTATAGCGATATAAAAGTAGTTGGGTTTTATCTGTGTTGATCTTGTATCCTGATAATTGGCCATATTGTTCAAAGGATTGCATCAATTTAGGTAAAGAGTAAGTTGGTTGCCCTAGATAGATCAAAATGTCATCCGCGTAGCAGGCTAAATTATTTTCTGTCCCCTTAATAGTAATTCCCCTGATATCTTCATTTTGTCTGATGTGTTGAACTAATGGTTCCAGATGTAATGCGAAGAGTAGCAGTGACCATGCACAACCCTGTCTCGTGCCCCTTTCTAGGGTAAAACTATTAGATAAATATCCATTGATTTTAATCCTGGCTGTAGGATTTTTGTATAGTGCCTGTATAGTTTTAATAATTGTGTCATGTAGATCAAATCTATGTAAAACTCTGTAAAGAAAATTCCAATTAACCGAATCAAATGCCTTTTCAGCATCCATGCTTATCACTATTGCTTCAATTCCATTTTTTTAATATGATCCATAATGTGAATTGTCCTTTGTATATTGTCTTGTGTTTGGCGTTGTTGTATAAAACCTGTCCGATCATTATGTATCAGTGTGGGTAGAAACTCTTCTAATCGTTTGGCCATGATAGAAGTAAATAATCTAAGTCAACATTAAGAACAGATATTGGTCTAAATGACCCACATTCCATTTTATTCTTTCCTTCTTTCAGTGTAGCTGAGATTATCGCCTCCTTCCAGCTGGGTGACATTTGCACCTTTCTTAGAGCCCAGTTCAGTGTGGGGAGTAAAACAGGAATTAATTCATTTCTAAATTCTTTATACCACTCTGCCGTATATCCATCTGATCCTGGTGACTTGCTTAATTTAAGCCTACTAATTGCAGTTTTTAGTTCAGCTTCAGTTATGTCAGCAGTCATCATTCTATTTTGTTCTTTGCTTAAAGTGGATAACTCTGAAGAATTCAGAAAGCTGTCAGTTTGGGTTGTGCTTACCCCTGGAACTTTGGAATATAGAGTTTTGTAAAACATTTCAAAAGCTTCTTGAATTTCACTTCACTTATTCTTTTATCACTTTTGTTCTTGGATCTCTAATTCTATGAATCGTATTTTCTGCTATCTTTTTTTTTCAGTTTCCACACCAGTATTTTCATAGATTTAGATCCACTTTCATAGTGTCTCTGTTTCAGAAACATTAATTTTTTTCTAATCCCTTGTGCAGCCAAACTATTAATTTCATTCCTTTTTTTAAAAATTTCCTCTAGTGCATCCTGTGCCAAACTCAATTTATGTTTATTTCTAGTTCCTTCAGCTTATTTTGTAATTCCTCTAATGTTTTATTCCTTATTTTTTTCTTTTATGAAGATATCACTATAATTTCCCCGCTTAAGACAGCCTTCAGAGTATTCCATAGAATGGGAGGTAAAACCTTTCCATTATCATTGAATTCTAAGTAAAGACCAATTTCTTTTTTTAATTTCTTCCTTAAAATAGGGATCATTGAGTAAACTTGAATTTAGTTTCCAAATATTATTCTTTGGTTGTAGGTCAAAATCAACAGATAAATATATAGGTGCATGGTCACTTACATCTATTGTCCCAATTCCACAGGTGTTTATTTTGTCTTTATCTTTTCCAAATGTTATCAAGTAGTCTATTTTTGTATATACGGAATGGAGGGCAGAATAATGAGTGTAATCCCTTCTGTCGGGAAAAAAGTCCTTCCATATATCAATTAGACCAAAAAGAGTGTTAACTTTCTCATGTAAGGACTTTGTTTCATAAGTTTTCCTATTGGAAGAGTCTAACTTTGGTTGTAATTGTAAATTTAAGTCTCCCCCATATATCAAGAGACCTTCTGTTTCCGTTACCATAATATTAGTCATTTTCTGGAAGAAACTAATATCACTTCCTGGGGGGTGCATATATATTCAATAAAGTAACTGGATTTCCATCTATATTCCCCCTTACCAGAATATATCTGCCCTCCTTATCTCCTATTTCCAATACTTTTTCAAAATTTAGCTTGCTTGAAATGAGAATAACAACTCCTCTTCCATGTCCTGATTTACATGAGGAGAAAAACAAATTAGTGAAGCCCATTCTCTTTAATTTTCCATGCTCATTATCACTTAAGTGAGTTTCATGTAAATATACTACATGGGCTTGTTCTTTTTTCATTTTGATAGAATTTTACTGCGCTTGATTGGATTCAACAGTCCATTGACATTAAAAGAAATTAATTTTACTTTGTCCTTAGCCATGTGTATTTATCTGTCAGTATATCATTGAAATTTGCAAAATATAACTTAATCTATTCCCGGAACAAATAAGAAACAAGAAACGTGAATAATAAAAAAAAGGTAACAAAGTTATGATTCCAAGGCTGAGGTCTCTAGATGACCCTGGGTTGAGCTAGAAGAAACGTCTAGCCATGGGGGATAGCCACTCCTACCTGTGAGTCGAGGGCCCCCGCTGCAGTACCTATAAAAGTAAGTAAAAACGTCTATGTCCATCACACAGAAATGACTTCGCCGTGTATTCCTCATATATATATTCTCATTTAGGTGGAGAAAAAGGAGTGAGTGAATGAATAAAAAAATTGAGTAATGTGAAATCCACATTATAATACGTATTTCTCGAGATAGCTATATCACCGACTATTTTTACTTCCGTTTAGTTTATCAGCACTTTTAAAGTTAGCCAAACATTATGGCTCTTCGGGAGGAGGTGAGGGCTGTCTTTGGAGAACTCACAGTCTCTTCCTAATATCCTTCTCTTGTCCTCCTCCCGTCCCCTGCTTTCTCGGTTCTCTTACTATTTGCCAAGCAGATCAGGATAACTGCTCAGCCAGGCTTTCCCTTGGTTTGACCACGCTAATGGGCAGCCCTCTATTCCTCATGTCTGTAGTCACCTCTTCCACTGTCTGATATAGCTGTATCCCTTCTTCGTAAAATACTCTCAGTTTAGCAAGGTATGGGATTTGGAATTTAATCTTCCCTTGCTTTAATTTTCATTGCGCTTCGGGATATTCCTTCTGTTTCTGTAGGACCGCCGGGGCGGGGAGGGGTAAGCTTGGTCAAAATATATTAACTTCCTGTTCCAAAACACCCTCTTCTTACATAGAACATAGAATAGTACAGCACAGTACAGGCCCTTCAGCCCACAATGTTGTGCCGACCCTCAAACCCTGCCTCCCATATAAGCCCCCACCTTAAATTCCTCCATATACCTGTCTAGTAGTCTCCTAAACTTCACTAGTGTATCTGCCTCCACCGCTGACTCAGGCAGTGCATTCCACGCACCAACCACTCTTTGAGTGAAAAACCTTCCTCTAATATCCCCCTTGAACTTCCCACCCCTTACCTTAAAGCCATGTCCTCTTGTATTGAGCAGTGGTGCCCTGGGGAAGAGGCACTGGCTATCCACTCTAAATGCATACTTTCTAAACCAGGCAGCATCCTGGTAAATCTCCTCTGAACCCTTTCCAATGCTTTCACATCCTTCCTATAGTGAGGTGACCAGAACTGGACACAATACTCCAAGTGTGGCCTAACCAGAGTTTTATAGAGCTGCATCATTACATCGTGACTCTTAAACTCTATCCCTCGACTTATGAAAGCTAACACCCCATAAGCTTTCTTAACTACTCTATCCACCTGTGAGGCAACTTTCAGGGATCTGTGGACATGTACCCTGAGATCCCTCTTACACAAGGCCTTTCGTAGAATCACCGCCTTGGTATTGAATCGAAGGAATGTAAGTACTATTGACAGTGGCTTACTTGCTCTGTCTCCGGGAGGCCGCAGGACGAGTGCATGATGCGCTCTCTCCATTTCAATCTCCATAGTCGGGGGAATCTCCAGCGCTTCCTGCAGTAACTTTTCTATAAACTCCATCATCGACATCCCCTCCGCTCCTTCGGGAAAATTATAAATCCTGATATTTTTCCATCGCGATCTTCCCTCCTGGTCAATCAGTTTACTTTCTTGTTGATTTAATATTTTTATCGTCTTACTTAGTATCCGTTCCACGTTTTACACGTGATCTTCCACCTTCTCAATTCGAGTCTCTGCCACCACTATTTTCTGATTGACGTTGGTGAGCTCTAACATTATATCATTGAGTTGCTGTTTTATATCTTTTTGGACTTCCCTTATCTCTTCCAGAAACTTTATCAATTTTGCTGCTTCGCCTGAACGAGGCCCAGTGTCAGCTTCGCCACCTCGGGCACGTGTAGGGGAGCCGCTCGTTGTACCTCTCTCTTCCACAGGCTCCGCAGTGATGCTTTTTTTATCTCCATTCTTTTTCCCCATTCTTGCCCCCCTAATCAATTCAGATATTTTCGGAAGATCTTATATTTGATGAATTAACAGGGCAAAATATGCCTTTTTCCAGAGGAGCTATTTTGATTTAAGCTGCCGTTCTGGACAATGACGCGACCAGAACCTCCCGCCAATCCAAACTTTCAACCAATCCCTGTTGCTTTCCCTCAGCCGAGCATTGCCACTTACCTAACAGCTGACAGGTCCATTCCACCCACGTCTCCGCCCCTTTAGGGGTGGACATTATCCCAAAAACCAGGCGGAGCCTGCCATAGCTGGAACATTTATTTGCAGACATTTTCGGTGCCAAATTCCAGAAATCGGGCTTTTTTTTCCAATTTGGGTGGCATCAGAAAATTCATTTTTTTTTTGGCTTTTTCCTGGCTTTTTTACATGCGAAGGTTATCTGCACAAAAAAATACTTACTATCCTTTTTCTAAAACATTTTCCTTTAGGAAAAATGTTTTTTTTTGGTCAGTTACATTTGGCAATATTTCTGCCGCCAAGAGTCTGGGCAAGAAAGCACCAACTGGCAAGTCAGCAAGATGGTCGCGTGCCGACCCGTCCGGGTGGGTGCAGTTTTTCTCGGACCTCCGAAGTGTTTGGATGTGATTTATAATCATACAAATCAACCGTGAAGTGTACTTTCTATACAGAATAACATTTTGTGGTGAAACTGTGTGATGCCTTTGGCTGTTTCTATAAATCATTTATTATCAACACCCATGGCCATGTCGTCAAAGAAATGGAAAGATTCTTACAATAGCAATCGTAAGTACAATAGTAGATGGGAAGAAACATTTGTATGGGTCCAAAAGGCTGCTGATGGATCAGAGGAAGCCTATTGTAAATTGTGTCACTGCACCATTGTACCAACAGCTAGCAACCTTTCAAATTAGGAAAAATCGGAGAAACACAAACAGAGAACTCCATCAAAAGGCCAGACGCAACTTAATGTAACAAAGACTCCTAGGCAAGATAATGATAAAATTAAGGCAGCAGAGCTGCAAGTTGCTGTAAGCATGACCTGCCATTGTGCGATACGTACAGTTGACCACCTGAGTGAAATCATGATAGCACATGGACATGGGAGCACACTGGAGCACATAAAGTTACATAAAAATAAATGTGCAAGCTTAATCAAAAACATCATTTCGCCTGCACTGAAAACTGATCTCACTGATGACTTTCAGAACAAGGAATATGCCATCATTATAGATGAATCTGCTGACATTTCAACACAAAAAACACTTGTGTATTTTAGTTTGATTTTTAAGTGATAGGACAAAGGAAATTGTAACTGGGTTTCTAGATTTAATTCCAGTGCAAGAGGCTACAGGAAATAAACATATTCAATTTGCTTGACGAGGAAATCAAAAGATATGGCCAGAGGTCTTGCAAATTGCATTGGTTTTGCATCGGATGGTGCATCAAGCATGGTTGGGTGCAACAACTGTGTGTGATCTAGACTAAAAGATGTGCCTCCTTTCCGTGTGCAACTCAGATGTACAGCATCTGTCATTTGCTGGCACTGTGCATTCAATATGCAGTATCCAAGCTGCCATCAAATATCGGATTTTTGCTGTCAGAAATACCCAATTGGTTTCGCCATAGTGAATTAAGACGAGAAGCATACAAAGAATTGTTTAGAGTGATGAACGCAGCTACAGAATTTGAGTTAACCTGAACTGCTCCCCTCCCCTTTGAAAACCTTTCATCTACTCGGTGGCTTGTGCGTGGAAAGGTCATGTTTAATATTTTGATGAACTGGGAAGAGCTAAAGGCTTATTTCACTTCTGCTGAACTAGCCTAATCAAAAACAACAGGAATTCTGCAGATGCTGGAAATTCAAGCAACACACATCAAAGTTGCTGGTGAACGCAGCAGGCCAGGCAGCATCTATAGGAAGAGGCGCAGTCGACGTTTCAGGCCGAGACCCTTCGTCAGGACTAACTGAAGGAAGAAGGAAGGGTCTCGGCCTGAAACGTCGACTGCGCCTCTTCCTATAGATGCTGCCTGGCCTGCTGCGTTCACCAGCAACTTTGATGTGTGTAGCCTAATCAAAGTTTAATTCGAAATTCAAAGCAAGACTTCTAAAGGAAATGTTGTCATACTACAAAAATGACTTGTTCTTTGAGTTTGCACAACCTGTTGAGCAGGGATTTGAAAGACTGAACAGCCTTTTTCAGCAAACCAAAGCTGATCCTCATGAATTGTAGCAACAAATATTCTTCAGAACGGACTGTATGATGCCAAAAGACAGAGAAAAAAAATTCATGAAGTTGATTTTGGTATTGGTATCAGTTTGTTAACAGAGTGTAATAAGTTACTGCAGCAGAACAACAGGGCTGAGGCTCATCTGGAAATAAAAAATGTCAAAGAAAGATGTATGTCTATGCTAGAAGAAGCTCTGGGTCAACTTACATGCAGACTTCTGTCAGCGAGAGATACATTTGAAAGTTTCTCAAAATTGAGCCCTGTGATAATTTTAAATCAAGTTTCAAGGCCCATGCTTTCCGAGTTACATTTTATACACCTTGCAGGAAACGACGTCAGCACTATTGAAGAAGAATAGAGAAAAATGCCTTTTGTGGATTGGAAAGTAGCAGCTCAATTTAAGAAAGATGGACTCCCTACTGACACGGAACAGTTTTGGATTGGTGTACTTCAGCATCAGGCATTTAGAGGTCTCTACCTTTGCTCTTACTTGCCTAATAACTCCTGTCAGCAATGCTGTAGTTGAGAGGATATTTTCTCTCATATCCTCCGTTAAAAGGAAGGCAATAAACAGAATGCAGTTGAATCTTCTTGGTGCTATTGTGAGAATCAGGGCAGAACTACTGTATTGCTTTCAAGCAAATGTCGCAAAGACTTGACTGCATGTCCAGAAATGCTAAAAAACTTGATATTGGAGAAGGTTTATGCCATATTTTCCACTGATTCCAGTGAAGTGGATAGTAATAACCTGGATGTGGAGCTTTGAATGTGATGTGAGTATGAAAAATGAATGGTAATCAGTATGGCTTTCCCCCCGGCTTTTTTCTAGTATTGTTTGGCTTTAAATCAAAATTTAAATCTGGCAACCCTGCCTCCGAATCAGACCACTCTTTCCTCTCTCTCCTAACAGCCCATGGCCCTGCCTCACCTGGGGCACCAATAGACACTGGAAGTCCCACCGCCATCTCGTCAGCGCTTCTGAACTCAAACAAAGGCCTCCGGGGTACCAACAGTCACCCCACCCAACACGCACGCGGTAATAACCAGCAATCCCACAGAGATACACCAGCTATCCACCCCCGTAACATGTACAATTTAAACAGGCGGATCACGCAGCATCGAATGGAATCCAAACCCGGACAATGGCCCCCACAATGTCGCCTCCTGGTCAGCCTCAGGCTCGCTCAGCCGACTTTCGTCTAGGGGGAGTAGCCTTCGGCCCCGCCAGACTGGGTAATCAAGCTTACATGGATGCGGTGTGATGTACCACATACCGCCAAATAACAAATGGCACGCAATGTACAATTTACAGATTACACTTTATAGATCTTACTAGAACTATGTAATTAATAGAGATACAATATAAAAAGAAAGTAAAAGGCGCCAAACTTATCAAAGTACAACCACTTTGTGCACAACGGAGTCTTCTTTCCACCATCCGATCCCCTCCTACCTCCTCGGCCCACCGCCTGGAACCAACCACGGTGGTTGACCAGAGCGCGTCCAGCACATCCTTCCTCTTCAGTTCTCCTCCCGAAAAGCCCTGGGCCTCGGACTCCCTCCTGGGTCCAATCTTTGCCCAGCTTACAGCATTTCTCTCATCATGCCTTCTCTCTCTGTCCCCATCGTGCCGTCTCCCCAAAGCCCGCAAAAACAATAGCTTACAGACACACATGAATAACATCTATCCCAATTGGTTAACAAATTAATACAATCCCCATTATCAGTAAACTTAACAAGTATTTTGCTGGGGTGACTGCTTTAGTAATAAGGAGAGACTGGATAGACTGGGAATGTTTTCCCTGGAGCTGATAAAGCTGTGGGTGGCTCAACAGAGGTAGAGTTGTGAGGGGTAGAGGCAAAGTGAAGGTCACTTTCTCCCCAGGGAAGGGGAGTCCAAAAGTAAAAGGCAAAGATCCTTTAGTGATGGGCACAAGATTTAAAAAAGGGACCTGAAGAGGCAACATTTTCTATTGTGGGGAGTGTATTGATTGAGTTGCCAGAGGAAGTGTTAGACATGGGCTCAATTACAACTCTGTACAGGTTCATGGATCGGAAATGTTTAGAAGGTTATGGGTCCAATGCTGGCAAATGGGACTAGTCGGGAGGCAGCTTGGTTGCCTTGGATGAGGTGGGTTGAAGGCCTGTTTTTCTGCTAGATAACTCTGCCTCTTTGACCTAATTCCCTTTGTTGGACTGACACTTCACTGCTGTATACAGTACGTTGAAGTGTTTTAAAGAAGACTAGCTTCATTTGTCACATGTACATCAAAACAGAGTGAAATACATCATTCACAGCAAATCAAATTAGCAAAGATTGTGCTGGTAAGCTGGCCAGTGTCTGGCCAATATGCTTCCGGCAGCAACATAGCTTTAACCCATTTGTGTTTGAAATGTGGGAGGTCACTGGAGGAAACACACACAAACGTGGGGAGAACTCCTATTTGTACCACCTTTCTGCTTCCTAGGTCACCAGGATTATAAGATTCTGACAAAAGTTTGTTGATGCTTACTAACTACTTGACAGTTATTTTACTGATTCTAGTTTATTGATAGACTGCTGAAATGTGTACGATGCCTGGAACTTAAATATGCAGATGAAGAGAATCACGAGTGCACAGAGTTGGAACAGTAACTTTATAAAAATGTCTGTGCAGTGACGAGGGTTGAGCTGCTCTCCTTGTACACAAGTGTGATTGATGAACACGTGCCAGTTATCAGTGGCCAGTTACTCAGCAACAACATCTCATTCGCAGTCCTGAGAGGCTGTCACCTTTGCCTCTCTCTCCACAGATCACACAAGGGATGTGAATGACAGCTGGAGAAAGCATGCTGACTAGGAAGTGTGCAGATACTTTCTGCCTCTGAGTGATGGACATCAGACTCAGTCGCTTGACTCTGAATTGCACGCTCTCAAGAAGCAATCACTTCCCACGTACATCCCAATTGTTCTCAGTAACTTCTACTGACTCATGTTACAGCTCGTCATTTGCCAAACTTGTGTATTGTAATTAATTTAGCCAACTGAGTTACTATGTTAAATTACAATCGACCTTACCTCACCGATAGCCCTTACTTACCAAACACTCCTTGGATGCAGAGCTCTGGCGATTCAAGAATAAAACAGCTTGTGCATTCA